>NC_134356.1:414843317-415155817 GCF_048569485.1 Anomaloglossus baeobatrachus
TGTTGCGGCGGCGAGCGTCCGAGGGTTGACCCACTGGGCCATGCACTGGACTCCCCTGGAGGAGCAACCAGCAGCGAACCCCTATACACGGATAGTGTGGCGCTCCAACAGAAAGCCTACATGTACGACAGCCAGGGACCAGTGGAGATTGTCTCTTAAGCATGGGTACAGTCTCTTAATGTCCGATGCTGGTGTGCAAGGATGTTTCATCATAGTAGTTGGAACTAGGACTTGGCAACACAGAGGTGATGGTTCTGACATGGCAGCATGAAGGTAATGGCTCAGACGTGGCAGCACGGAGGTAGAGACTCAGACGTGGCAGCACAGAAGTAGTGGCGCAGACATGGCAGCACGGAGGTAGTGGCTCAGACGTGGCAGCACGGAGGTGGTGGTAGAGAGCAGGCTCTAGGACAGTGATGGCGAACCTATGGCACGCGTGCCACCAAGGGCACGCTGAGCCCATTCTGGTGGCACGCGTGCTGTCGCCCGATTCTGCAGTTTTGATCTGCTAGTGCAGTGGCACCGGCAGATCAAATCTGTGTTGGAGCGGAGGAGACATTTCTCCTCCGCTCTGACACTCCTCCTCTCCCAGGCTGCAGGTGTGTTGCCTAGGAGACGGAGGAGCGGCGCCGTCTGCTGGCCGCGTGGGAACTGAGGACCCAGCAGCACGCAGCGGGGGAGCGTGTGCAGGTAAGTTGTGTGTTGCGCTTTTTCTATTTTTTTTTTTATAACTCGTGTGCGGCTGTGCCAAGGTGGGGATGGGGGGGCAGCGCCAGCATGGGGTGGGGGAACGCACATGGCAGCGTTGGGTGGGGGGAATGCACATGGCAGCGTGGGGTGGGGGTGAACGTACATGGCAGCGTGGGGTGGGGGGGAACGCACATGCCAGCTTGGGGTGGGGGAGGAGGAACGCACATGCCAGCATGGGGTGGGGGAGGGGGAACGCACATGCCAGCATGGGGTGGGGGAGGGGGAACGCACATGCCAGCATGGGGTGGGGGAGGGGGAACGCACATGCCAGCATGGGGTGGGGGAGGGGGAACGCACATGCCAGCATGGGGTGGGGGAGGGGGAACGCACATGTCAGCTTGGGGTGGGGGAGGGGGAACGCACATGCCAGCATGGGGTGGGGGAATGCACATGCCAGCTTGGGGTGGGGGAGGGGGAACGCACATGCCAGCATGGGGTGGGGGAGGGGAACGCACATGCCAGCATGGGGTGGGGGAACACACATGCCAGAATGGGGTGGGGGAACGCACATGCCAGCATGGGGTGGGGGAGGGGGAACGCACATGCCAGCATGGGGTGGGGGAGGGGGAATGCACATGCCAGCTTGGGGTGGGGGAGGGGGAACGCACATGCCAGCATGGGGTGGGGGAGGGGGAACACACATGCCAGCATGGCGTGGGGACATGCATGCCAGGATGGGGAACAATGCATGCCAGGATGGAGGAAACATGCATGTGAGGATGGAGGAAACATGCATGTGAGGATGGAGGAAACATGCATGTGAGGATGGAGGAAACATGCATGTGAGGATAGAGGAAACATGCATGCCAGGATGGAGGAAACATGCATGCCAGGATGGAGGAAACATGCATGCCAGGATGGGGAAAACATGCATGCCAGGATGGAGGAAACATGCCTGTTAGGATGGAGGAAACATGCCACGATAGGGTACATTTACCAGGAAGGGGTACATTTACCTGGATGGGGGTAAATTAACCAGGATTGGGAACATTTACCAGGATGGAGGACATTTACCAGGAATGGGGTACATGCCGGGATGGGGGAACATTTACCAGGATGGAGGACATTTACCAGGAATGGGGTACATGCCATGATGGGGAACATTTACAAGGATGGGCAATATGTCAGGATGGGGTTCATTTACCAGCATGGGGGAACATGCCAGAATGGGTAACATTTACCAGGATGGAGGACATTTACCAGGATGGGGCCATGATAGGGACAAATATACCAGAATGTAGGAAATATATATCAGGATGGGGGACATGTTTACCAGGAAGTGGCCGAGGAAGGGGACAGAACTACACAATGATGGGGAGGGGAGCCACTCGTACGTCTTTATGGGATTTCAAGATGTTCAGACTTTGAAATGTAGATGTGGATTACAGGGTGACATCTGATTGCATTCCAGGCTAAAATCTCTGTCTAATATGCTGCAATTTTTTCCAGAAAGATCAATCCAACTGCTGTGTCTGGAAAGGGCAGGGGCTCAGCTTCAATGTGTGGTAAGCATGAGCGTGATGCCCCCTGCTGAAGAGAAGAGAAGACGGCAAAGGTAAGGTTACAATTAATTATTTACATAATAGGATTGGTTGGCACTTCGGAAAAAAAATTGGGTTTAGGGCTACAGTTTGGGCACTCGGCCTGTAAAAGGTTCGCCATGACTGCTCTAGGACGAGACAGAGGTTAGGCACGCGAGACTGGAACTAGGACTCAAAAGCAGGGCTAGACACAGTAACGTACAGGGACCTGAGTACTAGCAACACACTAGTAGACAACGTTGCTCGGGCGCCTTCTGTAAGGGGAGGCCATCTTAAACACTTTTAGGGTAACAGTTCACCGAGGAAAAGCTTCCGGGTAATGGGACGCCTGGCCCTTTAAGAAAAGGGCATGACTGCGTGCGCACCCTACGGGTGCTCACAGCAGAAATGCGTTCGGCCTAGAAGCAGGAGGAGGCCACAGCAGGGACAGGAGAGGAGTGAGAGGGACCGTCGGGCAAGTGAAAGGGAGGGCGCCCCCGCCAAAACCTGGAAGGGGGGAAAGCGTGGGGATATCACGCTGGGACTGAGCAGGTGAGAGGGAGGGTGACCCCATTGGGACCTGAGATGCATGGGAATACCACGCTGGGACAAGGCAGGTGAGAGCGACGAGACCCCAGCTGGGACCTGGGAGCAAGGATGCATGAGGACACCAAACTGGGACCGGGAACGACCGCTACAATGCGGATTATTAGGCTAAAATCCAGGTATTAATTTAGATTTCACTCATCAGTATAAGTGGACATCAAAATCCATTGCAATGGAGCACCCCACGGGGTCTGGGGGATACTCATCACCGGGACGGTGAGGGT
The DNA here is from genome assembly GCF_048569485.1 of Anomaloglossus baeobatrachus. Classification (NCBI taxonomy): domain Eukaryota; kingdom Metazoa; phylum Chordata; class Amphibia; order Anura; family Aromobatidae; genus Anomaloglossus; species Anomaloglossus baeobatrachus. The sequence continues at coordinate 414,846,418 of NC_134356.1, forward strand.
CAAGGGATGTCACGGGTGGCCATGCCCGGTTCCATGACCCTGAGGTGTCCACAAAAAGGGAGAAAGGGAAGATGTAGGGGATGATGAGGATCAAGGGGTAGAGGAGGTTGGGTGTAGTAGTTGTCTCATGATGCCACCTGTGGTACGTGGCTAGGAATCAGTCACCGCTGTGGTTGCTGTCCTCTGGAGTAGATGGTGTCACAGCCGGGTAAGTTCAGCTCCCCACAGGTAGAGCTAGGCCCCAGGGAGGATGATGGGGTGGCAGTGGCCGTTGGCGACAGAGCGTGGGGCCCCAGCACCGACAATGAAGGGCTTTTACTCACAGTCCAGTTGTCACCCTTGGAGTACCGGTCTCTGCCGAGATGGGCCTCAGCCAATCCCAAATAATTCGGAGGTCACCGCCAGTGTTCCCGCTGTGTGTCCTTTCTGGTCGGGGTCCCTCCAATACCGTGGATGGAATGTGGAATGAGCTGCGGGTGACTCCTGCACTCTCCGCACACCCTGAAATCCCCTGTAGCTGTAGAGAGCCCAGGCTAAGCTGCCTGCTCCAAGCCGCAAGTCTTGTAGTGCTCCCAGAAGTGTAAGGTGATGACTGGACCAAGGTCCTGACTGTGCTCCTCACCACAAGCTGTGCCCGGGGGTAACTGCTCAAGTGTCAAGATGCTCCTTCCTTTTTCCCAAGTGGTGCCCGCTCCCCAGGTGGTTGCCTAGTGACCGGGAAAGTCCCATGCCTCGTGATGGCCACCCTCCTGTCAACCCTAGGCTAATCCCGGTGAGAAAGCACCTAACTGTGTATGGTTTGTGAATGTGAGAAACCCCAACGATTAATCTTTTCCTTACCCAGGATGAGTACTGCACCTTAAATGAGATGCAATACCCTGTGGTGATTGAAGCCTCAGGGGCACCACAGCAACACAAAGGGTCCACTTCTTAATAGGGTAAATACCCAGGTTGTGACTTGAATTTCACGCCTCAATTTAGGCCCATATCAACTTTATTGAGACACAAAGGTTCCATTTCACCTAGTCAAGTCTGGAGTCTACTATGTTATCATTGCAATTGTCAGACATATTACAACATGTAAATATTTTCTTTTAGAAAGTTTCTATTAAATCTGTGTGAAAGATGATAAAATTAAAAGGTGATATTAGATGTTATAGTTAGGTACAACAGTACAGTATTAACAGAATTATCTGCTAAATCAAATACATAAGGATTTGGGTCAAGTCTTGTTTTCCTTATTATTTCCAAGGAATTAAAAAGGATTCTTACTATGGAATTACAACCAGACATCATAGAAGTCTGATCAGCAGGGGTCTAGGACAGAAGTGTTCTACAAACCCATCTGATTGATCATGATGTATGGAAGTCTAGTACATAAAGATTCCAAGATGATAAATATAACATAAGAAAACCTAATATATAAAGCTGAATGTGTGTGTGTATGTGTGTGTGTGTGTGTGTGTGTGTGTGTGTGTGTGTGTGTGTGTGTGTGTGTGTCCGGGATTGGCATCTGCACCGTCGCAGCTACAGCCACAAAATTTTGCACACTCACACTTCTGGACCCCAAGAGCATCATAGGCTATGTTTTGAGGGGAAATTTGAACCCCGCTCTTTACAGTTATTCGCCAAAAAAAGCTGCCTCCATTAAAGCGAATGAGTGCAGCCAGAACTTCAGAAGAATGCGCAGCCACGCCCTTATATGGAATGTTGGCGTGTCACAATGCAGCCAGGGAAAGAGACAGACACAGACAGGAAAAGAGGCAGGCACAGACAGGAAAGAGGCAGACACAGACAGGGATAGAGGCAGACACAGACAGGGTAAGAAACAGACATAGACAGGGTAAGAGACAGACACAAAGAGACAGACGCAAAGAGACAGACACAGACAAAGAGACAGGCTGACAGGGAAAGAGAGGGAAAGAGAGAGACGGGTTAAGAGACAGACACAGACAGGTAAAGAGACAGACACAGACAAAGAGACAGAGAGACACAGGGAAACAGAGGGAAAGAGAGGTAAAGAGACAGACAGGGTAAGAGACAGACAAAGACAGGTAAAGAGACAGACAAAGAGACAGACACAGGGAAAGAGACAGTTGGAAAGCGGGAAAGAGACAGACAGGGAAAGAGAGGGAAAGAGACAGACAGGGAAAGAGACAAACAGGGAAAGTGACAGAGATAGATAGACAGACAGGGAAAGAGATTGAGACAGATGGAGAAAGAGACAGAGACAGTCAGAGACAGACAGGGAAAGAGAGATAGAGAGAGATATATACAGAGGGGGAGACAGACATTATAATTACATTTCTATCTATTTGTTTTGTGGTTTTTGTGTGCAGAATACATTTTTGTTAATACATTCTATTTTGTTAACAGCAGTTATTAACACGGGCGAAGCCGGGTAGTACAGCTAGTATTAAATAAATACTTACAAAATGTATATATAGGTTGTATAAGCACCATGGCTTTGGAATTTCTTAGTTGAAAACATTTTCTTACTTTGATGAATTTAACAATTTAGAAATGATTATTAATCTTTTTGTGTTAATTATTAAGTGATGGATAAGTCAATCAATGACCTCTCTATTGATCAGAGAAATATATACATAACATTACTAACTGCTATTATACATAATTAATATCTACAGTTATCCCATGGCTCCACATTAATACTGTAAACCCAAAGGACACTTGGGTTAATGACATTGACACTGCTAGAAAATAAATTACACTTGTTGCCTTACTGAATTAAAGTACTATTAAGAACGGATTCAATGTCAATAACCATTTACTCACTTACTTTATAATGTAATAATGTTAAATACAGAATATGATTTTTGTATCATACAAGGACTAAGCTGTTTCTCCTATCAAAACTATTTAGATGTATTCACTGAATCATAATGCTAGAAAATCATTCCTGATAAATCAGTTATTTTGATCAAATTATCTGTGATTCCAGTAAATGTGAAGTCCAATAACGATATATATCCCTGCAATTCCGGCATCCAAGCAAAATTGGCTATGCACTTAATAAGCAACTGATGATCAAGTATGTTCCAAAGGTGAAAACAGGAAGCTTTGAAACATCAGACTAGAAGTGGGAAAGATCAATCCTGAAGGGGGCCAAGGGTGTTTATAAGGGAATTGGTCAACGTGCTTTCCTATCTAATCTAAGGGCAGCATGATGTAGGGGCAGAAAGCTTGATTCCATCAATATATCACTTTTTGGACTGCTTGGAGTAGTTTGGATAAAATCCCTGTTGTGCTCTATTGCAGATGTAACTGTGGTCAGACGTCTGAGCTGTGTATAACCCCACCTACACCCCTTATTTGCAGCTTCCTGTGCACTCTGTACATGGTGACCAAGCTGTCAATCAGTAGTGGGGGTGGGGTTACACAGATTAGCCTGACTGAGATGCACTTGAGTCCTAGTAGTGTAGTGATAATCTCCTGCTGATAAAATACTGATTGTATTGAAACTACAGTGTACAGCTTAATGAGTGATACATTCCTGGAATCAGGGACTCTGTTCTACACCATGGAGATCTCAGATAAAATAACAAAAATCTGCTGACAGATTCCCTTTAAACAACAAATAGTCAGGAAAAAATTGTACTTCTATAGCAGGGGTCTCAAACTTGGCTGGGTGTATGGGCCACACATAGAAATAAAATAACTTGGGGGGCCACATTCATTGCAGGACAAAGTGACATTTTTATTGGTACTATATATTTTTTTCTCTACACCTTTGGATCACTGTTTTTGAGCATTTTCTGCTCGTTTATCATAGCAAATATGCCCTTTTTTGTATATATGTATATATATACATATATACATACACACTGTATATGTGTGTATGTATATATATATATATATATATACATTTTTGATGGTAAAAACAATGCTTTTTTTTTCTTTACACTTTATCCCTTTCTTGTAATTAATATAGTTTTACAATTAGCACCATATAGTAATTTTGGCCAACATCTTTTAGTCATCTGCCCCGTCCTGTTCCCCTTCTTGAAGTAATGTACCCATCCTTGTCCACATCCTGTAATAATGTGCCCCATCCTTGTCCCCATCCTGTAGTAATGTGCCCATTCTGTAGTAATGTGTCCATCCTTGCCCCTTTTACAAATGTACCCCATCCGTGTCACCATCCTGTAATAATGTGCCTATCCTGTAGTAATATGCCCATCATTTTCCCCTTTACAAATGTGCCTCATATTTATCCCCATCCTGTAGTAATATTCCCATCCTTGTCCCTTTTTACAAATGTGCCCCATTCTTGCTCATCCTATAATAGTGCCCAGCTTTGTCTCCTTTTACAAATGTGCCCTATCCTTGTCCCCATCCTGTAGTAATGTGCCCCATCCTGTAGTAATGTGCCCAACCTTGTCCCCTTTTACTAATGTGCCCATGCAGGTTTTCTTCTTGTAGTAATGTCCCCTTTTCTGATCCTCTTCTTGTAGCAATGTCCCATTCTGGTCCCCTATACTGCCATTCGACACACGGACACACTAGCAATATCCCACCCTGGTCCCCTATTGTGCCATTCTACAGACACACACACACACACACACACACACTAGCAATGTCTCATCCTGGTCCCCTATTGTGCCATTCTACAGACAAACACACACTAGCAATGTCCCATCCTGGTCCCCTATTGTGCCATGCAACACACATACACACTAGCAATGTACCACCCTGGTCCCCTATTGTGCCATTCTACACAAACACACACATACACTAGCAATGTCCCATCCTGGTCCCCTATTGTGCCATGCTACACACACACACACACACACACTAGCAATGTCCCATCCTAGTCCCCTATTGCAGCATTCAACACACATACACACTAGCAATGTCCCTCCCTGGTCCCCTATTGTGCTATTCTACACAAACACACACACACACACACACTAGCAATGTCCCATCCTAGTCTCCTATGGTGCCATTCTACACACACACACACACCAAAACCTTCTTCTCAGCTATCCTCTGTTCCCTCAGTGTCCTCTCCTGCTTCATGTGGCCAGCAGGCATGAACTCCCCTTGACTATCGTGGCCGCTGTCAGTGTTTCATCTAAAATTCAGATGAAGGTTCTGCCGCTGCCGCGCAAAGTCAAGTTCTCTCTGTACTAGTCTAATGGTAGCTGCTGGCAAATCATATGTAAGCAGATGATGTCATATGCATCAGCTGCTTGCCTCTGATTAACCAGCAGCAGTCATTGGAATAGTGCAGAGAGAGCTTGACTCCGCAGCACCGGTAAAACATTTGTAGCACCCCTGAAGCCCTCAGGGTGCTACAAGGTTCTGCATCCCCACAAGGATGCAGGGCCTACCCCCTTAGGGACCCAGAACCCCAGTGTCGGTAACACCAAAAACCCAGGTAATCCCAGTTTTCCCCAACATTCCCCCATGCAATGGTACCTAGCAAGGGTGGGATCAATGGATGGCCGCCTAGAGGTGGAGCCACTCCAGTCCACTAGTTGACCAGGTGGGAGGGGAAGACTGTGGAGAGTAGTCAGTAGATAGTGTCTGACAGGCGAGGAGTGAAGTTGGAGGTAAAGTGACACCCTGATTCGGGTGGACGGTGACCTGGTACCCAGGAGAAGTGGTTGCCGGTGGAGTACGCACCAATGGGGTACAGGACCCTAGGACAGGACAGAGCTTCAAACTGACCTGTTAACACCTGCACAGCAAAGGGGACCATCAAGGACCTTGCTGACCCTAAAAAATCCGAAGACTCAGTAGCAAAGAGATAGCCGGGGATAGGACCAGAAACACTAACCCCACAGCGTTCACGCTACCGTCAGGCGGACAGAGGTACCACAGAACTAGACTGGCACTGGGATGAAGGGGACCTGGAGGCGAAACCAGCTGGCCTCGGGCAACCAGTTAACATCCAAAGTGAGTAAACCAGTTGCACTGAATACCTGTCTAGACTCCTTCTTCTGACGCCCACCGCACCATACACCCGCTGAGGTAATACCCTACTTGCGGAGTGACTACCATACTAGCTACTAATACCATCAGCCCCAATAGACACATTCTCCAGCGGCGGCTCCCTATACTTAGCCGCAACACCGCAAGTGGTGTCACGAATAAACTTTATTCACCAATCCCCTGTAAATATCCCCATTACAAAAAAGGGCCCAGGGCACGGAACCGGGTAATAGCCACCATCGTGACATTCCCAAGACGTACACTGCCCAACACCGAGTACCGCATATCCCTGGGTGCGACATATTCATCTGAAAATAAAGCAGTGATGGCTGTGGCCCCTGCACCGGATGCGATTGCCACGTGGGGTACGTGTTTAAGACCTCTGCTCTATAGTCTCTAATTTGTTATTATTGTTTTTCCATTTTCCACTACTTATGGGAGCGAAAGAATGTTTAACAGTTCTATAGCACTGATCAATAATGAAAAAAATTGTGAAAACATTGCCTTTCACAAGACTCCAGCAACAAGATGAAAAGGGTCAAGAGGGGTCAATAAGACTAATAATTGGCTAATCTCTCCCTTCCATGTGACTTGTGTATACCCACACTCCGCGGAACACTTTAGTTAAACGTTCATTCCCAGGATCATCTAAATTGGTGAACACAGCCCCACCAGGAAAAAGATTTTAATGTATGCAGTGTTGCTTAAAAAAAATTGTGAACCCTTTGAATTAATCATGGAACCCTTTGCAGAAAGAATTAGATCTAATTACCACATAAAAGGAATCGATACTAACCTCAGACAACATAAAATCGTTATATTTGCTGATGACACCTTAATTACTATAACAGATCCAATTAATTCTCCTAGAACTGTCTCTGAGGTTATTAATAATTTTTCTGCAGTATCGTACTACAAAAAAAATTTTAAGAAATCCAAAAAAATGAAATTTTTTCTTAGATCAGAACTTAAAATTCTCAATGATAAACTAATTTTCTTTTTCGTGCGAAAACTCTAATATAACTTATTTGGGAATCAAAATCACAAACCCATTATGTAAAATTCTGGATGAGACTCTCTCTGAAGCGCTAAAAAAAATTCAAGAAATTATTGATATATTTGATAAGATAAATACCTTGTGGCTAGGAAGCATTACAGTATTACAGGTGCATCTCAATAAATTTGAATATCATCAAAAAGTTAATTTATTTCAGTAATTCAATACAAAAATGGAAACGCATATATTATATAGAGTCATTACACACAGAGTGATCTATTTCAAGTGTTTATTTCTGTTAATGTTGATGATTATGGCTTACAGCCAATGAAAACCCAAAAGTCATTATCTCAGAAAATTTGAATAATTACCACAAAATACCTGTAAAGTCTTCCTAAGCATTTAAATTGGTCCCTTAGTCTTGTTCAGTAGGCTACAGAATCATGGGGAAAACTGCTGACTTGACAAATGTCCAGAATAACTTTTGGATGATATTCTATTGATAATTTGAACAGCAGACAGGTGTGGCTAACAGGCGCAGGTGGATCCGCAATCAACCAGTGACAGTTAACCCCTTAGATTGCGCTGTTAAAAAGTGACAGCGCAATTGAAATGGCCACGGTGGGGAAATCACCTTTCCCTGCCACCATCAGAGTCCCTGTGACTTGATCACGGGGAGCCGATGGTTGCCATGGTAGCGATGAGTCATGTGATGACTCCTATTGCTGTCATGACATAGTTCCTGTTACAGCCGACAGAGCAGTGGCTGTAACAGGAACACAGCATTTCTGCTGATCAGAGCTGTGCAGGTCTGATCAACAGAAATTATTCAGTGATCAGACTGCTGATCCTTATGGTCCCCTAGGAGACTAGAAAACTTAAAAAAAAAGTAAAAAATAAAGTTTTAAAAAATTAAAAAGAAATAAAAAAACCCCTAAAAGTTTAAATTGCCCATTGAAAATTAAGCTGTTAAAAAAATTAAAAAATACACATATTTGGTATCGCTGAGTTCAGAAATGCCCGATCTATCAAAGTATAAAATCAATTAACCTGATTGGTAAATGGCATAGCGGCAAAAAGGAAAGTTCCAACATCCAAAATTAAGTTTCTTGGTCATGGCAGGATGCAGCAGCCCCCTATGAAAAAGGCTGAGGCAGCTCAGGTATAAAATACTTATGAGACAACCACTCACATACCTACCATTCATGAAGGGCATGATTGCTCATATGCGCTCAGCAAGGATAGAGACCTTAATTCCCAAACCAACACTAAAAGACTAGGCATCAACCTATGGAGCTCGAAATTCCTGGGACTTCTAGTGTTAAAAGATGAAAAAATGTGCAACAAAAAAAATGTATAAAATGCATGACGCATTTTTCGATATTTTGGCCAAAATACACAAAAATTCATGAATAACAGGAAGAGAGAGCAATCGCTTCCAGGTCCCAGATTTTCATGCCAGTCATAAGAGTAGATAAAGAGAACCAAATCAAAGTAGTCAAAAATATCAGACTTTTGTGATTAGAAAAAGTATGTAACCACCTTTAGCAGTAGAAGATAATTTGAAGCTGAAATTAATGTCTGATGTTTTTAAACAGTGTAATTGCAATTAGGTATGAATGTGAGATCTGTTTTCTTTAAAGAACAGGAATCTATAAAATTCTGATTTTCAAAACACGTTTGTGGTAGTGTATTATGATAAGAACAAAGGAGATTTCTGAGTACCTAAGACGAAGAATTGATGATTTTCATCAGGCTGGAAAAGGTTACAAAAGTATTGCAAAAGAAAATGGACTAAAGTAAATTAAAAATAAGATTGTGTACAAATGGAGAAAATTCAAGATCATTATTACCCTCCCCAGAAGCAGTCATCTAACAAAGATCACTCCAAGAGCAAGGCGTATAATAGTCCATGAGGTCACAAAGGAACTCAAGTTAACCTCTGAGCAACTAAAGGTCTCTCTCACTTTAGATAGTTACTGTTCATGAGTCCAATATCAGGAGGACACTAAACAGCAATGAACAGTAATGATCTAAATGGAAGGTTTGCAAAAAGATAACCACTGCTCTCAAAAAGAATATTGCTGCATGTCTGTGGCTTGCTAGAGATCCTGGACAAGCCAAATGGCTGCTGGAAAAATCCTTTGTGGACAAATGAGAACAAAATAGAGATTTCTAATTTAAATGAAAATCATAAAAAACGCATACTAAGTGTGAAACACTTTGTTGGTAATGTCATTGTTTGTTCCTATTTTGCTGTATCTGATCCAGGGAGTCTTTTCATCTTTGATGAAACAATGAATTATGAATTTTATCAGAAAAATTCTAAAGGAAAACGTCAGGGCATCTGTACATGAGCTGAATCTCAGTAAAATGTGGGTCAGCAGAAAGTCAATGACCAAAAGTACACAAATAGTTCTAGAAAAAAAGGTTGGTTAAAAAAGAAGAAAATTAAAATTTTGGTGCAGATGCAGGAATTTGGTGGATAAACCTGAGCACCAACCCTGTATATTCTGGCAAAATTTTGCATAAAAACTGCATTGCGTTTTGATGTTTTTTTGCCAGGAGATGCAGTATTGGTGCAGGAATTTGGTGTATAAATTTCAGCCCTATATCTGCATACCTTGGCAAAAAAAGCACGGTTTTATGCCAGGAGATGCAGGTCTCATTAAACTTAATAGGTTCACCTGAGGTGAGGTCACTGAGTCCAATGAGGTCACCTGAGGTCAGTTTACCTGCGGTCACAGGTGTGTAACACAATATGTGGGGACCCTATGGCAATTTATTTATTTTTACATTATAGGGCGCAGCCAGTATGTGTGATTCAAAACAATCATAGACGCTGTCACGCAGGATGGGGGCGCGGTTTAACTGCAACCAATCACATGCCGGAACTAACGATGGGTGGGGGACGCAGTGACTATGTATGAGGATTAATGAGCGGACCCGGAAGCAGTGTTACAGCCACGCGGGAGACTCGGTAAGTATATCACTCCTACTCTATTCCCCCTAACCCTTTCTCATTACCATTTTACAGCACAATGTTCAAATGCCCATATACTAATATGGGGTTTGGCATCCAGGCAGATGTTTGGGTTCAGTCCTGAACCGAATATTTTTTAAAAATTAGGTTGGACCCACCAAACCTGAATATCTGCGGGTTTGCCCATCTCTACTCTTAGATTTTAAGCTTGTGAGCAGGGCCCTCTCTGCACTTGGTTTCAGTTGAATGGTGTTATTCTTTAATGCCTGATATTGTCTGTATATGTAAATTGTAAAGTGCTGTGGAACATATTGGGACTAGATAATATTATTATTATTATTATTATTACATATATTCATGGCCAAAAGTGTTGATACCCTTAAAATTGTTAAAGAAAGAAATGATTATTTCTCCCAGAAAACTATTGCAATTATACAAGTTTAGTCATACACATGTTAATTTCCTTTGTGTGTATTGGAACAACACAAAAAACCTGAAAAAAGGGTAACTGGGTATAATTTCATGCAAAACCCCAAAAATTGGCTGGCCAAAATTGTTGGCACCTGTCCAAAATTGTGTGTAAAAAATTTTGTGATGCTCAAAGTCACCTGTAGCAAGTAACAGGTAAGGGCAATATGAAAATCACACCTAAAACCACTTAAAAAGGGGACAAGTTGACTCAATCTTTGCATTGTGTATCTGTGTGCGCCAGACTAAGCACTGAAAACAGAAAAAGAAAAGGAAAACTGATTGAGATCCAACAACAGGAAGATGAAAAATCGACCGCAAACAGCTGCTATGCCAAACAATTTCTTTTTTATTCAAGCGTTCTTTTCATCGGTGCAGATAAAAATGCGGGAGGTGACTAGGATGCGAGTCCCTCCAAAGGACGACGGCCGTTTCGTCTGTAAGCCAGACTTCTACGGGTCCATGTCCATGTCAATTGTTTTTGCCATTTGGGTTTTGAACTGCAAAGCTGAGTTTTTGACCAAAGTTCTGCAACAAAAAGGCTGCAGTTTGAACTGCATAGTGCGGACAAGAAACCCAAATTCCCATAGACTTTGCTTGAAAAGCAGAACACAACCATTTTGGCATTAAACGCTGCAGTTGAAAAAGCAGCAAAAAAGCAGGTAAAAAGCAGGTAAAAAGCAACGTGCGGACATAGCCTAAGGCTTGTTTTGGACGAATCGATGAAGAGCCTCCATTCCTTTGAATTATGACTTATCTTCAAGAGCTTCCATTAAACTATTTATTTACTAAGAAATATTGGACAAGATCTTTATCATGGTTGCGGGACAAAGAAATCTGAATATTGCCCGCTAGGAGATTGTGCCGCTGTAGCCTGGAACCTACAAGCTCAGCTTTACTCTTTGAGAGATCCAAATCTCTAACAAGATCGTTCAGTTTGCTGTGTGTTATAAGGTATGGTTCAGCTTAGGTTGCTAACAAAGTCTGGGTTGTGAGAGGAAGATAATTCATGATGCAATGTGCTCTCTTCTTCTTCACTTGACTTGACTGAAAATATTTTTGGTGCTTTCAGAACTGGCAGTTCTTCTGTGTGTGGTGTTAGGCATTTTGCAGATGGAATGTTTGGTTACTGTAAAGTCCACTTTTCTTCCTTAAAACTGCTTTCTTAATGGGGGGCACCATGCAGAAAAACCAATTGGTAGTGTAATCAGTTGGCTCTCTCCAGATCATTGGGATTGCAAAAGGCATAGATTGCCTCTTCCCATGCAACCACTAGGTAGGATGTGATGCACATCTATTGCAGCATGTGTAGAGCCCAACACTTGTCCTGATCTCCTATTCTGCAGCCAAAATACAGGTTGTAGGCTTTCATTATCATGGTAGTTAAGTTTTGACTTTTTGAGACAAAGTCGACATAATTTCACACAAAACTCCAAAAATGGGTCAGCCAAAATTGTTGGCACCCTCAACTTACTATGTGGTTCCACACCCATTGGAATAAGGCTGCTTTCACACTACGTTTTTTTTAACATCCGTCATGAACGTTTTTTAACGCAAAATCGGATCCAGTGCAAATGCGTTTTCATTTCAATGCATTTGCAATGGACTCGCGTCAACATGCGTTCTCCTGCGTTTGCGTGCGTTATAGTGAGGATCCAGCGACTTGCAGTTTTTTAACTTTTTTCAAAAACGCTACTTGTAGCGTTTTTGAGCTGTGTCCAAATACTGCAAATTGCTTGATCCTGACTAAACAGCATGCAAACGCATGTGAACGCTGGCATGCTGATAGACAGGATCCTGCTTGCTCTACTGAGCATGCACAGAAATCAGCCTCGCATGATCAGTCTCTCTCTCCACCTCCCTCCCCCTCCCTCTCTCTCCACCTCCCTCTCTCCCCCTCCCTCTCTCTCATCTCCCCCCCGCCTGAGAGCGGAGGACGCTCGTAACCAAGGTAATCATAGGGTAACCGCGGGCTTAGTTTTACCCGATGTTTATCTTGGTTACGTGTGCAGGAGCAGGCAGCCCTGCTCCTAGCAGCTGCAGACGCTCGTAATCAATGTAAATGTCGGGTATCCAAGCAAGTTACCCGATGTTTACCTTGGTTACGTGTGCAGGGAATCAGCTCCTAGTAGCTGCAGACGCCCGTAACCAATGTAAATATCAGGTATCCAAGCAAGTTACCCGATGTTTACCTTGGTTACGAGCCTCCACAGCTGTCAGATGTCGGCTCCCAGTTTTTCACGTTCAGTTCCCCTCACTCCCGATCACATGACTCCAATGCCCGCCCATAAACTTAAAGTGACAGGATCCTGCAAAATAACACATGCGTTTGCATGTGTTTTTCTTTGCAAAAACAGGATCCGCTTTTGCAGCAAAAAACGTTCATGACGTATGCTAAAAAAATGTAGTGTGAAAGCAGCTTAAATACCTGCAATCAATCCCTTTCTATAACCATCATCAAGCTTCTTACACCTCTCAAACTGGAATTTTGGACCACTCTTCTTTAGCAACCTTCCAGTCTCTCATATATGAAGGGTGTCTTCCCAACAGCAATTTTAAGATCTCTCCACAGCTGTTCAATGGGCTTTAGATTTCCATGCATTTTTGGGGGCTTCTTGAAGTATGTTTGGAGTCATTGTCCAGCCAGAAAAATAGGATAAAGAGTTGCACACCAGTCACAATGTATAGGGGAATAATGAAAAGCAGAACTGCTATGGGAATACTGGACTGAAAAATACAATGTACTATCTGAAAAAAGTGCAAAATATGAAAATGATATCTGCATAACTGCTATGAATAATAGGAATGAGAGATGTTTAGCCATTGTATTGATCAATGCAAAGGAGCCCCAAACCAAACGCCAAGGTAATCTCTATTTTTGGGGTCCCTAACCTACGTGTAACCTCACCTGCAGTTAAAAAGCTTGCTCTGTATGGGAAGCAAAGGACCAAGCTATATATGTGAAATAAGACACATGGCTATGGGTGAGCAAGGGTTCTCAGACAGAAAATGCATACTAATTAAAGAATGTAAATCTGGAACACCAAATGGTGTGAACAAGGTGCAAGACTCAAAAATATACAACTAAACAACAGGATAAAGAATTGCACACCAGTCACAATGTATAGGGGAATAATGAAAAGCAGAACTGCTATGGGAATATCAGAATGAAAAATACAGTGGACTATCTGAAAAAAGTGAAAAACATGAAAATGGTATCTGCATAACTGCTATGAATAATAGGAATGAGAGATGTTTAGCCATTGTATTGATCAATTCAAAGGAGCAAAAACCAAACGCCAAGGTAATCTCTATTTTTGGGGTCCCTAACCTACATGTAACCCTGATCAATACAATGGCTAAACATCTCTCATTCCTATTATTCATAGCAGTTATGCAGATACCCTTTTCATGTTTTTCACTTTTTTCAGATAGTTCATTGTATTTTTCAGTCTAGTATTCCCATAGCAGTTCTGATTTCATTATTCCCCTATACATTGTGACTGGTGTGCAACTCTTTATCCTATTGTTTAGTTGTATATTTTTGAGTCTTGCACCTTGTTCACACCATTTGGTGTTCCAGACGTACATTCTTTAATTCCACAAGAAAGAGAAAAAGAAGTCTTTAAATTTTGCTAGTTAATAAAAATAACCATCTCATGAAGCCAAAGTTCATGCAATATAAATATTTATTATAACAATGCTTCAAGACAATATAAATCAAACAATCAAAAATCAACGGACATATAGAGTGCAGAGGGGGAATAGAAAAGACCCCACATGCCCCTGGATAGATGTTTAATGATAGATTGGGTAAGTCATGCTGTTCAAAAGGCAGAGTAGGAAGGCAGGTGCAGAAAAATTGCCCTAGTTACAGTCATATGAAAAAGTTTGGGCACCCCTATTAATGTTAACCTTTTTTCTTTATAACAATTTGGGTTTTTGGAACAGCTATTTCAGTTTCAAATATCTAATAACTGATGGACTGAGTAATATTTCTGGATTGAAATGAGGTTTATTGTACTAATAGAAAATGTGCAATCCGCATTTAAACAAAATTTGACCGGTGCAAAAGTATGGCCACCCTTATCAATTTATTGATTTGAACACTACTTTTTACTGACTTACTAAATTGGTTTTGTAACCTCATTGAGCTTTGAACTTCATAGGCAGGTGTATCCAATCATGAGAAAAGGTATTTAAGGTGGCCACTTGCAAGTTGTTCTTTTTGAATCTCCTATGAAGAGTGGCATCATGGGCTCCTCAAAACAACTCTCAAATGATCTGAAAACAAAGATTATTCAACATAGTTGTTCAGGGGAAGGATACAAAAAGTTGTCTCACAGATTTAAACTGTCAGTTTCCACTGTGAGGAACATAGTAAGGAAATGGAAGAACACAGGTATAGTTCTTGTTAAGCCCAGAAGTGGCAGGCCAAGAAAAATATCAGAAAGGCAGAGAAGAAGAATAGTGAGAACAGTCAAGGACAATCCACAGACCACCTCCAAAGACCTGCAGCATCATCTTGCTGCAGATGGTGTCAATGTGCATCGGTCAACAATACAGCGCAGATTGCACAAGGAGAAGCTGTATGGGAGAGTGATGCGAAAGAAGCCATTTCTGCAAGCACGCCACAAACAGAGTCGCCTGAGGTATGCAAAAGCACATTTGAAGTTACGCAGGGGATGGATATTTCAGCAAGACAATGATCCAAAACACTGCTCCAAATCTACTCAGGCATTCATGCAGAGGAACAATCACAATGTTCTGGAATGGCCATCCCAGTCCCCAGACCAGAATATCATTGAAAATCTGTGGGATGATTTGAAGCGTGCTGTCCATGCTTGGCAACCATCAACTAACTGAACTGGAATTGTTTTGTAAACAGGAATGGTCAAATATACCTTCATCCAGGATCCAGGAACTCATTAAAAGCTACAGGAAGCGACTTAAAGCTGTTATTTTTGCAAAAGGAGGATCTACAAAATATTAATGTCACTTTTATGTTGAGGTGCCTATACTTTTGCACCGGTCAAATTTTGTTTAAATGCGGATTGCACATTTTCTGTTGGTACAATAAACCTCATTTCACTCCAGAAATATTACTCAGTCCATCAGTTATTAGATATATGAAACTGAAATAGCTGTTGCAAAAACCCATATTGTTATAAAGAAAATAGGTTACCATTAATAGGGGTGCCCAAACTTTTTCATATGACTGTAAATAGCCATACCACAAAAGTCAAACTTCAGTATGAAAACTATGATGCTGGTCCCCACGTGCAACCCTGGTTTTTCATTTGGGACGCTGGTTCCCACGTGCAACCCTGGTTTTTCATTTACTAAATATGGGTGAGTTTTCATACTGAAGTTTGACTGTTGTGGCATGGCTATTTAACTAGGGCAATTCGTTGATTTTTGATTGTTTGATTTATATTGTCTTGAAGCATTGTTATAATAAATATTTATATTGCATGAACTTTGGCTTCATGAGATGGTTATTTTTTATTAACTAGCAAAATTTAAAGACTTCTTTTTCTCTTTCTTGTGGTCCTATATTCTTTGAAGAAGTTGCTTGACACGTGATATGAGATCTATCCCAGGTCCCTGTTTTCTTGTTTTCTGTACATTCTTTAATTGTCCAGCCAGAAGACCCATAACCTAGGACACAAACCCAGCTTTCTGACACTGGGCACTACATTGCAACCCAAAAATCTTTGATAATCTACAGATTTCATGATGCTTTTTCTCAGCAGGTTGTTTGTATTTAATTTGAGAACAGCATCATAGAGGTCAAAAGAGTACAAGAATACGTCACCCCACATTATGGACTAAGGCTATGTGCGCATGTGTGTGCTCTGCACCGCACCTAAAAGGTGTGCTTCAGAGCGCAGCTGAAAAGCTCCGTTCTGAAGCGCATGGTGCCGGCGAGAACGTGCGCTCTGCATGCAGCTCCTGTCATAGACAGAGCAGGGTCTGCCAGCAAAGCGCACGGAAGAAGTGACATGTCACTTCTTAGAACGCGCGCTTCGAGCAGCAGCCGAATCGCTGCGCTCTAAGACGCCACATGCGCACGGCCCCTGCACAATCTCCATAGACTGTGCAGGGGACGCAGGACGCATGCAGTTACGCTGCGCTACAAAGCGCAGCGTAACTGCATGTAATTACGCAACGTGCGCACATAGCCTAACAGCAACACATAAAATGTCTATATTGCATCTTAGTAATGAATACCTAAAAAAGTAAATAAAAAATAATTCATGGATATTGCAACCCTAACAATAAGCAAAGTAAAATCAGAATCTACTTGTAAATGTACTGTAGAAATGGAGTAAAATGTCAGTGATACAAATAAAAAAAGATGAATGACTTGGAGCAGACTAAGTGCTGAATGTATTGATGTCGTCACTTGAGCTGAAACACCACAAGGGAAGACGGTGTAATTATCGTAACCACCTGTCTAGCAGAAATAACCCCACGTTCATTCTTTCTCCCAATTGTCAAAGGTGACAGATTTGTGAATTAAACTTTAGCAGTGGGCTTAATAGAGGGCCTGAATTTTAATGAAGGAACTGAGCTGGAGGCAAAACATCGGAGCTTAATTGTGTAAACACCTGTTGTCTTTTATGAGAAGCCTTAGCATTGCAAATGGCAGCAGAGTAATTTTGACAGTTGCAATATAGCTGTCATATCTGCTGTGATATAGCACAGCCACTTGTTTGCCTGAAGTTATTTCATCCATTGTAATAAAAGAAACACAGGTGAATATTTTCAAGGCCTGTTTGTACAGAGTTATTTTATCTGCTACATCGTAGTCTGCATCACTTGCAAAATAAGACAAAATATTACTTAATTACTAATGAAATCTATAGTACTGTAGTAATGGCACTACCCCAAAAAACCCTCTAAAGAAGCACCATGAGGTCATGTAATAAGCAGCATTTGTGGGTAAGCCCCAAACAGCTCCTTACTGCTCCTCTCCTGTCTGTGTTGTCAATTACAAGAAATTACTGGGTGTTTTTTTTTCTATTTAAGATAAGAGCACAATGATGTAGGGGCTAGAGGGTGCTTTACACGACATCATCGTTCGTGCGACATGTGGTGATCGCTGCCGTAGCGAACAATATCGCTACGGCAGTGTCACACGCACATAACTGTTCAGCGACGTCGCTGTGACCGCCGAACAATCCCTCCTTCAAGGGGGAGATGTGTTCGGCATCACAGCTACGTCAGAGCGGCGTCACAAAACGGCCACTCAATAGAAGAGGAGGGGAGGAGATGACCGGCCGGAACATGCCACCCACCTCCTTCCTTCCTCCTTTCTGGAGGATGCAGGTAGGATGATGTTCGTCATTCCTGCGGTGTCACACACAGCGATGTGTGGTGCCACAGGAACGACAAACAACCTGCGGAATGAAACACCAACGTCATTATTAGTTAGGAACGACGTGTCAACAATCAATGATTTTTGCTGTTTTTGCGATCGTTGATCGTTACTCCTAGCTGTCACACGCTGCGATGTCTCTAACAACGCCGGATGTGCCTCACAAACACCATGACCCCGACGATATATCGTTATCGATGTTGCAGTGTGTAAAGCATCCTTTAGACCCTTATTCAAGGGATGTGTTATTTACTAGGCTGTTTAAATATAATCAGTATTCTATCAGTAGAAGATAATCACTATGAGACTATTTGTCTTGTGCCATGTAATCTTCCTACTCTGCAGAACTCCCATAACAGCACTGATTAGCAGCTTTCTGTCAAAATACAGGGTAATCAGAAAGCTGCCAATCAGTGGTGTGGGGGTGGGTTTAAACATAATATCACACAATTAAACGGGGTGGACATATTCAGACCTACTGATATCTGACGCACAACAAACCCCTCCCACAGCTACTCCACAAACAAAGGGAAACACCAGTTATGCAATAACAATGGTGGGCCCTGGCACTAGTGAAAGGGTAGATGGACACCTCCTACGCTCCTAGCCAGACCCTAATAGAGGCTCTGCACCTGTCGCCGAGCAGGAGTCGTAAAAAGTCCCTACTATAGTCCTGGCTAAGGAGTGGGGCAGTATGGTTCACTAGGCCCACCGCTGCACGAATACAACAAAAAGGTAGGTGAGACAAACAGGGGAATGACAACGAAAAATGGAGAAGATCCAACTTCAGGATGAATCCTCAGCAGCTCCTTCACCAAGGGGGCAGCATACAAATGGCTTTGTATAATCAGCAAACAATGCTGGTAAAACCTAGCTATTTAAATACAAGGATGTGTGGCTACAGAGCAGCAGCAGCTGTTCTTGACTGCTGGAAAAAAAGACTGACATGAACTACTTCAGAACCAAAAGAAAGGAAACATTTAAATGCAGAGTCCCATATAGAGATGAGGGGCTCCAGTCCTAAAGCTGTCACTAGCCTCCAAAAACAGGAAGACAACCGTGTGACATAGCCCAGCATTCAGAGCACTGCTAGAGCTACAGAAGAGAAAACTGTGATTTTATCAGAATTACAACAAACAGACCAACAAGTGACACATTGCTGGAATCAGGTTTTCAGCCCCTACATCATGTTGGGCTCAAGTGAGGTAGCAAAATCCTGGTGAAAAATTTCCTTTAAGCATAAATATGTATTTGAATAGGGAAAGGGGAATAAGGTTCTGTATGATACCTCTGACAGCAGCATATTTTCCATAGGAATAAAGGATAGAGTAATTTGAAATTCGACAAACTTGATCTTTCTTTCCATTGGCAGCAGATGCCACTAGATTGTTAGCTTATAAAATTAATTGGTTCTATTTGCCTTTTTAGACCTTATGCCTAATTTTGCCTTAAAGGGAACCTGTCACCGGATGGTTATAATACTCACCTAACGATCGGTGTGGAGCAGACTGGTCAGCTGGGCATCTCCGTTCTCCGGTCCAGGCTTCCTCTTTCGGCCATCTTTATTCTCCTTCTTCTGAAGCTAGTGTGGATAACGAGTTCTACGCAATCTACACTACCCGACAGTGAGGTCCTGCGCAGACGCACTTTGATCTGTTGTTCTTTTTTGACATATTTAAATTTAAGCTTTTCATTTTCTGTGCAAATAAACAGTTTGTTTTATTCTGTGGGTCACTATGAACAAACAAAAAATCTAGTATTCGTTATTGAATTTTTTTTGCATTCACAAGAGGGATAAATATACAACTTTATAAAAGATAAAAAAAATATGTTTTCCTGATTTTGCAAGAAAATGTTACATTTAAAAATAAATAAATAAATAAACAGTACCATGCCAAAGTTATAAGCAGGCGTGAAGAAAAATGCTGCAAAGTAAGAATACATTAAAAATGGAAATCTTAAAACGGAATCTGTCAGCAGGTTTTTGCTACCTCATCTGACAGGAACATAATGTAGGCGTCATGGGTGTGTCACTTGTGACAATCATGTGGTTTCTGGCAATAGAAGGTCACAGCATTTGGCTGTACAAAATACTGTTATTATTCATTGTAAAAGGTAACTTTCCTGTTGAATTTTCATCTCTCCCCCTTTTGGACCCAGCAGGAGTTTGCCTTCCACTCAGCTGCTGATCATCGATATTCTCTTGGGGCTTAAATACTCCCTTCTTCCCTAGACTGGTGCTGGTGATATTATTCAGTTCATTTTTGCTTTGGTTGCAAGCAGGTGGCTTGCTCTCATCTGTAGTTGTCTTGCTAAATTCTCCTAAAAAGGGGCTGAAAGCCCGTACTTATGAAGCGCTCGCTGATATCCTAATCAGGAACGAATACTAAGATTTTTTATAGCAAGATATTATTTATTTTAATAGCACATGAATAATCAATGGTACATAGGCATTAGCACTACTTTATAGTCATAGAATCTTATAAAATAACAGAAATATGCATCAACATTAGTGAGAAGGACAACAACCCGGCCTCTGCATCACAGGCGCAGTGCGTCCACTTTGAGCGTCCTGGAAATATCCCTGTCTCACTAAGCGAGCCCTGTATTTTTATACCAAACGTTGTACATTGTGGTGTCGTGTGCAATGAGTATTGCAATTGGTGACCAGCATGTGATTGCTGAGTCATGGTCATGTAACCTGACCACATGTTGCTGTGGGCACCAGTAGCTTCCTGCACATGTTGCTGGCTTGACCACAGGTTTCCTGCATATGTTGCAAACTAACCACTGGTTTCCTGCATATGTTGAACTGTAAGCATTCCTTCCTCATAATAGTGGTTTGTTCAAGACCTACTTAACACGTACTCTTCATCTGGTGAAATCGGGTAAACCAGAGGACACCTCTCTGATACTAAGTTTGGATGGATCAAATAAGACATGTGATCACTATCTTTTGATTAGGATTCCTATCTAATCACACTCATTCTTCAGTCATATCACATTGGTATCACAATCGGTCCTTGATCCCAGGGCTTATTTTCCATCATCAGTATTCCACTAGAAGAAGATCACTCGGAAAACACCATACCATGACCAAGAGGCATCGCTTTTAATAGGACACTATCATTGACTTTGCCACAAATTTTGATTTCTTGGTTTGTTTGGATAAACGTTGAATCACAAATATAATCACTTTCACTACTATGTATATTAAAACTAAAAGCAATATTATCTGAAAAGCTCTCTTGAATATCATGTGTTTTGGCAAAACCTGAGCATCTAATTGATCATAAGGTAATATAAAGGTGGCTGGGGTCAAACGAGCTAAAGTACAGCTTCCCTTGACTCCTACTGGGAGCCATTTATAGGCATCATACCCACATACACAATACATTCCTCTAAGCCAGGGATGGGCAATTCATTTTCCCATGGGGCCGCATGAGAAATTGGGATTGGTTTAGAGGGCCGAACTAATATAATTAACTCAGTTCTACCCAATATACTACATCACTACACCCCCTCCCTATACTATACCTGTAATATACTACATCACTACACCCCCCATATACTACACCTGCAATATACTACATCCCTGCACCCCTATATACTACACCTGTAATAAACTACATCACTACAACCCCCATATACTACACCTGTAATATACTACATCACTACACCCCTATATACTACACCTGTAATATACTACATCACTACACCCCTATATACTACACCTGTAATATATTACATAACTACACCCCTATATACACCTGTATTATACTACACCACTATATACTACACCTGTAATATACTACATCACTACACCCCTATATACTACACCTGTAATATATTACATAACTACACCCCTATATACACCTGTATTATACTACACCACTAAATACTACACCTGTAATATACTACATCACTACACCCCTATATACTACACCTGTAATTTACTACATCATTACACCCCTATATACTACACCTGTAATATACTACATCACTACACCCCCTATATACT
Organism: Anomaloglossus baeobatrachus; assembly: GCF_048569485.1. Taxonomy (NCBI): domain Eukaryota; kingdom Metazoa; phylum Chordata; class Amphibia; order Anura; family Aromobatidae; genus Anomaloglossus; species Anomaloglossus baeobatrachus. The sequence goes on from NC_134356.1 coordinate 414,868,229, forward strand.
ACACCTGTAATATACTACATTCCTACACCCCTATTTAGTACACCTGTAATATACTACATCACTACACCCCTATATACTATACCTGTAATATACTGCATCACTACACCCCTATATACTACACCTGTAATATACTACATCACTACACCCCTATATACACCTGTAATATACTACATCCCCATATACTACACCTGTAATATACTACACTCCCAAATAATACACCTGTAATATACTACACCCCCATATAATACACCTGTAATATACTACACCCCCATATAATACACCTGTAATATACTACACCCCCATATAATACACCTGTAATATACTACACCCCCATATAATACACCTATAATATACTACACCCCCATATAATACACTTGTAATATACTACACCCCCATATAATACACCTGTAATATACTACACCCCCATATAATACACCTGTAATATACTATACCCACATATAATACACCTGTAATATACTACACCCCCATATAATACACCTGTAATATACTACACCTCCATATAATACACCTGTAATATACAACACCCCCATATCATACACCTGTAATATACTACACCCCCATATAATACACCTGTAATATTCTACACCCCCATATAATACACCTGTAATATACTACACCCCCATATAATACACCTGTAATCTACTACACCCCCATATAATACACCTGTAATATACTACACCCCCATATAATACACCTGTTACATACTACACCTCCATATAATACACCTGTAATATACTACACCCCCATATAATACACCTGTAATATACTACACCCCTCATGTACTACACTTGTAATATACTACATCACTATACCCCTATTTACTATACCACTATATACAACACCCCCATATACTACACCACTTTATACTACACCTGTAATAAAACTACATCACTACACCCTATGTACTACACCACTATATACTACACCACTATATACACAACACCATATACTACACCTGTAAAACTACACCACTACACTCCCAATATTAGTCACCAGTCCCCCCCTCCCAAATTGTCCCCTCCTTAGCTTATTAGTCACTACTTACCTCTCCCTTCTTATTGTCCCTGTCCTCAGGCACCTCTGTACAGGCCCCCCGCTGAGCTGCTCCTTCTCTTGTACGGGCTCTGGCTGCGCTGATGCTGTTCTCCGAGTGGCCCCCGCCGCTGCTTCTCTCCGTGAAGGTCCCAGCTGTGCCGCTTCTTCTGCCCGGCGGGAACGTTTGAAATGACACACGCAGCGCAGTACTGACAACATCAGAGCACACGCGTGTGTCACAGAGAAAGTGTCGGCAGGGATCAGAGGAGAGATTCCTGCGTTCCGCTGCCTGCACTGTGCACAGCTGCAGCCCAGCACGCAGCAGCCCGGCACACAGCAGCCTGGCTCCACTGCACCTGCTGAACACGGGCTGGCCAGTCACAGATGGTAGGCAGGCCGGATGTGGCCCATGGGCCACCCCTTGTCCAGGTCTGCTCTAGGTAAATCCCATATAGCCAAGTGTTGCAAAACTAAACGATGAACCAAGTCAACGAAAATACTAACATTCGATAACAAACACCACCCGGGCTGTTGTTCAACTGGGCTACAGTATCCTGAATCAGGGTTATTACAGGTCGGATCATTTGCTCAATATTCAGAGGAATCATTACACATTAGATTTCCCAATATGTTACTAAAAGTTTCACTAGTCCCATTTATGAACATATTGGCATAAGGCCATAACATATCATGAATTGTCCTTTCCACTAAGCTGGGTTTAAAAGCATCTACAGTATTTATAGCTGTCCCAAAACTTATTTTTATATTCTCCATAGGGATGAATCCCAGGTTAGTCAGTCCAGTCTTATTTCTTGGTACCCAAATTCCTCCCTTAAAAACCAGATATTGTAAATTGGTGACTGTTCCACTCAAATTGCCTTGCCACCATGGAAGATTGATCCATCCCACTACGGGAATGGGTACTGTAATATTCCATAGGCGAAAATTTCGAGTGACTTTATCAGCAAGATGATCAGAACAACTTTTCCACTTTAAGATTTCCTCCATTGATACCAGGGTATCCAGATAAGGGATTCTGGTGGCTGTAACCAAAGAATGTATACAGATCCAACTATCTGTGTGTTGGCTACTGTTCAGTGCATCAGTTAAATTGTGATGGTGCATCAGAAAATTATTCGCCATAGGTTCCTCCTGATGTAGACTTGTCCATCCAACAACCAAAGAGGCAAACATCAAACACAGGAATTTCTCCATCTCATCACTATCGAGCTCTTCCCAGTAACCAATACCATGGATTCCGCTTATTTACAACACCATCTGCAAATAAAGATACACTATTATTCTCGTAAATAACATTTTTCTTGTGGAAGATATTCCCACTTCTCCACTCCTGGTCTCATTATCAGGAGAGTACGATCTTTTCCGACCACTATTACTTCTGCCTCTGAGGGGGGTCCTTGGAGGTTTTGAATCCATATTTTTGCTCCTACATTTGTAATATTAGAGGATCCAAAACCTTTAGTACCCCATATTGTTAATTCTGCCGGGGCAGTTCCTTCTCTTATCTCAGACAAGTTTATTGGAATTATCAACATCTGAGCCACCCTCTGGTGTTTCACCAAGATCAAAGGTTCATTTCCCAAATTTAGCATCAGTACCTTGATTTCTAAAGTTCTCTCAATACTCCACTGGGTTGCTGCCTTACAGGGAAAACCCACCATCAAACCTGAGTATGTGTCTACTGCAGTGCAGACATATTTACACCCTCTACTTTCTGTGTATGCGATCAACGTTTTTGCGCACAATCAGGGTCGCACATAGGTGTCACATGCAATGACGTCACTAACGATGCCGGATGTGCGTCACTTACGACGTGACCCCACTGACATCTCGTAAGATATATTGTAGCATGTAAAGCCCGCTTTAATGACATTGGCTGACATGATTGGGGTAATTGTCCTGCTGCCAAATAAATGTGGAACCAAATAGATGCCTCTCTGATAGCACTGCATGATGGATAAGTTTCTATCTCTATTTCTTAGCATTGATCATATCATTAATCTTGATCAAATCTACAACTCCACTGGAAGAAATGGCACCTCAAACTTGTAAAAAAAGCTCCACCATGCTTCATTGTTGCCTGTAAAAAGTCATTATTGTACCACTCTCTAGACCCTGAACAAACTAACATCTGTTACAGGCCAAATATTTCATATCTTGAAAGAAAAGTCCAGAGTACATGTTGCCATTTTTCTGTTCCTATGTTTTCATATATGGTTGAGACACTTGGCATTGTTTCCACATCAAAGGTATTTTTTTAGGCCGCAATTCTTCCAGATGACCATTTTTGACAAGACTTCTGTGAAAAGTAGATTGATGTAGCTGAGTCTCTCCCCAGTTGCTGCCAGTTCTGAGTTGATAGCACTGCTTGACATCTTCCGATTTAGAATGGAAGAATGTTTTGCATTTCCATATTTCATGCTGCCCTAAGTTTCCTTGGCTGACCCCTATATCTATGTTCCTCAATCTTGCTATTTCCTTGCATCCTCAATACTGGGAAATACAGGCAGATAATTCCATCAATGGTCTTCACGGCAAAATTGCAGCCAAAAACCATACCTTCAACATGGAAACAAGGCCAAGGGACTTAACTATGCACAAAAACAGGAACTGATGTGCAGAAAAATAGCAGGAGGTGCTTTGGGATAATGAGTCAAAATTTAAAATATTTGGCTGCAATAAAAGACAGTTTGTTCTCCAAAGGGTTGGAGAGTGGTACAATAATGAGTGTCCACAGGCAACAGTGAAGCACAGTGGAGGTTCTTTGCAAGTTTGGGGCTACATTTCAGAAAATCGAGTTGGAGATTTGGTCTGTCATAATAGTATCCTCAATGCTGAGAAATACCAGCAGATACTTATCCATCATGCAATATTATTAGGAAAGCATCTCATTGGCTTCAAATTTATTCTGTAGAAGAACATTGACCCTAAAACATACTGTCAATGTCATTAAGGATATGGTCCCCAGAAAGCCATGATCTCAACATTATTGAGTCTGTATGGTATTACATGAAGACACAGTGGGATTTGTGCAATCCAGAAACGTTCTGTGGTTAGTTCTCTAAGATATTTGGAACAACTTGGCTGTGTTTTCAAAAACTGCGTACAAGTGTGCCTAGAAAAAATGATGATTTGATGCTGTTTTGATGGGTAAGGTCACACCAAATATAAATTTGATTCAGATTTCTACTTTGTTCATTCACTTTGTATTTTGTTAATTGATAAAAAAATACTATACTTAACACTTTGAAATCAATCTCCTGTTGCAGCATATTTTTCCTACATCTACGTAAAACGTTTGCACAGTACAGTATACAGTGGGGAAAATATTTTGCAATTTTTTTCACCAACAAAGAATGGCGAGGTCTGTAATTTTATCATAGGTACACTTCAACTGTGACAGACAGAATAAAATAAATCCAGAAAATCATGTTGTGTGATGTTAATTAATTAATTTACATTTTATTGCAAGAAATAAGTATTTCCTCACCTACCAACCAGTAAGACTTCTGACTCTCACAGACCTTTTATTTTTTTCTGCATAATGCACCCCTTCTCTGCACTCATTATCTGTATTAATTGCACCTGTTTGAACTCAAATCCTGTATAAAAAAAACCCCACCTGTCTACACTCTCAATCACACTTCAACCTCTCCACCGTGGCTAAGACTAAAGAGTTGTCTAAGAACACCAGGGGCAAAATTATAGAACTGCACAAGGCTGGAATGCGCAACAGGACAATAGGCAAGCAGCTTGGTGAGAAGGCAACAACTGTTGGTGCAATTATTAGAAAATGGAAGACACAAGATCACTGTCAATCTTACTCATTCTGGATATCCATGCCAGATCTCACCTCGTGAAGTAAGTATGAATCCAACAAAAGTCAGGAACTAGCCCAGAACTGCACAGGAAGATCTGGTCAAAGACCTAAAAAGAGCTGGGACCACAGTCTCAAAGCTTTCTATTAGTAACATACTATGCTGTCATGGATTAAAACTCTGCAGGGTACACAAGGTCACACGTCTCCCGTCAGCACATGTCCTATTTGAAGGTGACCAGATCCAGAGAAGGTCATGTGGTCAGATGAATATTCACTGCCTTTCGACATCCTAATAGAAGACGTCCTAATAGAAAGTGTAGAAAATGTTCTTTTAGTACATGAAAAGGTAGAACAGTGAAAGCATATGGATAATATTCAGAAGACCAAAACTTTACGCATAATAATATAAATAAAAAATATTTTGAGAGAATCAAGTTTATAAGGGGACAGCCAAATAACCCTCCATACTACCATTGTATACTAAAAAAAACCTTTAAAAATGACTGGCATCTCCAAATAGAACAATACAAGTGTGAACAGGTGCGAGCTGCTATGACTACACAAAATACGACCAAAGAATACAGTAGCACTTTCTAAGAACTAAGATACAGTTGTAACCAGACGTTTACATACACTATCTAAAAAGACACTATCTGACATGAAATCAGACTAAACCTTTCCTGTTTTAGGTCAATAAGGATTACGAAAATTATTTATATTTGCAAAATGCCAGAATAATGAGAGAGAGAGAATGTGTTAGGCTATGTGCCCATGAGACTTTGTACCTGCGGGTTTCTCCGCAGGTACATCCGCAGGTTTCCCGTAGATGCTCCCCGGAATCCGTAGCTATTTATAGCTGCGGTATTCCAGCGAAATAGCTGTGGTAAACCTGCGGGCATTCATGCGACTTACCTGCGGAAGTCGTCAGCCTCTATCTCCATTGTGGAGGGCCGGGATTTCCGCAGGTATTTCCGCAGGAATAATTGACATGCAATTACGTGTGGCTGTGGGAAATCCGCAGCATGTTCCGCAGCTGTACATATCTGCAGCATGGACACCACACTCCCCATATCCCATAAGATAATATGGGGAGTGTCTGTACTTGCATAAACCTGCAGATTTATCTGGAAAACCCAGAAAATCCGCGGATTTTACGCAGATAAATCCGCAGGTATTTTCTCCCGTGGGCACATAGCCATTAGGTATTTTTATTACTTTCTGCAAAGTCGAAAATGTACATACACTAAGAATACAATGCCTTTAAACAATACGGTACAGCCATGTGATGATGTTATGGCTTTTGAAGATTTTCTATAGGTTTATTGGCAATATCTGAGTTTATTAGAAATACATGTGTGGATGTATTTTAATGCACACTTGAAACACACTGTTTCTTTGTGTAGCATCATGGGAAAGTCAAAAGAAATCAGACAAGATCTTAGGAAGAGATTTGTGGACTTGCACAAGTCTGGTTCATCCTTGGGTGCCATTTCCAGATACCTGAAGGTACCTCGTTTATCTGTACAAACAATTATATCCAAGTACAAATAAGATGGGAATGTTCAACCATCATATCGTTGAGGAAGGACATGGTATTCTGTGTATCAGAGATTAACGTGCTTTGGCCAGACATGTGCATATCAACCTAAGAACAAAAGCAAAAGACCTTGTAAAGATGTTGGCGGAAGCTGGAAAGATTGTGTCATTATCCACAGTGAAACGAGTACTTTCTCAACATGAGCTGAAAGGCCACTGTCAGGAAGAAGCCTTACTCCAAAAGAAACATAAAAAGCCAGATTAATGTTTGTAAATGCACACAGGAACAAAGACCTTAATATTTCGAGACATCTTGTGGTTTGACGAAACCATGCTTGAACTGTTTGGTCATAATGACCAGCATTACTTTTGGAAGAAAAAAAGGCTGCTTTACATGTATCAGTTTATCGTGCGTTCGTATGTGCGATCGCACCCGCCCCCATCGTTTGTGCGATACGCGCAATGTGTTGCCCGTGTCGCACAAACTCGGTAACCCCCGTCACACGTACTTACCTCCCGAACGACCTCGCTGTGGGCGGCGAACATCCTCTTCCTGAAGGGGGAGGGACGTTCGGCGTCACAGCGACGTCACACAGCGGCCAGCCACTAGAAGCGGAGGGGCGGAGATGAGCGGGACGAAAACATCCTGCCCACTTCCTTCCTTCCGTATTGCCAGCGGCCACAGGTAAGCTGCAGTTCATCGTTCCCGGGGTGTCACACGGAGCGACGTGTGCTGCCTCGGGAACAATGAACAACCGGAGCACAGAAGGACGTTCGATTATTTGAAAATGAGCGACGTGTCAATGAGCAACAATAAGGTGAGTATTTTTGCTCGTTCACAGTCATCATTTGTGTTACATGCTACGATATGTCAAATGAGGCCGGATGTGCGTCACTAATGACGTGACCCCGACGACATATCGTTAGATATATCGTAGCGTGTAAAGCGGCCTAAAGGAAGAAGATTTAATGCCTAAGAACACCATCCCAACTGTGAAACATGGGGGTAGCAGCATCATGTTGTGGGGTTTTGCTCTAGGAGGGACTGGTGCTCTTCACAAAATAGATGGCATCATGAGGAAAGAAGATTATGTGGCAATACTGAAACAACATCTCAAGACATCAGCCAGGAACTTAAAGCTTGGGCGGAAATGGGTCTTCCAAAAGGACAATGACCCGAAGAAACTGCCAATCTGGTTACAAAGTGGCTTGAGGAAAACAAAGTCAATGTTTTGTAGTGGCCATCACAAAGCCCTGATCTCAATCCTTTTGAAAAGTTACAGGCAAAGCTGAAAAGGCAAGTGCGAGCAAGGTGACCTACACACAAGGATCACAACAGTTCTGTCATGAGGAATGGGCCCAAATTCCTACCAAGTATTGTGAGAAGCTTGTGCAATGATATCCAAAACATTTGACCCAGGTCATACAGTTTAAGGGCAATGGTACAAAATATTAATTAAATGTATGTAAACGTTTTACTTTACAGAAAGTAATAAAAATGCCTTAAAACATTCTCTCTCTCTCATTATTCTGGCATTTGGCAAATATAAATAATTTTGGTTCCTACAGTCATGGCCAAAAGTTTTGAGAATGCTACAAATATTAATTTTTTACAAAGTCTACTGCTTAAGTTTTTCTAATGGCAATTTGCATATACTCCAGAATGTCATAAAGAGTGATCAGCTTAGCAGCAATTACTTGCAAAGTCAATACTGGCTAAGAAAATAAACTTTAACCCCCAAAACACATTTCAACATCATTGCTTTCCTGCCTTAAAAGGAGCAGCTAATATTGTTTTAGTGATTGTTCCATTAACACAGGTGTGGGTGTTGATGAGGACAGGGCTGGCGATCAATCAGTCATGATTAAGTAAGAATGACACCACTGGACACTTTAAAAGGAGGCTGGTGCTTGGTATCATTGTTTCTCTTCAGTTAACCATGGTTATCTCTAAAGAAACACGTGCAGCCATCATTGCTCTGCACAAAAATGGCCTAACAGGGAAGAGTATCGCAGCTACAAAGATTGCACCTCAGTCAACAATCTATCACATCATCAAGAACTTCAAGGAGAGAGCTTCCATTGTTGCCAAAAAGGCTCCAGGGCGCCCAAGAAGGACCAGCAAACGCCAGGACCGTATCTTAAAACTGTTTCAGCTGCGGGATCGGACTACCAGCAGTGCCGAGCTAGCTCAGCCACGGCAGCAGGCTTCTGCATGCACTGTGAGGCGGAGACTCTTTGAGCAAGGCCTGGTTTCAAGGAGGGCAGCAAAGAAGCCACTTCTCTCCAGAAAAAACATCAGGGACCGACTGATATTCTGCAAAAGGTACAGGGAGTGGACTGCTGAGGACTGGGGTAAAGTCATTTTCTCAGATGAATCCCCTTTTCAATTGTTTGTGACATCTGGAAAACAGCTTATTAGGAGAAGAAGAGGTGAGCGCTACCACCAGTCTTGTCTCATGCCAACTGTTAAGCATCCTGAAACGATTCATGTGTGGGGTTGCTTCTCAGCCACAGGAATCGTCTCACTTACAGACTTGCCTAAAAACACAGCCATGAATAAAGAATGGTACCAGAATGTCCTCCAAGAGCAACTTCTCCCAACTGTCCAAGAGCAGTTTGGTGCCCAACAATGCCTTTTCCAGCATGATGGAGCACCTTGCCATAAAGCAAAGGTGATCACTAAATGGCTCATGGAACAAAACATAGAGATTTTGGGTCCATGGCCTGGAAACTCCCCAGATCTTAATCCCAGTGAGAACTTGTGGGCAATCATCAAGAGATGGGTGGACAAACAAAAACCAACAAATTCTGGCAAAATGCAAGCTTTGTGTATGCAAGAATGGACAGCTATCAGTCAGGATTTGGTCCAGAAGTTGATTGAGAGCATGCCAGGGAGAATTGCAGAGGTCCTGAAGAAGAAGGGTCAAAACTGCAAATATTGACTTGCTGCATTAACTCATTCTAACTGTCACTATAACCTTTTGGTACTCATAATATGATTGCAATTATATTTCTGTATGTGATGTAAACATCAGACAAACACAATTAAAAACCAGAGGGCAACAGATCATGTGAAAATATAATTTTGGTGTCATTCTCAAAACTTTTGGCCATGACTGTATTTGACCTAAAACGGGAAAGTTTTATTCTGATTTCATAACAGATAGTGAGAAAAACATGCATATGTGACTTTTTAGATAGTGTATTTCTGGTTTCAACTGTATATGCAAACATAGAATACATGAAATTTATACTGCATTAATGCTATATGGAATATACTGAAGGTACTTAGCGCATAAATTGAACAATTCATGTGAACCCATCAACCGTGACAAGCTGACATTTCTTTTATGGGACCTTAACTTATTTCATGCGTCTCTTGGTCTTAAAGTCTAAACATTTATGGGCTGATAGGATCCAGTAATTATAATTACTATTAGCAGACAAATTTGTAGACTTTAACACTAGTAGATGCATCCATATAGCATTAATACTGTTTCAATGTCATAATCTATGATTGCATATATCTTGGTGCTTACAGAGTGGTGCTGTATTCTTTTGTTCAACACCATTGTATACTGCCAGGATATATTGATAGAACAAACATGTAACATCTCTAGCAAGTTCTGTAGGTTTTAAAACAGCACTGTGGTACGAGGGGCTGCTGATAAGTCTTCGGCTTTGTGATGTTTTTTTGTTTCTATGGTAACAAATGTTGCATCACATGAAAGCCTTATCTGTCTAATATATATTTTCAAAATGTTGTGTTTGTTGCTTATGGCAACAGTGTTCTACGCACGCGGAAAAACAAAATGGCACTGTCTAATGCGATATTCACAGCAAATGAGAGCAGAGGAGTGAAAAAATTCTTGTTTCTGCAAAGAAAGTCTGCGAAGGATATTCATGGTGATATGTCACAGACATTGGGGGACCAATGTCCTTCATATTCCACAGTTAAGAACTGGGTTGCCAAATTTAAAACAGGCCACGTCAGCACCAATGATGAGGAACGTCCTGGATCACCAAGAGTGGTTGTTGTTCCAGAGATCGTCGATGCTGTGCACAACCTCATACTGGAGAATTGACGAATTTCAGCTAAAGCAATAGCAGACATCATGGGGATTTCCCGTGAACGTGTTTGTGTCATTATCCATGAACATTTGTACATGAGGAAGCTATCTGCACATTGGATCCCCAAATGTTTGACAACAGATCAGAGAAACATGCGAGTGAAAACTTCCCGGTCCATTTGTCAGCGTTTCCGGTCGGATAAGAACTTCCTGGATCAACTGGACACTATGGATGAGACCTGGATTTATTTGTATGACCCTGAAAACAAGGAGCAGTCAAAAGAGTGGAGGCACAGTGGTTCTCCTCGTCCAAAGAAGTTCAGGTAGAAAAAAAATCAGCCATTAAGGTGATGGCATCTGTGTTCTAGGAAAAGGAGGGCGTGCTGCTAATGGACTACCTTCAAAAGGGTTCCACCATCAATGTAAGGTATTGCTTTGAACTTTTGGATCAATTGAAGGCAGCTCTGAAGGCCAAATGGCGCGGAAAGCTGTCCAAAGGAATCTTGTTCCTGCAAGACAATGCCTTCGCTCAAACTGCATAAGCAACTACGGCAAAAATGGCAGAGCTGGGCTTCCAGCTGGTTGACCATCTACCTTATTCACCAGATCTAGCTCCCTCTGACTATCATCTGTTTCCAAACCTGCAGAAACACCTCAAGGGTACCAAATTTCACACCATTTCTGATGCCATGGCTGCTACGGATGCCTGGTTTGAGGCACAACTGAAATCCTTCTTTTGCTACTCTTACAGAACTTGGAATTCTGATGTAAGAAGTGTGTTGACATCAGCAGAGAGTATGCAGAATAAATGTAAAGTTTCATCATCATCATATCTTGTTTCTTTCTGGGTAAAGCCAAAAGCATATCAGCAGCCCCTCGTAACTTGTAAATTATCTGGCCTAAGAAGAAGGCGGAGCCTGGACCAGGATGTGAGCACATGCAGGGAGACACTCTCCTGCTGACTCACCGTGATACTGTGACACCCTGGACTAGTCAGGTCGTCCCAGGTAGTTCCATGCACACACACACCCCCTCCCCTTAGAAAGGTGACAGCAGCCAAACTACAAACCTTTGTCACCACCTTCCGAGTTTGATGTCCACACCAGGGGGGTGGAGTCAGGCAGTTGGCACCGCCCACCGAGGAGTTCACAGGCCCGGAGGCGGGAAAACAGTGGAGTTGAAAGTTGAGTCTTGACAGAGAGTGAGGAGAGTCAAGTTCAAGGGCAGACCTGTGCTCAGGCCTGCCAAAGACTACACTAGGTGTCTGGGTTGGAGCCCAGGCACCTTTGGCAAAGAGACAGATGGTGGTGGCCGCCTGCAGGAACTGGGCTTTCAGCCGGTGGAACCGTAGGGACCGGGGTCGGGCGGTGGCCCGTCGGTACCAAACTGGGGAACCGATTGGAAACCAGAGCACCAGGAGGGGTACTCAGACCCAGTACGAGGCCCAGAAAGAACTAGGCTAAGTCGAATCAACTGATTGAGGACTGGACTTTAGGACCTTTCCCACACAAGACCCGACTGAAGACAACAGCCCAACCATTAGGGTAAAGCCACCGCCAAGGCATAGAAACCCAAGGGGCCAGCATCTGCGGGCAAACAGGGCTGTCCCGACACACAGCAAGCCGGGGAGCGGACTACCGTTGCTTAGGCATAGGAGTCATAACGTCTACACTAAAGAGGTGCAGGAGAAAGGCGGAAACCACCAACCTGTTAAGGGGAAGCTGCAGCTGGCTGCGGGCACCATTCATCATCCCGTTTGGTTTACCAGAGACTCCAGTGTGTTGTATCATAGTGAGTACACCAGTGCCTTCGGGCCGCGCCCCGCGCCGCACCACACTAGCACCCAGCATGCATCCATCCCCTCGCCTCAGCACCTTCCTCGGGCCCCCGGGACCATCACCCCCCTACCCACGGAGGGGGTCAACACCAAGCTGCGCAACACCGTCCCCGGGAGTCTAGTCATTGGCAGCGGTGGTGTCCATCCATTCACCACAACCCGTGGGTGGCGTCACAAACTTAAATCCCCCTGCAAACCACTGCGGCTCTGGCCGTGGATCTCCCCACAGAAGTCCCTATGTGTAGCGCCAACCCCCCTTTCAGAGCAACGTGACCCCCCGGGTCTGTGGAAGAGCTCGAGCCACCCACGGACAAGCACGGATCCGAGTGGCTCGGCAGCTGGCCGAGCTCTGGGGCAGTACAATACCGCTGTAGCTGCCGCACGGCTGACGATCATAGTGAAACCGGAGGGCAGGGGAAGGTACCGGTATCCAGCAGGAGAAGTCTCAGCTCCTGAACCGGCAGCATGTCCAGGCGGCGACAGAGGGAAGTGGGAGCAGGGAGAGGGCCTGGATCACAAGATGGCACCGAGGTCAGAGAGGAGGCGGAGAAAGCAAACACAGCCTGCCGACGTCGCATGGAAGCGGCTGCAAAGCTGGCACAGTTTGCAAGACAATCAGAGGAACCTCTGGAGGAGCCGGTAAGATGGTGGAGGAGAATGGGGAGGAGGGGAATATGGAAGAGGCTGAAGGAATAGAGGGAGAACCAGGAGAAAACAATCAGTTTCACCATATTTTTGTATGCTAGCCAGGTACAGCAGGCAGGTACGGCTGCCCCCAACCCCCAGCTGCCTATTTGTACCCGGCTGGGAACTAAAAACTCTTCCGGCTGCCCTGATGCCGGGTGGCTTGCTGGGTAATTATGAGTTAATACTAGCTTTGTTTTACTAGCTAGTATTAAGTCAGAGATTCTTAATGTCAAGCAAGTTTGACCCAGCCATTAAGAATCTCCAATAAAGGGTTAAAAAATACACACCACACAGAGAAAAAATACTTTAATAGAAATAAATACACAGACACATTAGAGACTCCATGTTTATTACTCCCTGTCAGCCCTCCACGATCCTGCTCTTCTGTCTTCTTTCTCCTTCAACCCATGCGCAGCTCTGCTACATAAGCAGCGCTGCATGGGGGAAGACGCTGCTTCCCGTGCAGTCTATATCACTCAGTGAGTGAGCAGCAGCTGCGTGCTGTAAGCGGTGATGTCACCGCTGACAGGCGTGTTGCTATAGCAACGGTGATCTCCGTTATTGACCGGCTGTGGCAGCCGGTGTATAACGGAACGGGGAAGCAGAACGGGGAGCCGACCATGTGCCAGAGCATCTCGCCGATACACGGGGATGCACAAACGAGCACCGCGTACCGGACAGATGCACTGACAGAACCTAGCAATGACGTCTAGCCATGTGACCATTCTGTAGCCAATGAGATAATAGACGCGTGACTGGTCACATGCTTTTTTGACAATACGGAAGGTCCTATCATCAGTGCTGGTTACCGGGAGGATGCAGCGATTATCGGAAGGAAAAGCGGCGGGAGACAGAGTGCAGGACGCGTCGCGGGGACAGGTAAGTGTTATGGCAATGTTTATTAACTGTATGTGTACATTTATAATGTGTTTTTATGTGTTTGTGTTTGCCAGCCATTGGATTCAATGGGGTTCTAGAGGTTCATCGAGCCATTCACCGAACCGAACTTGAACGCGGCCTCCGTTCGACGAACCGAACTCGAGCCTTTAGAGGCTCGCTCATCTCTACTCATGACCTCTGAGGAAGACCCAGCTTTCTCACACTGGGCCCTACATTATGCTGCAAAATTTGTTGGTAGTCTTCAGACTTCATAATGCCATGCACACGGTCAAGCAGTCCAGTGCCAGAGGCAGCAAAGCAACCCCAAAACATCAGGGAACCTCTGCCATGTTTGACTGTAGGGACCGTGTTCTTTTCTTTGAATGCCTCTTTTTTTTTCCTGTAAACTCTATGTTGATAGCTTTTCCCAAAAAGCTCTACTTTTGTCTTATCTGACCAGAGCGCATTCTTCCAAAACATTTTAGGCGGGCTTTGCACACTACAACATCGCAGGTGCGATGTCGGTGGGGTCAAATTGAAAGTGACGCACGTCTACTATCGCATGCGACATCGCAGTGTGTAAAGCCTAGATGATACGATTAACGAGCGCAAAAGCGTCGTAATCGTATCATCGGTGCAGCGTCGGCGTAATCCATAATTACGCTGACGCGACGGTCCGATGTTGTTCCTCGCTCCTGCGGCAGCACACATCGCTGTGTGTGAAGTCGCAGGAGCGAGGAACATCTCCTACCGGCGTCACTGCGGCTTCCGTAGGTTATGCGGAAGGAAGGAGGTGGGCGGGATGTTTACATCCTGCTCATCTCCACCCTTCCGCTCCTATTGGCCGCCTGCCGTGTGACGTCGCAATGACGCCGCACGACCCGCCCCCTTAATAAGGAGGCGGGTCGCTGGCCAGAGCGACGGTCGCAGGTCAGGTGAGTGCATGTGAAGCCGGCGTAGCGATAATTTTCGCTACGCCAGCTTTTACAAGATATTGTACCTGCGACGGGGCGGGGACTATCGCGTGCGACATCGCAGCATCGGCTTGCGATGTCGCAAAGTGCAAAGCCCGCCTTAGGCTTTCTCAGGTAAGTTTTGGCAAACTCTAACCTGGCTTTTTTATGTCTCGGGGTAAGAAGTGGGGTCTTCCTGGGTATCCTACCATACAGTCCCTTTTCATTCAGATGCCGACGGATACTATGGGTTGACACTGTTGTACCCTCGGACTGCAGGGCAGCTTGAACTTGTTTGGATGTTAGTCAAGGTTCTTTATCCACCATCCGCACAATCTTGCATTGAAATCTCTCGTCAATTTTTCTTTTCCTTCCACATCTAGGGAGGTTAGCCACAGTGCCATGGGCTTTAAACTTCTTTATGACACTGCGCACCGTAGACACAGTAACTTTCAATTCTTTGGAGATTGACTTGTAGCATTGAGATTGCTCATGCTTCCTCACAATTTGGATTCTCAAGTCCTCAGACAGTTCTTTGGTCTTCTTTCTTTTCTCCATGCTCAATGTGGTACACACAAGGACACATGTCACGCTACCCGGGTCCCCTGTCACGCTCTCCGGCTCCCCTGCCTCGCTCCCCGGCTCCCCTGCCACGCTCCCCGGCTTCCCTGCCTCACTCCCCGGCTCCTCTGTCAGGCGTCCCCCGCTCCACAGCCTCCAGGCCCCATCACCTGCGGTCCCCAGGCGGCCCGGTCCCCGCTCCCGGCGCCCGTCGGCAGCTTTGCTCCAGCCCGGCTCTCCTGCCTCCTGTTCACCGCTCCCTGCCCTGGCTTCTGGCACCCGGGCCTCGCGCATGCGCATTAGGGCGCGCGCGCGGTCATTGACCCTTTCTTAAAGGGCCAGTGTCCTCCAACAGGATATTGAAGGATCAGGTACTGGGTATATAGGGGGATCCTTTCCAAGTGGGCGGGGCCTGTTCTTCGTGTTTGCTAAGCTAGGAGTCAGGTCTCCTTGTGTCTTCTGGTATACTTACCTATCTCTCTCCTAGAGCCGCTCCTGCCTCGCCATCCGGTCCTGACGATTCCCGAACCCCGAACGGTGACTGTCCGCCATCCCGTCAGTACATACCAACTCTGATCCCTGTGGTGACCCGTCTTCTCGCTCCGTCGGTTCGGAACTCTGCCTGACAACATCTCGGCCTCCGAACCTGAGCTCCGTCACCCGGACTACCTTCAGTGACTCCGTGGTCCCAGGGACTTCTACACTCCACCCCTTTGAATGGACTGTCCTGCTACCTGTAGTGCTCCGGCTACCGGACACCTTGCCTTCGGTGAGGTGTTCAGCCCAGTGGATCCACCTCCTGGGTCTACCCGTCCACCTGGCCCTAACAACACAGAACAGAGGTTGAGTCAACTTTAATCCATGTCAACTGGCTGCAAGTGTGATTTAGTTATTGCCAACACCTGTTAGGTGCCACAGGTAAGTTACAGGTGCTGTTAATTACACAAATTAGAGAAGCATCACATGATTTTTCAAACAGTGCCAATACTTTTGCCCACCCCCTTTTTATGTTTGGTGTGGAATTATATCCAATTTGGCTTTATGACAATTTTTTTAATTTTTTTTTCATTGAAGACAAATTAAATGAAGATAATAATACCAAAGAATTTGTGATTGCAATCATTTTCAAGAAGAAATTGAGTATTATCTGACAATTGCAGGCGTGCCAATACTTTTGGCCAGCACTGTATATCACATGCGCATAAGACGAAAACACCCTCTTGTATTTTATCAGTCGATGCAGAAAAGGCCTTTGATAGAGTCAGCTGGCCTTTCCTCAAAAGTGCCCTTCACCAAATTAACTTGAACCCTGACCTAATAAGCAAAATCCTAGCATTCTATCAAAACCCCTCAGCTAAAGTGCGTTGCAACAGAAATTATTCAGACCCATTTAACATAAAGAACGGCACTAGACAGGGATGTCCGCTCTCCCTTCTACTATACGCCATCGTGATGGAACACCTTGCCATAGCGTTAAGGCAAAACCCCAATATTCATGGTATTCAGGTCGGAAATAGCATGCATAAGCTTGCACTTTATGACAACGACTTACTAATATATATCACAGATCCTGAGTCTTCTCTTCCATCCATACTTAAAGAATTTGATATGTATAGCATAGTCAGTAACTTCAAGGTAAACCTTGCAAAATATGAAATTTTGCATATCAATATTCCTGAGGAAAGGCGGCGACATGTACAAAGCTCCTTCCCGTTCAAATGGTGCCTTTCGTCACTAAAGTACTTAAGGATTAATCTTTCGGTGGATTTGACCCAGATATACTCACAAAACCATAAACCATTTTTAAATCGTATCATAGCAGATCTCAGGGTCTTCGACAGGGTCAGATTATCATGGTTCGGATGAATCAACGTCATGAAAATGGACATTTTACTAAAGCTACTTTATCTATTTCAAGCGGTGTCAGTCGTCCTTCCTAGCACATTTTTCAAACTTCTAAACAAAGCTTGTAATCGTTTTATTTGGAGAACGAGCAAACCGCGATTGGCGAACAGATTTCTTGCCAGACCCAAAAGTAGAGGAGGAACGGGGTTACCAAACTTCCACCTGTTCTATATCGCCACCGTTTTGGCTAGGGTGGTAGATTGGTTCCACAGATCAGACCAGAAGGGATGGGTGGCTGTAGAGTCCTCTTTGTCCGATCTGAGCCTATCATCTTTGCCATGGATCCCAAGAAACACGCGCCCAGCCAGAGATTCTATCTCCTTTTTGACGAGGGATCTCTTTCGGGTATGGGATAAAGCAGTAGCTAAATATAAGCTCGCGGACAAACTTGGACCGATGACACCTTTATTTGATAACCCTGCCTTTCCTCCAGCAGTGGGAGTTGATAAAATTCTCATCTGGTCCCGTACCTCCAAAACGAGACTTCAGCAGATCCTTGATGGCTCTATAGCTGTCCCCTCTTTCCAAGAGTTGAGAACGTTATGTCCGGATTGCCCTGTTCCATGGTTCTCCTACCTACAATTTAGATCCTTTCTTTTATCTTTCCTGTCGATTGCCAGAATCAGAGTTCCGCATTCTGCCTTTGAGAAACTACTGATCCAAACCTCGACTCCTAAACACACGATTTCCCAAATTTACAATTTCCTCATCCTCATAGCTATACCTGATCTTAAAGATTTGTGGTTTGTCAGGGAATGGGAAAAAGAGTTGAATGTTTCCTTTCCAGAGCACGAATGGGAGAAGGCCTTCTTATGTGCACATAAACTCACGATGGCTTGTAAACTTCAGGAAAGGAACTACAAAATTCTCACTAGGTAGTATAGGTGCCCCGCTGATCTACGGAAGTTCTATCCCACCACATCAGACAATTGTTGGAGATGTGAGACAGCCAAGGGTACTATGTTGCACATATGGTGGGTATGCCCTTCGATCCACCAACTATGGGGTAAGGTCTTCGAGATCTTTAGTCATAGCTCAGGTGAGCGACCTCCTATTTCTCCTCAAACTGCTCTTTTGTCGATGCTCCCAGGGTCCTTTAAGATTATCAAAAGGGGTCTACTTAAACATTGTCTTTCTGCCACCAAGTCTATTATCCCCAGGCGTTGGAGATTTAGGGAAGCCCCAACTATAGCGGACTGGTCTCTGGAGATAGATTATATCTGTAGTATGGAAAGATTATCAGCTCACAGTGAGTCTGAATCTGAACAGGCTTTCCACACGTGGCAGGGTTGGATTATGTTTAGAGAGTCCTCTGATTTCTCAATGGTCCTGAAGTGACATTCCATTCATGGTCAAATAATACATGGCACCATCCTCGCCCCTTCTCCCCCCCCTTTTTTTTTTGTTTTGTTTTTTTTCTCTCTTTTTTTCTTTGTCCTTCCATCTCATTTCTCTCTCCTTTCTCTATAATTCTTACTACACTATTCTGTGATTTTAGATTTACAATAAAAAACATTTCTGCATACGGTAGCAAATACTGGGATTGTTATGTTTACATTATATGAGACACTTATGTTCCTATGTTCGCTCATGAGTTTAGTTCTGCAGGATACTTAAAGACACGTGTTTTCGAACTTGGGTGGTCTATTTTGAGTGATTTACTGTCTATATTGTAATGGCGCAATTGCACTTACTTTGTATGTATCCTGTCTCGTTGAAACACTTTAATAAAAGATTAAAAATAAAGTAAGATCTTTGATATTGATATGGGTATTATGTACGCTGAGGTGGGAGAGGGAGGGGTTGTTGGGGAGGGAAAGTTTGCAGTTCTGCTCATTATTGCTAAAAATATAACACTTGGTGAAAAATAATAATTTATCTGATTAAAAAAAAAAAGAAGGTAGATCTATCTCCTCACTGTGTCAAGTCAAATTGATCTTCATGTTGTAAAGTTCTCAGCAGTCATGATAATGATGTTACACTGCAGTTGATGTGGGGTTACTAGCTTGGACCCTGTTGGATTAGGTTAAAGGGGTATTCTCAAGTTTGATAGCTATACCATATCCATGAGATAGGGGATAATTTCACGATCACTGGTGATCCGACTGCTGCAACCCCCCACTCATCACAAGAACTAGGTCTTTTTGTGGAAAGAGCAGGAGTCGATTGTGCATATTAAAACTCCATTCATTGTTTGGGAGTGCTGAAGACCAGTTATGTTGTGGTACCATTAATATGATCAGCAGTGCACGTGATTCACTACCATTCCATTTACACAGGACTCTTCTCAGAATTGCTGAGGGTCCCAGCGGTTAGACTCTTAGTCATTGGGAAGTTATCGCCTACTTCTTTGCCACATAACTTGTATACTTGAGAATATCCCTATACTCTTGATCTAAAATTGCATCTTCTTAAAGGTTCACTAAATGTGTAATCCATCGTTAGCCATATACTCTAGATATGATAAAACAGTAATAGTTACCACTTCTATAATTCGAAAAGTCAATGTTCACCTCATTCAGCAGCTTTACATTAATGTCATTGACAAATTTCAGACTAGATTTAAAAATATCTCAAGTTTCTGCCATACCTCTGACCATTAATAAGGTAGGCTTGTTGATTCATCCCTTGAGTCACTAAGGGGGGCTAAAAAGGAAAATACATGTAAATGCCATACTGTGACTATATGTACGGTACAAAGATTAAAATTAATGTGTTACGTGTCTTCAGAGTGGGAAGACAGATTCCACAGGTGAAAAAAGGAGATGACTTACCTATTTTTGCCACATATGTTTCCATGACATCAATATGTTCATAATCATGAATCTAAGACGTGATTGCAGAAGTACTATATACTACTCCAAGTAGAGCTCCAATATTTTCTAACAGGCTGGTATTACAAACAATACAATTCAGACACTCAAGAATGCACCAAACTAATATATTGCAATAATGTTATAAAAATGTGCATCAGGTTTTCCGATGCTTCAAATTTTGGAAGATTAAAGGGACGGTAATAAAATAAAGAAACAAGTGTTACCATTGAAATCCCTCTACTCCAAGACTGCAAGTGAACATGATCTATCCATCGGCCACCTTACCACTGAGCTTACTGACTGGCTGTCACCAGATTTTTTTGCCACCTAATCCATGGGGGTATAATTTGCCTGATGTTGATGACTTATTGTCAAATTAGATCACCACTATCACAAGCCTTGACAACCCCTTTAAACTGTGCAAGGGAAGCTTTACAAAAGGTAATATGTTCTGTCATAAAAGAACATTTTTTGCAGCACTTTTCTATGGTGTGTGAAAAAAACTCACAATGATTTTCAAACATTTTTGTGTCTTTTTTACTTTCATTTTGTTAAAGGGAATCGTCTTCTGAACTTCCGGTTACGTGCACACCTAATGAGGTTGGGAAATGTACACCCTGCGTCTGAGGCGCACTGTCGCAGTTGAAATAAGATGCGGATGCGCAAGATTTACAGGAGCTGGCGTTGACGATGGCTCGTGGAAATCATGATATCATGCCCACAAGGGTGTAATGACATGGAAAGAGGGCCATCTAGTCTGGGGAACTAACGCCTCTGCAACTAGTCAAGACTCTAATTAGCATAGCGACAGTGAGGTTTTAAGTCTTATTTTAAAAACATATTAGTGAATAGTATTATACAGGGCTGGTTAGGGAGGGAATTTGACTATAAAAGTTAAGGGTAATTTACACGCTGCAATCTCGCTAGCGAGACCGCTAGCAAGCGTACCCGCCCCTGTCGGTTGTGCGTCACGGGCACATCGCTGCCCGTGGCGCACAACATCGCTAGGAACAGTCATACATACTTACCTGCCTATCGACGTCGCTGTGACCGGCAAACCGCCTGCTTTCTAAGGGGGCGGTTCGTTCGGCGTCATAGCGACGTCACTAAGCGGCCGCCCAATAGAAGCGGAGGGGCGGAGATGAGCGGGACATAACACCCCGCCCACCTCCTTCCTTCCTCATTGCTGGCAGCCGCAGGTAAGGAGATGTTCCTGCGGTGTCACACATAGCGATGTGTGCTGCCGTAGGAACGAGGAACAACTTCGTTACTGCACATACAACGATTTTTGGTAAATAAATGACCTCTTCAAAACCAACAATTTTTACCTCTTTTGCGATCATTGAAGGTCGCTCGCACGTGTCACACGCTGCAATGTCGCTAATGACGCCGGATGTGCGTCACAAACACTGTGACCCCGATGATATATTTTTAGCGATGTCGCAGCGTGTAAATGGCCCTTTACACTGCTGCCAGGTTGGAGGGCACAGGTGACCTTGACAGGTTTCCTTTAAGAGAAGCCTATGAAAAGATGCATGAGAGGGCATATGAAATACTTTCTGCATTTTAGTTTATCAAATGGGTGATGTCAATAATGAAATAATAAACCAAAAACTGTTATGTGTTATGTTTCATTGTCCTGATTATTTCATTTGTTTTAAGGTGTATCCCAGCCTTTAAATATTTAAGGGAGTTTGTCACCCACAAAATGCCAATTAAAATTCATAAACATTTTTATAGCCCCTATAAATATCATACCAGGCATATACAGTGTAACATAATATTGCTGAAAATTCTACTTTTAATTAACATGCAAATGATGGTCACTTTGGAGCCCTTTGATGTATCCTATGCCTTGTGCATTGTTACGCCCTCATGTTTGTATAGTAACACCAGTCCCTTATTTTTATTGACAATGTTCCGCTGTAAAGGCCCGTTTACACACAAAGATATCGCTAACGATATGTCGTCGGGGTCACGGAATTCGTGATGCACATCCGGCGTCGTTAGCGACGTCGTTGAGTGTAACAGCTAGGAGCGAGTGTTAACGATCAAAAAAACTCACCTAATCGTTGATCGTTGACACGTCGTTCATTTTCACAATCTCATTGGTCGTTGTGGACATAGGTTGTTCGTCGTTCCTGAGGCAGCACACATCGCTACGTGTGACACCCCGGGAACGACGAACAACAGCTTACCTGCGTCCTCCAGCAACGAGGTGGGCGTGACTTTCCTGCGGCTGCTCTCCGTCCCTCCGCTTCAATTGGACGCCTGCCGTGTGACGTCGCTGTGATGCCGCACGAACCTCCCCCTTAGAAAAGAGGCTGTTCGCCGGCCATAGCGACGTCGCTTGGAAGGTAAGTCCGTATGACGGGTATTAGCAATATTGTGCACCACAGGCAGCGATTTGTCTATAACGCACAAACGACGGGGGCGGGTACGCTCACTAGCGATATCGCTAGCGATATCGTAGCATGTAAATCCCCCTTAAGGATCTGTTCACACTAGAAAAAGTATTTTTCTCAAGAAATTTCTTGAGAGCCTGGAAGATTAGCGCAATTGCGGTCAAAAAATGCACCGAAAACCGCATGCGTTTTTACCACGTTTTTGTGTGTTTTTGATGCGTTTTTGGTGCATTTTTCCACAGATTGGTCCCTGCGTTTTTTTACCATTATCTATGGCAAAAAACACAGGTACCTGCAGAAAAGAAGTGACATGCTCATTCTTTTTCTCAAGAAATTCTGCAGAAAGAATGTTCTTGAAAAAAAACCGCAGTGTGCGCACAGCTATTTATTTTTCCATAGGTCTTGCTGGAATGTCTGCAGAAAGGATACAACCAATTTCTCAAGAAATTTCTGCAACAAAAATGCAAAAAAAAAGCGGGTAAAAATGCAGTGTGTGAGCAAGGCCTAAAGGGGGCTTTACACGCTACGACATCGCTAATGCGAACTCGTTGGGGTCACGGAATTGGTGACGCACATCCGGCCGCATTAGCGATGCCGTTGCGTGTGACACCGATGAGCGATTTTGCATCGTTGCAAAAACGTGCAAAATCGCTCATCGGTGACATGGGGGTCCATTCTCAAAAATCGTTACTGCAGCAGTAACGAGGTTGTTCCTCGTTCCTGCGGCAGCACACATCGCTCCGTGTGACACCGCAGGAACGAGGAAGCTCTCCTTACCTGCCTCCCGGCCGCTATGCGGAAGGAAGGAGGTGGGCGGGATGTTACGTCCCGCTCAGCTCCGCCCCTCCGCTCCTATTGGGTGGCCGCTCAGTGACGTCGCTGTGACGCCGCACGGACAACCCCTTTAGAAAGGAGGCGGTTCGCCGGTCACAGCGACGTCGCCGGGCAGGTAAGTATGTGTGACGGGTCTGGGCGATGTTGTGCGGCACGGGCAGCGATTTGCCCGTGTCACGCAACAGATGGGGGCGGGTATCCACACTAGCGATATCGGGACCGATATCGCAGTGTGTAAAGCCCGTTTAAGTGTGAATGCTGTCTAAAATTAGTCTGCATGTCTGCTTGCACACTGACACTGGAAGAGCTCAGCAGCGTGCTTTTAATTGTCAGTGCGGGAATGTATACAATGTGGCTGCGGGCACCCGGAAATGTAGCAAACGTGTTGCAAGCGAACATCTTCAATAAGAAGTAGAGGGCGATGAAATGAGCAGACAGCATGCACACATCACAACGCCTTCTACTCCTCACTGTAACTGCTCCCTTCCTGGTGCATTAAGTGGCTGTTATAGACAGGCAGGAGCCAGGTTCGAGTGTGCACAGTCCCGCACTGACACTTGAAGCGCACCGCTGGCCTCCTCAAAAGCACAGACACGCAAACTGATTTTAGATAGTAGAGTCAATTAAAGTATGGGCTTAGAAATGTCAATAGGAGGTCATAATGGTGCACGAAGGCATAGGCCGGCCAAAGGTAGCGCTATAATTATACTTTGCAAATTCAAAGTAGATTATTCATGAAACATTAAGTTAAATTGTATAGTATACAGTATGCTAGGTATAGTTTTTATAGGTGATATCTCTGATATAAATAATTATGCAGTTTATTTGCCATTTTGGGGTTAACAAATTCACTAAATGACTAAATGAACATCAAATAGTACAGTAAATAACTTTTTATTAGCTCTAATGCACTGTCCACTGGTAACCGTCCCCGATCTTCTGTTTCTTGTTCTGTCTGGTGGGAAAAGCACTGAAATAACTGAAATAATGGCTGCTCACTGTTAATTTTCAAAAAAACAGGCAAGCCTCTATCTCTGAGGTATAAACAGAGTATGGTACCAGCTTACCGTTTAAAATACACTTTGTCATTTCCCCACAGGAGTCCACTCATGCGATTTCTGCTCCGATCACCAGGCGACGCCGTGGAAAGTGCTGGGGATGGGAGAGGAGTCGGTGGCTCTGGTGGGCGCAGGCTCCGCTCCCACTAAGCTGGGTTTCACTGGGACCTGCAGTACCACTGGCTGACTGTAGGTGGCATGTGTCTTCTAGCTGAAGTTACCATCATTAAGCTAAAGCCAATGGGCACTACACCACACCCTTCTTATTGTCCCTCCTGTCTGTTGACCACTGCCAGACATAGTTATGTATTCCTGGTTCCTGTCCCACCCTGTTCTCTTTAGTGATTCTGGTGTTCTGACTTCTGCTTGTTTCCTGACTACTCTCCTGCCTGCCATTTATATACCTCACTGCCACCTCCGGTTTTGACCTCTGCCTGATTTCCTGACTACATTCCTGCCTTCCAAGTTTGTCTCTTTTTGTGCCTCCTGGTTTAGACCCTGTCTGACGACCACTCTTTCCTGGATTGCAGCCTTCCATAGGCAGTGATCTCCTGGACCTTGTGTAATTCCAAATCACTGTATAGGGGTTAAAGGGTTTCAGGGTTCTTGAGGTCCTGCTGACTTGGTGGCTAGCCCTTGTCTGTCCCTGACAGTCATCTTAGTCTGTGGTCAAGGGCAGATGTTACACACTGTTAGACAGTCCTTTTTATTTACTCTTCCGAGAGGTGCTGTCATAGGAAGTACTTTCCGGTGTCTAACAGGGAACAAGACCAATGCATCAGGATACCTGAGATAATACGGTAGGAATAAATTAATAAGTTACTAGTAAACATTCATTTAAACATCATTTTTATATTGTTGTCGTTCAGTATGACGTTGGCAATGACGCCCTGTCAACGGAGCAGAGTCAAAGAGAAAAAGCTTCTCTATTGACGAGAGGTCAAAGGAAGCAAAACAATCACCATCTGAGCTGGGAGAGATCTTCAAAGGACAGAACAGGTAGGGAGTTAGTAGTTACCTTCCGGTAAGTTCTTAGATTCATACATCCAAATAACCAAAGTCTAAGCTAATTCCTTAAAAGACAACAAACTCAAAAAATGATGACAATAAATGAGACCTAAGGACCATCTATAACCGCCTTGTATTTGAAAAGTTTTCTACAATGTAATATTATTTAGCTGTTCAGGGTGTATAAAGCTGACTTACTGCTTTACCTAGTCAAAATGCAATAATGAAGATAATTGTTAGCTATAATTGGGTTACATTATTACCGTCTGTTATTACCTATTTATAAGCATTTTCTGATGAAAACCGATCTCAAAATCCACTTTGTCTAACACTTTATGGTTTAAAATATTCAAAGATTAAAATAAAAATGGAAACAGAAGGATTACATTAAGGAATCAGAGTGCCATCTGGTGGATAGGTCCATTCAGTAGCGTGAATTATGAATTCTACATACAGAACGTCTGCAGACTTTCCTCTAAAACCTGGACAACCCCTTTGATATGTAGGTTACTCATTGTGTGTGCATTAGGTGTTTTGTATAGTCTGTAAACCAGGAGGATGAGGCTTCCTATGATAAGGTCTTAAAAACTGAATATAAAGGTCAAAAATATTGCTATAATTATTGGAAATAAAGGAAAATGGACCGGTAGAGGTTAATTAAATAAATGTAATTAATAAAAAAACAAAACAAAAACATAGTTGTGTTATGTCCATAATCATATCGACTCAGGCAATGACAGTGACAAGTGAATGATGGAAAATAATACTGAAGGATTTACATTTATTTTCCTTGCTTTGTTTTTAAAGTAAACTATATTATGTGCGCCCCAAGAAACACAACTCAAAACATCCTATACTTTTGACACTGTTCACATCATATTTTTACTTCATTGAAAGTAGATGACATGAAAACCTCAAGACATATACATTACCAGGAGGCTGTGAGGAATGACGAACAATGACATCTGTCAACTTAGAAGGCTATAATAGCATTCGTTTATTGGATACTTCATGAGATTTTCAATAGTTTTTCATAATAAATCCATTAACACATGCCATTTTAGCTTATTTTTATTGCTAACTTAATTCCAGGGAACTGTACTACGAGAAAGATGCAAACAAGCTTTCAGTACATAAGAATAACATAATAAATAACATTAGTACAAAACCAACACAAGATAAAGAACATGCTCCAATAAACAACCCTAAGTACAGTTAGGTCCAGAAATATTTGGACCTTTAACTAGAGATGGGCGAACCCACACGTGTTTGGAATCGGTGAGTCCTGCCAGATTTAAAAAATAAATAAAGTCCGGTTCGGGACCAGACTAAGGGGTACATTGCACACTACGACATCGCAAGCCGATGCTGCGATGCCGAGTGCGATAGTCCCCGCCCCCGTCGCAGCAGCAATATCATTGTGATATCTGCCGTAGAGAACATTATCGCTACGGCAGCTTCACATGTACTCACCTGGCGTGCAATGTCGCTCTGGCCGACGAACCGCCTCGTTAAGGGGGCGGGTCGTGTGGCGCCACTGCGACGTCACGCGGCAGGCGGCGATTAGGAGCGGAGGGGCGGAGATGAGCGGGATGTAAACATCCCGCCCACCTCCTTCATTCCGCATATCTTATAGGAGCCGCGGTGACGCAGGTAGGAGATGTTCCTCGCTCCTGTGACTTCACACACAGCGATGTGTGCTGCTGCAGGAGCGAGGAACAACATCGGACAGTCGTGTCAGCGTAATTATGGAATTCGCCGACGCTACACCGATGATACGATTACGACGCTTTTGCGCTCGTTAATCGTATCATCTAGGATTTACACACTACGATATCGCCTGCGATGCTTTCAATTTGACCCCACCGACATCGCACCTGCGATGTCGTAGTGTGCAAAGTGCCCCTAAGTCTAAGGGACCAAAATTTAAATGTTATAAAATGGTGTTAGTAAGGTCTAGGGGGCTGCAAAAGCAAGCAAAATTGGAATTAAAGCAGGACAATTATACTTACCGAGTCTCCCGGGCGGCTGTCACACTGCTTCCCTCTCATTAAACCCTATGAATATACACTGCTTCACTCACCAACCCTCTCTGACAGCATCTTTGATTGGTTGTCCTCATACTAGCTGTCTGGATTCTGGAAGAAGAGTTAAAAAAATAAATAAATAATTGTAAAAAATGGCATGTTTTGTTACACAGTGTAGCTAAATCAGACAGATGGAGGCTGCATCCCCCAGCTGTGTGTGTTATCTTGGCTGTGTATCAAAATACAAGGGTCCCCATGCAGAGTTTTAATTATTTATATTATTTTTAAAATACCACGTGCGGTTGCTCCAAATTTTAATACCCAGTCAGGATGAAGCAAACAGCTGGTGGCTGGTATTCTCAGGCGGGCGAGGCACACAGCCACCCCAGCAGTGGCACATCCATTAGATGCGCCAATCCTGGCGCTTACCTGGCTCATTCCGATTGCCCTGATACGGTGGCACTTGTATTCTGTCTCTTCCTTGTAGCAATGAATCCAACCGCTCTAATTATCAGTCCCTTAGATAACTGTATGGTTTACTCACTCTACCGGCTTCCACAGATAGCTCAACTCAGCACAACGATGACTTGTAGGAAGACAAGGAGAAACGCTGTAGTTTTCTTCTAGAATCTTGTATTAAGTATAGAGTTGAGCGAGGTTCGAGGTTCGAGGTTCTCCAGTTCTAGGCTCGAGTGATTTTGGGGGCTGTTCGAGATCGAACTAGAACTCGAGCTTTTTGCAAAAGCTCGATAGTTCTACATACGTTCGAGAACGGTTCTAGCAGCAAAAAGCAGGGCTTTTTACAGCTACAGTGTGCAGGAGCCATCGCTGGCAGCCTGCCAGAAGCTGGTAACCAAGATAAACATCGGGTATCCAACCAAAGCGCTTTGGTTAGTAACCCGATGTTTATCCTAGTTACGTGCAGGAAGCCCACACTTCCCCGCTCAGCTCACTCCGCCCCCTCCTGCCCGCGGCATGTACACACGTACACACACACACACACACACACACACACACACACACATGGTCCCGCTCGGCTTACCTGCGGTCGGCCCGGGGGCAGCAGTCCTTGGCACTGGAAACTGTGGCTGCCGGCCCTTTAAGGCTCACTGTGTTCTCCTGCATTGAGCATCATCTGTGGGCGGAGCTACAGCCCGGCGTCCTGCTCGGTCGCACAGATGAAGGAGTCACAGTGCCAGCCAGCGACCCCCAGCACATCGCTTCCCTCCGGCGCTGTGTGGGCCCCATCTGCACCGTGACCTGATCAGTATGTGGGACATCACTCCCTCCCCGCCCCTCCCTGTCCCCCCGTGCGTGTGTGACCCCCGGAGCCGCGTGTGTGGGCCCCGCAGAGCAAGGTGTGTGTTTGTATGTATGCATGCAGCAGAGCAGTATGCGTGTCTGTATGTATGTATATATGTAGCAGAGCAGTATGCGTGTCTATATGTATGTATATATGCAGCAGAGCAGTATGCGTGTCTATATGTATGTATATATGTAGCAGAGTAGTATCCGTGTCTGTATGTATGTATATATGTAGCAGAGTAGTATGCGTGTCTATATGTATGTATATATGTAGCAGAGTAGTATGCGTGTCTGTATGTATGTATATATGTAGCAGAGTAGTATGCGTGTCTGTATGTATGTATGTATATATGCAGCAGAGCAGTATGCGTGTCTGTCTGTATGTATGTATGCATGCAGAGCAGTATGCGTGTCTGTCTGTATGTATGTATGCATGCAGAGCAGTATGCGTGTCTGTCTGTATGCATGTATGCAGCAGAGCAGTATGCATGTCTGTATGTATGTATGCATGCAGAGCAGTATGCGTGTCTGTATGTATGTATGCATGCAGAGCAGTATGCGTGTCTGTCTGTATGTATATATGCATGCAGAGCAGTATGCGTGTCTGTATGTATGCATGCAGAGCAGTATGCGTGTCTGTCTGTATGTATGTATGCATGCAGAGCAGTATGCGTGTCTGTCTGTATGCATGTATGCAGCAGAGCAGTATGCGTGTCTGTATGTATGTATGCATGCAGAGCAGTATGCGTGTCTGTCTGTATGTATATATGCATGCAGAGCAGTATGCGTGTCTGTCTGTATGTATGTATGCATGCAGAGCAGTATGTGTGTCTGTCTGTCTGTATGTATGTATGTATGTATGCATGCAGAGCAGTATGCTTGTCTGTCTGTATGTATATATGCAGCAGAGCAATATGCGTGTCTGTCTGTATGCATGTATATATGCAGCAGAGCAGTATGCGTGTCTGTATGTATGTATGTATGTATGCAGCAGAGCAGTATGCGTGTCTGTATGTATGTATGTATGTATGCAGCAGAGCAGTATGCGTGTCTGTATGTATGTATGTATATATGCAGCAGAGCAGTATGCGTGTCTGTATGTATGTATGTATGTATGCAGCAGAGCAGTATGCGTGTCTGTATGTATGTATGTATATATGCAGCAGAGCAGTATGCGTGTCTATATGTATGTATATATGTAGCAGAGTAGTATGCGTGTCTGTATGTATGTATGTATATATGCAGCAGAGCAGTATGCGTGTCTATATGTATGTATATATGTAGCAGAGTAGTATGCGTGTCTGTATGTATGTATGTATATATGCAGCAGAGCAGTATGCGTGTCTGTATGTATGTATATATGCAGCAGAGCAGTATGCGTGTCTGTCTGTATGTATATATGCAGCAGAGCAGTATGCGTGTCTGTATGTATGTATATATGTAGCAGAGTAGTATGCGTGTCTGTATGTATGTATATATGCAGCAGAGCAGTATGCGTGTCTGTATGTATGTATATATGTAGCAGAGTAGTATGCGTGTCTGTATGTATGTATGTATATATGCAGCAGAGCAGTATGCGTGTCTATATGTATGTATATATGTAGCAGAGTAGTATGCGTGTCTGTATGTATGTATGTATATATGCAGCAGAGCAGTATGCGTGTCTATATGTATGTATATATGCAGCAGAGCAGTATGCGTGTCTGTATGTATGTATATATGCAGCAGAGCAGTATGCGTGTCTGTATGTATGTATATATGCAGCAGAGCAGTATGCGTGTCTGTCTGTATGTATATATGCAGCAGAGCAGTATGTGTGTCTGTATGTATGTATATATGTAGCAGAGCAGTATGCGTGTCTGTATGTATGTATATATGCAGCAGAGCAGTATGCGTGTCTGTATGTATGTATATATGCAGCAGAGCAGTATGCGTGTCTGTATGTATGTATATATGTAGCAGAGTAGTATGCGTGTCTGTATGTATGTATGTATATATGCAGCAGAGCAGTATGCGTGTCTGTATGTATGTATATATGTAGCAGAGTAGTATGCGTGTCTGTATGTATGTATGTATATATGCAGCAGAGCAGTATGCGTGTCTGTATGTATGTATATATGTAGCAGAGTAGTATGCGTGTCTGTATGTATTTATGTATATATGCAGCAGAGCAGTATGCGTGTCTGTATGTATGTATATATGCAGCAGAGCAGTATGCGTGTCTGTATGTATGTATGTATATATGCAGCAGAGCAGTATGCGTGTCTGTATGTATGTATGTATATATGCAGCAGAGCAGTATGCGTGTCTGTATGTATGTATGTATGTATGCAGCAGAGCAGTATGCGTGTCTATATGTATGTATGTATGCAGCAGAGCAGTATGCGTGTCTGTATGTATGTATGAAGCAGAGCAGTATGCGTGTCTGTATGTATGCATATATGTAGCAGAGTAGTATGCGTGTCTGTATGTATGTATGTATATATGCAGCAGAGCAGTATGCGTGTCTATATGTATGTATATATGCAGCAGAGCAGTATGCGTGTCTGTATGTATGTATATATGCAGCAGAGCAGTATGCGTGTCTGTATGTATGTATATATGTAGCAGAGTAGTATGCGTGTCTGTATGTATGTATGTATGTATATATGCAGCAGAGCAGTATGCGTGTCTGTATGTATGTATGTATATATGCAGCAGAGCAGTATGCGTGTCTGTATGTATCTATATATGCAGCAGAGCAGTATGCGTGTCTGTATGTATGTATATATGCAGCAGAGCAGTATGCGTGTCTGTATGTATGTATATATGCAGCAGAGCAGTATGCGTGTCTGTCTGTATGTATGCATGTATGTATGCAGCAGAGCAGTATACGTGTCTGTATGTATGTATATATGTAGCAGAGTAGTATGTGTGTCTGTATGTATATATATATATGCAGCAGAGCAATATGCGTGTCTGTATGTATGCATGTATGTATGCAGCAGAGCAGTATGCGTGTCTGTATGTATGCATGTATGTATGCAGCAGAGCAGTATACATGTCTGTATGTATGTATATATGCAGCAGAGCAGTATGCGTGTCTGTATGTATGCATGTATGTATGCAGCAGAGCAGTATACGTGTCTGTATGTATGTATGTATATATGCAGCAGAGCAGTATGCGTGTCTGTATGTATGTATATATGCAGCAGAGCAGTATGCGTGTCTGTATGTATGTATATATGCAGCAGAGCAATATGCGTGTCTGTCTGTATGTATGCATGTATGTATGCAGCAGAGCAGTATGCGTGTCTATGTATGTATATATGTAGCAGAGTAGTATGTGTGTCTGTATGTATGTATGTATATATGCAGCAGAGCAATATGCGTGTCTGTCTGTATGTATGCATGTATGTATGCAGCAGAGCAGTATGCGTGTCTGTATGTATGCATGTATGTATGCAGCAGAGCAGTATGCGTGTCTGTATGTATGCATGTATGTATGCAGCAGAGCAGTATGCGTGTCTGTATGTATGCATGTATGTATGCAGCAGAGCAGTATGCGTGTCTGTATGTATGTATGTATATATGCAGCAGAGCAGTATGCGTGTCTGTATGTATGTATGCATGTATGTATGCAGCAGAGCAGTATGCGTGTCTGTATGTATGTATGTATATATGCAGCAGAGTAGTATGCGTGTCTGTATGTATGTATGTATATATGCAGCAGAGCAGTATGCGTGTCTGTATGTATGTATGCATGTATGTATGCAGCAGAGCAGTATGTGTGTCTGTATGTATGCATGTATGTATGCAGCAGAGCAGTATGCGTGTCTGTATGTATGTATGTATGTATATATGTAGCAGAGTAGTATGCGTGTCTGTATGTATGTATGTATATATGCAGCAGAGCAGTATGCGTGTCTGTATGTATGTATGCATGTATGTATGCAGCAGAGCAGTATGCGTGTCTGTATGTATGCATGTATGTATGCAGCAGAGCAGTATGCGTGTCTGTATGTATGCATGTATGTATGCAGCAGAGCAGTATGCGTGTCTGTATGTATGCATGTATGTATGCAGCAGAGCAGTATGCGTGTCTGTATGTATGCATGCAGAGCAGTATGCGTGTCTGTCTGTCTGTATGTATGTATGTATGTATGCAGAAGAGCAGTATGCGTGTCTGTCTGTCTGTATGTATGCATGTATGTATGCAGCAGAGCAGTATGCGTGTCTGTCTGTATGTATGTATGCAGCAGAGCAGTGTGTGTGTGTGTCTGTATGTATGCATGTATGTATGCAGCAGAGCAGTATGCGTGTCTGTCTGTATGTATGTATGCATGCAGAGCAGTATGCGTGTCTGTCTGTCTGTATGTATGCATGTATGTATGCAGCAGAGCAGTATGCGTGTCTGTCTGTATGTATGTATGCAGCAGAGCAGTGTGTGTGTGTGTCTGTATGTATGCATGTATGTATGCAGCAGAGCAGTATGCGTGTCTGTCTGTATGTATGTATGCAGCAGAGCAGTATGTGTGTCTGTATGTATGTATGCAGCAGAGCAGTATGCGTGTCTGTCTGTATGTATGTATGCAGCAGAGCAGTATGCGTGTCTGTCTGTATGTATGTATGCAGCAGAGCAGTGTGTGTGTGTGTCTGTATGTATGCATGTATGTATGCAGCAGAGCAGTATGCGTGTCTGTCTGTATGTATGTATGCATGCAGAGCAGTATGCGTGTCTGTCTGTATGTATGTATGTATGCAGAAGAGCAGTATGCGTGTCTGTCTGTATGTATGTATGCATGTATGTATGCAGCAGAGCAGTATGCGTGTCTGTCTGTATGTATGTATGCAGGAGAGCAGTATGTGTGTGTCTGTCTATATGTATGTATGTAGCAGAGCAGTGTGTGTGTGTCTGTCTATATGTATGTATGTAGCAGAGCAGTGTGTGTGTGTGTGTGTATCTGTATGTATGTATGTAGCAGAGCAGTATGTGTGTGTCTGTCTATATGTATGTATGTAGCAGAGCAGTGTGTGTGTGTCTGTCTATATGTATGTATGCATGCAGAGCAGTATGTGTGTGTCTGTATGTATGTATGTATGTATGCAGCATAGCAGTGTGTGTCTCTGTATGTATGCATGTATGATGTGTATCTATGTATGTCAGTGTATATGACTGTATAGATTTGTCTGTTTATATGTATTTTTGTGAGTTTGTCTTTAAATATGTATATGTACGTGTATGTATCTGTGTATGTGTGTGTGTCTGCGTGTTTATGGGGCCCACTGAGACTCTTCCGCCCGGGGCCCACAAAAACCTGGAGCCGGCCCTGCCTGCGGTGATGAAGTCCCGCCATCCTGACCTCAGCGCTGTCACTGTCCTCCATGGCCGCCGCTTGTCACATCACCTTCTCTCGCTTCCGACCCGAGACTGACTAGCGGTGACGTCACGGGCCTCTCGCGATACTTGGTGTGAAGGCGCCGGTCATTGAACTCAGTGACAGGGGCTGTCAGTGTGCTGGAGATCAGCGCAGGTAATGTACCTCGCTGACAGCAGCACTTGTCATGCCCTGCAGTGACCTGGGCTGACCCATTGATGTTAGCTCAGGTCACTGCACTGCTCTCCCAGCCAATGGGGAACATCCTGCTCTTCATTGACTGGGACAGTGTGGATCGTCATGGCAACCCCTTGGATTACACCAGACCTGGATTTGTTTTTCATTCTAATAAATTGGTTAAAGAGGGAATGTTTTGGGGAGTGTTTTTTCAAATAAAAATGTGTTTGTCGTCTACTTTTTTTTATTACTGACTGGGTTGGTGATGTCGGGTATCTGATAGACGCCTGACCTCACCAACCCCAGGGCTTGATGCCAGGTGACATTACACATCTGGTATTAACCCCATATATTACCCCGTTTGCCACCGCACCAGGGCGCGGGATGAGCTGGGGCGAAGCACCAGGATTGGCGCATCTAATGGATGCGCCACTTCTGGGGCGGCTGCGGCCTGCTATTTTTAGGCTGGAGAGAGTCCAATAACCATGGACCTCCCTAGTCTGAGAATATCAGGCCCCAGCTGTCTGCTTTACCTTGGCTGGTGATCCAATTTTGGGGGACCCCTACGTGTTTTTTTTTTTTAATTATTTATTTAATTTAAAATAACAGCGTGGGGTGCCCTCAGTTTTGGATTACCAGTCAAGGTGAGGTTGCCAGCTGTGGTCTGCAGGCTGCAGCCGTCTGCTTTACCCTAGCTGGCTACAAAACTAGGGGGAACCCTACGTCATTTTTTTTTTCATTTTTTTGGCTAAATACAAAGCTAAGCACCACTTAGTGCCACATGAAAGGCACCAAAGGGTGCTCCACTTTTTCTCCATTTTTTTCTCCACTTTTTCTCCACTTTTTCTCCATTTTTTTCTCCACTTTTTCTCCACTTTTTCTCCACTTATTCTCCACTTTTTCTCCACTTTTTCTCCACTTTTTCTCCACTTATTTTCCACTTTTTCTCCACTTATTCTCCACTTTTTCTCCACTTTTTCTCCACTTTTTCTCCACTTTTTCTCCACTTTTTCTCCACTTTTTCTCCACTTATTCTCCACTTATTCTCCACTTATTCTCCACTTTTTCTCCACTTTTTCTCCACTTTTTCTCCACTTTTTCTCCGTTCTTTTTCTATGGTCGGTCTACCCATTAGCTCTGCCATGCATACTGTAGCTCTACACGTACTGCACATGTTACTTTATGATTGACATCTCTTTCGTACCAGAGCTGTCTAAGCCTACTCTGACCCCATATTTGTCATTACTATATTGTCCTTGTTCTGTATTATGACATTTGTATCATGTGTTTCATTTCTTGCTGTGTTGCAATTTTTTTGCTGCATCCCAATTGTACCTCTACATTGTTCGAGTTTATGTTATTGTTCTCTCACTCTTATGTGATACTGATTATTGTCATTTTTCATGATTACATGCAGATAAGTCCAATCTGACGAAGGCTCAGGCTGAAACGTCATTTGTAACTTGTTTTGGACAAAAACATATATGCTTATGAAAATTATTTTTTTCTTAATACGGACCAATAAAGAGTGATTTTGCATTACTATCCGTTGTGACTTACTGACTTAGTCTGGGAGATTTAGAGTGCCGAGGTTACTCACTAATTTTATCTATTATTACCTCTGAGCACCTATATACCAGTGAGCAGAGCTTCCTCTACAGTAGTTCTCCTGATTAGGCATGCCCTTACCTCATGAGCAGGGCATTGCAGCTTTGGTAGCAACCATTACGACATGGACTCTGCTGCTGTGGACCCGGGGAGAGTGAGTGCAGATTCATTGCACCCACACTCCTCACATGAAGGGTCCGCACTCCTAGAAAATGGGGGATACGTTCCCTGAGTGTCTCCCCCCCATATTCTAGACGGTCCAGAGTCGTCGTGGGACCCCTTTATTTTTTTTCTTACAATAAATTGGTGAAAGAGGAAATGTTTTGGGGACTGTTTTTTCAAATAAATTTCTTTTGTCGATTTTTTGTTTTTTGTTAGTACTGACAGTTTATGATGTTGGGTATCTAATAGACGCCATGACATCACAAACTGCTGGGCTTGATCTCAGGTGACTTTACAGCTAGTATCAACCCGATTTATTACCCCGTTTGCCACTGCACCAGGGCACGGGATGAGCTGGGGTGAAGCGCCAGGATTGGCGCATCTAGTGGATGCGCCACGTTTGGGGTGCCTGCGGCCTGCCATTTTTAGGCTGTGAAGGCCCAATAACTATGGACCTTCCCACCCTGAGAATACCAGACCACAGCTGTCCGCTTTACCTTGGCTGGTGATCCAATTTGGGGGGGACCCTACTTTTATTGTGTAATTATTAATATTTATAAAATAATTATAAAAAAGAGCCTGAGGGGACCTCCACATTGGATCCCCAACCACGGTAAAGCTGCCAGCTGTGGTTTTCAGGCTACAGCCGTCTGCTTTACCCTAGCTGGCTATCAAAAATGGGGGGACCCAACGTCATTTTTTTTTTTAACCATTTTTTAAATAGAAAAAATTAATGGGCTTCCCTGTATTTTGATTGCCAACCAAGGTAACGGCAGGCAGATGGGGGTGGCAACCCATAGCTGTCTGCTTTATCTGCGCTGAGAATCAAAAATACCGCGGAGCGCTACGTCATTTTTTTAAAGATTTATTTTTACAGCACTGTGATGTCCAGCAATCAAAATACAGGGAAGCCCATTTTATTTTTAGTTATTTAAATAAATAATTAAAAAAAATATATATGGGCTCCCGCTGCATTTTTTCTATTGCTAGCTAAGGGTAATCCAAGCAGCTACTGGCTGCTAACCCCCACTGCTTGGTGTTACCTTCACTGGCAATGGAAAATCCAGGGAAGCATTTTTTATTTTTTTTGCCAAAAAACTACAAAAAAAAGAACGTGAGCTTCGCCATATTTTTATATGCTAGCCAGGTACAGCAGGCAGCCACGGGCTGCCTCCAACCCCCAGTTGCCTATTTGTACCCGGCTGGGAACCAAAAATATAGGGAAGCCCGTTTTTTTTTAATTATTTCACTTATTTCATGAAATAATTAAAAAACAAATGACGTGGGCTTCGTCCCATTTTTGTGTCCAGCCGGGTACAACTAGGCAGCTGGGGATTGGAATCCGCAGCACAGGTTAGCACGAGGTTTGTGGGCGCCTCTACTGCGGATTTCAGTCCGCAGCCGCCCCAGAAAATGGCGCTCTCATAGAAGCGCCATCATCTGGCGCTGTATCCAACTCTTCCAACAGCCCTGGAGCCGGGTGGCTTGTTGGGTAATCATGAGTTAATACTGGCTTTGTTTTACTAGCCAGTATTAAGCCAGAGATTCTTAATGTCAGGCACGTTTGACCCGGCCATTAAGAATCTCCAATAAAGGGTTAAAAAAAACACCACACAGAGAAAAAATACTTTAATAGAAATAAATACACAGACACATTAGAGACTCCATCTTTATTCCCCCCTGTCAGCCCTCCACGATCCTGCTCTTCTGTCTTCTTTCTTTCTAGTGTAGTAGTAGTGACGATTGTAGTGAGGATGAGTTTACCCAGCTCATCATTTGGGGCTGAGGAACCTCATCCTCACTACAATCCTCACTAGTGTAGTAGTAGTGACGATTGTAGTGAGGATGAGTTTACCCAGCTCATCACTTGGGGCTGGGGAACCTCCATCCTCACTACAATCCTCACTACAATCGGGAAGCAGCGTGCAGCCTTCACTCCATGAGTGATCAGTGCTGCTAGTGGTAACGCTGATAGACGCGTTACCATAGCAACGGTGCTCTCGGAGCTGCGGTTAGCGGTGACATCACCGCTAACTGCGTTGCTATGGCAACGGTGATCTCCGTTAATGACCGGCTGTGTCAGCCGGTCCCTAACGGAACGGGGAGTCGACCGTGTGCTAGAGCATGTCGCCGGTACACGGCGATACACATATGTGCACCGTGTTCCGGAGAGATGCACTCGCAGGTCCTACATGACGTGTCATAGTCATGTGACCAGTCTGTAGCCAATGAGATAATAGCCACGTGACTGGTCACATGGCTATTTTGACGTCACGATAGGTCCTGCATCTCTGCTGGCAGTGCCGGTCGCCGGGAGGATTCAGCGATCATCGGATAGAATAGCGGCAGGAGACAGAGTGCAGAAGGGATCGCGAGGACCGGTAAGTGTTATGGCAATGTTTATTAACTGTTTGTGTACATTTATCATGCATTTTTATGTGTTTGTGATTGCTTCCCATTCTAGCCTATACGTTCGAGTTCGGTTCGTCGAACCGAACTCGAACGGGACACCCGTTCGGCGAGCCGACCTCGAGCCGAACCGGGACCGGTTCGCTCATCTCTAATTAAGTACAAAGTAAATGCAGGTGAAAAGGAATAATCTGTACAGGGTTGCAGACATGTCTCTTCAGCAATGATTTCTCTAGACTAAACTGAAGGAGAAGGGAGGAGCATTCTATACAGAAGCCAACTAAGGGAGGTACATAGGGACAAACTTCATACAGTCTAATCTACCTAGTAACAATAAAGGAATTTCCTGATAGGAGGAAAAATATGCAATGCAAGAATTACATACAACAGGTTGTTCCCATTCATGGGACACAACACTCCCCGTCTGAAATCATATGATTTCACAAGTCCTTTTACGACGTAAGGAGTCGATCCTGTCCCTCTGTCAGGTTTCCGGGATTTCCAGTTCTCTTTTGAAAGAGCTTGCCCTCGGTTAACATGGAGTTTACTGTTCTGTTGCCCTACTTCCTGTCTAGCTGCTTAAAAGGCCGCCTCTAAGCCTAGTCCAGTGCCTGAGTATACTGCTTGCTGTGTGCTCCTGCTTTTCTGCTCCTATTTCCTGATTGACATTTGGATCCTCCTGAAAGACCACCGACGCCGATTCTGGACCTTACCCGGTTTCATCAAGCTGTGCCCGGACTCCGTCTGCCGTCTTTGGTCAGCACTTTTGCCCGGTTCCTTCTGGTTCGTAACCACTCTGGACTATCATCCCGTACGGACACTCCTGGACTTTATCTTTTGCCCCTTGTGTCCCGGCTGCTGCGCATTTAGGCCTTCCGGGGTGATTGCCAGACAGTCCCTGTATAGGGGTTCGCTCTTGGTGGTCTCCCTGGGGGAGTCCGGTGCGTGGCCCCGGGAATTCCCTGCGCTCCGATCCGGGAAGGTATTTCGTGTGTTATTGTTCTACTGTGTTTGTTCCGTTTGTGTACCTATCGTGGTTACATATTATAAACATCTCCGTACCAAGAACTCGTCTCTGGTTGTCATTGCCCTAACGCTATCGAGATCCTCAGAACATACAAAAGTATTACACCCTCGATGTCACGAAACCTGTAACGAGATAAGAGGCAACACAAAAAATGCAACGTAATGCACTGAATTCAAGTCCATGCTTTGTTGATGACACATTATCCTTGCGTAAAAAATGAAAAAGTAAAAAATGTTAAACATGAATTCAAGTTCAACAAACCCATCTTCAGATTGGGGAAGCCGCAAACATGCCAACTCTTCCTCCAACCCAATAATTCAACGGTAAAGTTTTAATCCAAAGGAAAAGTTCAAGGTTCAATTGGACACGGACAGTTGTGACTCCGTACAGCAGGGGTAAGGAAAGATACGCTCCCCGCCGTGGCAGTGCCCAACGACAAAGTTAGTTCATGTAACGTCCTCCTTTGGTAAAAGTAGCATGAGTTTGGTGACTGGACGAATCACACACATGTGCCAGCCGTGGCACGTTGAAGACTTGTAGTTGGTGAAACAGTGAGCGATGAGAATAAGACGAGCTACGGCTTGTACCTCAGATGACCAACTTGAGAAGCACTCGAAGCGATGAGGTCTCAACTTCTGTTCTGATGTCACTGAAGTGTAGTGAGCGGAGACGACCGGTCTAATTTCCTTGACGGATTCTGGTTCCACCAGCTCGTACATGTTGCCGGCGTAGTTATCGCAGGTCTCCTCGTATAAGATACTTGAAGGTGTCAGCCACATGTTGTCGCCGAGTTTGGATGTAGCAGTGAGTCTCGTTCCTCGGTCGGCTGGGTTTCGTTCGGTGGGAATGTGGTGCCACTGTTCAGCATGATCTTTGTTGAAGATATTTTGCGTAATCTCGACAAAGCATTTCTCCATCTCTGGTTGTCTTTCCAAAGTGCGTTTTAGAGAGGAGAACCTTGCGGTTGCTTGCTGGGAGTTGTTTGGCAAACTTGGCCTTGGAGACCGAAAGGGTAATGGGGCTACCCAACTGTTAGAGTCATTTTGAGAGAACTCTTTATCCATAATCTTTATGAATTCCTTGTCTTCTCTCGTCGGTGCCAACTTGTTGTCTTCATTTGTAGACTCAAACACTGTTGACCCGAAGTCGTCATCCCAGAGATAGTATGCGTCCGCGCAGTCGGGCGGCTGCTGTTGCCACCTGGTGTCGCTCAGCCTCTCTTTCACCCCGTAGTGATGCGGACATGGTTGAAAGTGAGTGCCGCGACCGTTTGGGAGGATGTGCGTCTTGTAGGAGGAGATCGCGTCGGGACTCTTCACTTTGCCTACGCAGACGTTTCCTATGATCACCCAGCCTAGGTCGTAGCGCTGAGCTAATGGCGCATCGTGTGGCCCGTTGATGCGTTGGCGTACTTTGTGTAGCCGGAGGATGTCCCTTCCAATCAGAATCAGGATTTTTGCACTATGATCAAGAGGTGGGATCTTGCTGGCGATAGTTCTCAGGTGAGGGTGGTGAAGAGCTGCCTCTGGTGTTGGAATCTCTTCCCGGTTAGCCGGTATCTGGTTGCACTCGACGAGTGTTGGTAGAGGTATCTCTACGGTATTTTCAAGAGATGTTACCACGAGACCACTGGCTCTTCTTCCGCAAGCTTCTGAGATGCCGCTGCAAGTACCTAGTGTATAAGGGTAGGCATTTCCTTTTAAGCCGAACAAGTCGAAGAGTTCAGACCTGGCAAGTGACCTGTTACTCTGGTCGTCCAGGATGCTGTACACCTTCACGGCCCTTTCTGGGTGACCTTTGGGATATACCCTTACTAGGCATATTTTCGCGCAAGACTTGTCCCAGAGATCTTCTCCGCAGACTGCGGTGCACGAGGAGGATACTGTGAGGTGGTTTGCAGCTTGGCCTGTACTCTCCCCGCCATGACTTGTGGTAGGAGAAGTTGTAGGTGTAGGATCAGGCTGAGATGGGTGCAGCGCTTGTACGTGATCTGTGCTGTCACACTCCATACACTTAATTGTAACATTACAGTCCTTGGCAAGGTGTTCTGTAGAGGCACAACACCTGAAACATACCCCAAACCTTTTCAAGAGTTCCTTTCGTTCTTGAAGGGGTTTTTTCCTGAAGCCAATGCACTTCTTCAGGGGGTGTGGCAGATTGTGAATTGGACACTGGCGGTTTGGATTTTCCGCCTTCCCGCCTTCATTGTCCTTGTCTGGTGCTGACGTT
Source organism: Anomaloglossus baeobatrachus (assembly GCF_048569485.1). Taxonomy (NCBI): domain Eukaryota; kingdom Metazoa; phylum Chordata; class Amphibia; order Anura; family Aromobatidae; genus Anomaloglossus; species Anomaloglossus baeobatrachus. The sequence goes on from NC_134356.1 coordinate 414,909,979, forward strand.
GGTGTAGGTGGTAGAACATCGGTCTTTTTGATTGAGACTGGGCCCCTACATTTTCTGTCATTTTGATGAGTGCTCTCATACCTGGGAGCTGGTGAAGTGGAGTCGGTGGGTTCTCCACAGGTGAAGCTGGGGTCTGCCTTACGTTCCGTGATGCCATTGATGAACTCACAGAAGTAGGAGAATGGAGGGAAGGAGACTTGGCGCTCTTTTTTATAGTTTGTTCCTACCGTAGTCAACCTTTCCTGCACGTTGTAAGGTAACTTGGCGACTATGGGTTTCACCCCACGAGCGGTGTCCAGGTAGCTGAGGCCAGGTAGGTGTGTGTCTGTTTTGGCCAGCTGGAGCTCGGACAGCAGGTCGCTGAGTTCCTGGTACTTTGAAGCATCCTTGCTAGATATTTTGGGAAGGTCGTATAGTTGTTTCAGCAATGCATCTTCAATTGCTTCAGGATTGCCGAAGCCTTTCTCTAGCCTGTCCCATGCGGTTGCGAGACCAGTTGTTGGGTCGCTGATGTAGACGGATCTGAGTCTCTTGATTCTCTCAGTAGACCGTGGCCCTAGCCACCTGATTAGCAAGTCCAGCTCTTCAGCAGCTGTAATGCCGAGGTCACGCGTTGCGGTTTTGAAGGCACACTTCCACCCTCTGTAGTTTTCAGGCTGGTCGTAATACTTTATGAGACCGGTGTTGGTGAGTTCTCGGCGGATCATGTACCTCGCAAAGTCGGACATGTCTGATCTTTCCGATAGTTGGGGCACATTTGCTGACTGCGTGATGCTGGTTGCGTGGTTCGTAGCTTCGTGGTTCGGGAACATGGGAAAGTACGGAGTGGCGTAGGCGTTTAGACCAGTGACCGCCGGTTTGGTGTGTACAGTCTCTGTTGTATGCGGGTCTGGAACTACACAGTTGTTGGGAGTGTAGCGCCTTGCCGGCATGTTAGGTTGCATGTAGATATGGGCATACGGAGGTTGCTGATGCGCAGGGTGTGGCTGTGCATTGGAATATGAAGCTGGTTCAGGCTTAAAAGTCTGAGGTGCATTGGACTGACCTGGAAGGCTGGAAGCTGTAGGTGGATCAGTGTCTTGAGGCTCTGGAGAAGTGTTAGCACTGACGGGAATGTTGATGGTAGTTGGCGGTTCGTCGGCTTGGCTCAGCACGTAATCTCTTGTACGCTTAAGTGAGTCTTCTGTGTCGAGATCACACAAACTGGCGCTGCCTTCCTGGCTCCCACCCAGAGCTTGCTCGAAGACTTTTAGCCTTGCCATGGCCGCCACATGTTCACATTCCTTCTGAAGGGCTTCAATTTCTGCTTCCTTGCGTGCAGATTCTGTTTTCATCTCTGCTTCTCTCTGGGCGAAGATGGCGTGTACTTTTGTTGTTTCTGCTTCAGCGCGCGCCTTTATGAGCTGCTCGCTGAGGGTTGAGTACCTTGGTGAGCCTGATTTGAGTGAGTGCCTTGAGCTCTTAATGGACCTGGATTTGTAAGATGCCGCTCCTGACATTTGCGCAATTTTTGCTTCAGTCTCGCTCACAATGTCGCGCACGGTGCGGTCTCGTTCAGCATTAAGCTGTTGGAAGTCCTGTAGTTCTTTTTCAGACTCAGACGTATTTGCTCTCAGCAGGGTAGAGGAATATTTTTTACAAATCTCTTTGTAGGACTGGTATGCTGAGTACAGTTGTTCCAGGGCTCCCTCTGATGGTAGCTCATGAGCACCGGGCGCAGATAAAACAGTCACTTGTTTTTGCACTCTTTGCCACAATAATGCTGTGTGGGTAAACAGTTCACTTCTGGCTGTTTCTAGGTTCTCTTTAACCTTCCATGTTGGTTTGGTCAACCGCTTAGATCTTTCACTGTAATTTAAGTGTGAGTCCCTGTCTTCCTCTTGTTGCTTTAAGGCTATGTGCGCACTTACCGGATTTTGCCGCGGATTTTTCGCGGATTTGCTGCATGTTTCGCTGCAGAAAATGTTCATAACATCTCTGCAGTGAATCACTGTAAAAACCTTAAAATTAATACATCTAGTTATCAAATATGTTATAGTAAGACATATAAGTTCACAGTCCTGTTTATGTTGGAGGGCATAGTTTATTAATTAAGTTTTTATAAGGAATAAGTATTAAAATATCCATATTGAATATATATATATTGAGCATGGAAGGATATATATAAATCCTTCCAGAAGCTTCCCGAGGCTTCCAGAAGGTTACGTAATATGGAACTATATTCAACTATGTTCCACTAGAACACCCTATATGGACTGAGCAGCTGGTATATAATACACGATGGAGGGGGCTATTGGGCTCCTCCACATTGCCTGCTGTGAGAAGACTCGAGGCTGCAGAGATGAAGACACGCTGTCCGGCCTAAGAGATGACATCCCATGCCTTGCCATTCAGGAGCCAAAGAGAGATGGGTAAAGACTTCCCATTGTTCAGTATGGACTAAATGAACTCTTTTTACATAAGCTATCAAAGTATATTATTTTTCCCTTCTGTAACTGAACCCTGGCAACCATTTTTAAATAGATAAAATACATTTATTTTTTACATCTTTGGAAGTTCTTTCTTTCATGCGGCTTTACGTATTTGAAGAAAAATATATTTAAGAGTATATTTTTTAACATTTTGGTGAGCCACCCATTCGTAATTTTTTTACGTTTTTGTTGTTCCTTCACTTTGCATAAGGGGGGTCGAAGTCCAGCATCTCCTGCAAAGGATCAGGAATCGACAATTTATAAAAAATCACGCAGAACCTAGGAAATACGTATAAGTCAAGATTGCATGAATGTTTTTTTAATGAACTTTAAAGTCTTTACAAAGTTACAGAAGTTAACTTTTGAGCAAGAAAGATAAAGTCAGTCCATAAGAAGTATTGGACGTGCTGAACAAGGTGAATCAAGTCTTACAGGATCATCCATCAGATCATCTGATCATTTCAGGTAAGAAAATGGATTTTATCTCTTCATATGTTAAGCAAAGTAAACTTCAGTTCACTTATCCAGATATTTCTAATGTAGAAGAGATTTGGTTACGCTTTTATGAGGAGTGTGAACTTGAGAATTCACGTATAGAATGTGTAAGGTCTTTTAATAGAGAGAAACAGAAAATCAGAAATGTCTGTCATTTAGTCTATGATTTTCACAGGTTAATCGTAGAAAAGTGTAAAAATGGTGGAAATAGACAACCTGAATTGTCAGGAGAGTTAGTGACAGAGAAATCCAAAGACTGCTTAGAACTTGGAATGTCAGTCAGTGATATTGTGAATTCTGACTGTAATGTTGTAAATGATCAGTCAGATGATTTAGACTGTAATTTTGTAAATCAGAATTTTGATAATGGCGACAGACACGTGTTACCTAATCAAGGTGCCTTTCAAGATACTGAGAAAGAAGCAGGAAATGACGTAGTGAAGCCAGAAGGGGGAGGAGCCAGAATGGGACACAGGCAGAAAGCTGTCAGAGAAGGACACGTGGAGAGAGAAAATGGCGACGATCAGTTTCTAAAAATAGAACAGGCTAAGTTAGGGATTACACTTAGGAAAAATTTATTGGACATATGCAAATTAATTCCCGCATATAATCCTAAAATACATGTTTGCAGAAATTCAGAGATATTTGAAAGTTCCATCGATAAGTTAAATTTAACCAATAGTGAGACGAATCAGTTATTCCGTATGTGGTTACCCCAGCATTTCTTTAGACAATTGGCATTAAAAAAGTCTTCTGACAATGAGACATTTGATTGTTCAAATGATAACGATATCATAAGGCTGAAATATCTCATCTTCTGTGCAAGGAATGAATCTGATCCAAACTATGAGATGTTGAAGGAATTACAAATTGAACAGAATGAGAGTACGTTCTCATTTATGTCCGTTTTTGAACGTTTGTATAGGGCGGTCATTCCAAATGTCAGATTGGATGGAATGATACGTTTATTCATCAAGAAATTTAATTTCCTTGATAATGCAGTCTGTGCAGTGGCATTAAATAAAAAGTCCCTATTCGAATGTACGACATTTATCAATTTTGTTAGAGGTCGCCAAAGTCAATCAAGACAGAAATTAATTAATTCTGAAAAACCAACACGGAAAAGGGAGAGTTTCCGTGAAAAACCAACAGTGTCTCCCAGATCCAGATATTTCTGTGACAGGGTATATGCAATTCGGAGGAAGATGCATACGTGTTATAAACCATACAATGCACCCCAATTTTTATCATCTAAAAGTCTTTTTTCACAGGAAAAACCCCTGTCACCAGTGAAGGGATTGGTCACTGGGATTGAAAATCCCAGACAAATGATGAGTAATAGCTTTGAAAGACAGAAACAGGTGTCTTGTGCAGACTCTTTCCTTGGGTTAGGGTTTGATAGCCCGCGACAGCTGGGTGGTTTTTCAGAGAGAGACATTCTCTCTCAAATAAGAGAAAACCTTGAATTACATAAGTTCAGGGATTCCTATAAGTTCAAAGGGAATCTAATAAATCGAATCTTTGAAGAAAAAATTAGGTATGGTCTTCAGTTAAATAAAGTGGATTTCTGGGTAAATTAATTTTATTGTTTGATAAATATGTTTATTCATATACAGTGAATCTATGCACATATATATATATATATATATATATATATATATATATATATATATATATATATTTAAGGTAGTGATAGTAAATCAAGGTCATATTTTCATTTAGTCAAATGATAGTTTAATGTTATAAATTAATAATTTGATCTCTGTATATGAATAATAATATTTAAAATAAAACAATAAGAGAAAGTAACAGATTCAAAGTGTTTCATTTTTATCATAAATATGATAATAATTTTATTCTTTTATTTCCCTCAGAATTTATCAGTAAAGCAGATTGATGAAGTATTAACTTTTTATTTATACATATGTTCTTGTCCTCAATCAGGTAACATATATTTTATTGGGTAAGATTAATCGCGAAAGCACGATTAATATTATTATTTCCTCAGGTACCAATTGCCAGAGAACTATTACTTTAATGTTTCTTTAATGAATATATATCTTCTTTAGAGTTATTAGAAATGTAATCTGAGCTTTGGAGTGGTATAAAACTGCTTGCTGTCTTGGAATGGTGTTCCTTGCACGTGACCAAAGCATGTGACTTGGTACTAAAGCTAAAATAAATGTTTGTTCCATGGTCATATGTACAGTCTGTAATTCATTGGAATTTGTTTTTTTCGAGAAGTACTTCAAATTAGTAACATAATCTTTGAAATGCGCATAGAATAATTGGGAATACAGGGATTTGTGTCCGTCAATGTTTTTATGTGAAAGTATATGTTACAGTCTTGTGTGCATAGATGTGTCTATGAATGATTGATTGTTTGAGCAGCTGCAAATGCTAAAGTCAGAGTACTTGGATCCAGGAAAAAAAAAAAAAAAAAAAAAAAAGGGAATTTTTGTTTTAACTTCGAGGTTATATTATATTATATTATATGTATGTATACTTTTAGATAATAAGTTATAGTACATAAGTATAAATGAAGGAATTTATACCGAATATATATATATATATTATTCTTAGACATATTTCTTTAGTATAGAGATATTAGGATTTTTTTATTAAGGGTTTATTCTGAAGAGTTACATTCTAGAATAAGGTTATAACGTTTTGATTTTTTTTTATGTCTTTTGTGTTAGTCACTTTTTTATTGGTACATAGATTGGAAATCATTTTTCTTTTCAAATATGGAAGTGATATTTATAAATGGTCTTGAAGATTTACAACACAAATTTGAATTTAATTTAATCTAAACATATTAATTTTTATAATATCATATTTCATGATATTGAAAGGGAGAGGTTTGGTCTCAATCACACACATTTATATTTGATAAATATATGTGTTTACAGGATACTTTAATAATTAATATTTTAAGTACAAAGGAAGAATTGGGAATAAAAAAATATATTTGAAGTATATCATAATGCATTTATATAAAGTATATCATAATGCATTTATATACTAAGAGAAGTGTATTATTTGCAAGGTTACATGACTTAATTATTTTTATTGGTTATTGATAGGTTTGGTAATTTTATTAAGGTTATCTGGTAACATTAAGGTTATGTATTATTAAAGACATAGGTGTTATATACATAGAAGGCCTTATTTTTATTTCAAGTTTTATTTTTATTCCGATTTTCATTTTTCTTTTTATTCCTATTTTTTATATTAATTATTATTTAATATTCACATTTTTAATCAAAATCTAAATTCTACAATTTTTATTTTTTCTTCAGATTTTAAATATCTCAATTGAGAAAACACTTCAATATTTAGTTCAGTAATATCTAATATAAGAATATTACTTTATTAAATATGAATCATATTAAAAGGGAAAAGTTCCACTTTTTTTTGGAAGAAAAGATACTTCCTTCATCATATATACAATTGTTTACTTTCTGGTAATACATTATTTTTATATTAGTATGTTAACACAATAAGGATGAAGTATTACTTATAGTTACACATTTCCTTATAGTAGGTTATTTAATAATAATAGACAAATCAAATAAATTAAATTAGAGTAATAAAGATGGAAGATTAAGGTACATCTAGGTTTACCTTCCTATATTTACAAATAATATATATTATATTTTTAATCAATAATAATTTGTGTTTTGATGGTATCATCCAGTCTTTTCTAAAAGGTTATTTGCTTTGGTTTATAATTTACAAATGATCTAACTAATAAGCCACATTGTTGCCTTTCATATTTATAATATGATACATGTTATAGGTACACATTATATTGTTTCATATTTTATATTATATTTTGGTTACATTCAACACATTGCCACCTATGGGTTTGGAAGGGTAATGCACCAATGACAAAAAAGGTCATTACAAGAAAATACTATTGTCTATACCATTATGCAGTATTTTATCATTCTGAGTATCAATTATATTAATACTTTTACGATAATAATAATGACATGGTATTATAGTATTAGAGTTATGATACGCTGTGACATTTATTAGTGATAGTTATTGCCATATTTGGTATTTAGGTAGGGAATGAAGTCTTCAATCAAGATTATAGAAGATAAAATGACTTTACATTTTTCCTAAAGTTAAAAGGGATTCTGCAAAAAGGTCCAAAAGGTAACGTCTCAAATAAGACTGTGTAACATGCAAAATACACTTACCGTGCTTGCATCTCAAACATAGTGCTCCTATGGTTCCAAGATGGACAATGACACATGGTCCGTGCATTAAGACCTCCCTAAAGTTACTAAGAAGAGCAATGACGTGTTAAAGTTAACCCCTGTCGTGCTGACCAAGAACGTCTTAACATCTGTTCCTGGGTTATTTGACAACAGGCAGCATGAAAGGTGACTAGTGTAAATCACACTGCACAGACATCAAAGACTTTTGGCTATTCTTCTACATTCATGAACTGTGGTTTATCAACATTGGCTATGGACTTTGCAATAAAAAAATAAAGTTTATGGACTTTGATCTAACAATGATAAACGCAATATGGGACTGTATAAATTGGTAACCATTCATTTTTATCAAAGGATTTATTTCTAAGAGACTGTGTTTATGCCGGATTACATCGGAGATAAGAAGACATCAACTCAGAGGACATCATATGGTGACCGGATTTGGTTTTTGCATTTCTTTTTAGGTCTAGCGAAGTATAGTTATATACATTTTTATATGATTGAACAGTCACAGCCTGTCATAACAGGAATCAACATTATTATATTATTGAACTTACAACATGAATAATGCAAATTAATTATTATTCATCATTATTATTGATATTAATCCATTATCGCCAAATAAGGAAAGAAGATTTGTTGTTTTAATGATGTATTAATTAATTTCGGGGTTATTCTACCCGCTTCAAGGGGGAATTGTAAAAACCTTAAAATTAATACATCTAGTTATCAAATATGTTATAGTAAGACATATAAGTTCACAGTCCTGTTTATGTTGGAGGGCATAGTTTATTAATTAAGTTTTTATAAGGAATAAGTATTAAAATATCCATATTGAATATATATATATTGAGCATGGAAGGATATATATAAATAATTCCAGAAGCTTCCCGAGGCTTCCAGAAGGTTACGTAATATGGAACTATATTCAACTATGTTCCACTAGAACACCCTATATGGACTGAGCAGCTGGTATATAATACACGATGGAGGGGGCTATTGGGCTCCTCCACATTGCCTGCTGTGAGAAGACTCGAGGCTGCAGAGATGAAGACACGCTGTCCGGCCTAAGAGATGACATCCCATGCCTTGCCATTCAGGAGCCAAAGAGAGATGGGTAAAGACTTCCCATTGTTCAGTATGGACTAAATGAACTCTTTTTACATAAGCTATCAAAGTATATTATTTTTCCCTTCTGTAACTGAACCCTGGCAACCATTTTTAAATAGATAAAATACATTTATTTTTTACATCTTTGGAAGTTCTTTCTTTCATGCGGCTTTACGTATTTGAAGAAAAATATATTTAAGAGTATATTTTTTAACAATCACCAGCAAATCCTATGGAGAAAAAAAATCCTGTGCGCACTGGGCGGAATTTGACAGCTGCATGTTTTGCTGCGGGAATCCCGCAGCAAAAACAAGTGCATGTCACTTCTTTTCCGCACATCGCTGCGGGATTTCACTCCATAGACTCCAATGTTAATCATGAAATCCCGCAGGGAATAACGCAGGTAGCAAATTCTGTGCGGTTCACTGCGTTTTCCTGCGTTATTCCCTGCGGTATTTCGCGGTTTACCTCCGGTAATGTACATCGCCTGCCTGCGGTTTTGCAGGAAAGTGATGTCATTACAGGAAGAGGAAGCCGTGCAGAGAGTAAACACACACAGATCACACACACACACATCACAGACATAGAACACAGACACAGACACATAGAACACACATAGAAAGAAAACGGAAATATAGAAAACAAAGAACGTGGGCTCCGCTGCATATTTACCTTCCAGCCGAGGTAAGCACACAGCGGCGGCCCGGTATTCTCAGGCTGGGGAGGGAGAGGGTCAGGGTTAATGTCCCCCGCCTCACTCCCCCTCCGGCAGCCGAGAATATCAGCCGCAGCTGCCCCGGGACTGTCGCATCCATTATGCGGCAGCACCGGGAGTGTCCTCGGCTCTTCCTGCCGCCGTGTAGCAGTGGCGGCAGGGTAATACAAGGGGTTAATGGTGGGGGATCACCGCCATTAACCCCAGGCTTGATCATGGCAGCGTCTATGTGACAGCTGACATGATCAACCCGTAAGTAAAGTGAAAAAAACACAGACACCGAAAAATCCTTTATTTTAAATAAAACCAACAAGCCTCGTTAACCCTTTTATGAACCCCTCCCGCACCAAAGCTCCGGCGTAATCCACAGGTCCTGCGCTGCTGATATCCAGCCACGATGTGTCACAGACACAGGCTGAATGCAGCAGACAGCAGAGGTAATTACCGGTCATTTCCCACGGCCGGTAATGTGAACTCACTGCCGACCTTGGGAAATGCAGCGATCTGTCCTCTATCTATCCCTCTATCTGTCTGTCTATCTATCTATCTATCTATCTATCTATCTATCTATTCTTCTGTCTATCTATCTACTATCTCAGAATTAAATGACTTTTTTTTTTTTCAATGTGCTTTATTGCATTGAATGCAATAAAGCACATCCCAACCCGCACGCGGCAAAACCGCGGCAATACCGCGAATAATACCGCAGCAAACCGCAGCAAACCGCGGCAAACCGCATGCGGTTTTCGGGTGCGGTTTCCCGCGGTTTTTTACCGCGGGTGCGGTAATCTTTGAGAGCATGCGGAATTTTCTCAAGAAAATTCCATTTCCCAGTGCGCACATGGCCTAAAGCAGGTAGTGAGAGAGCTCTCTTTGACTCCATCAGGAAGGGTGAATACTGCTCTGCACTGGTTGTCATGGAGATCAATACAATGTTGCAATCTCTGCAGTATGTGTTTTGCAGGAAGTATTTGCCAAGTCTCTGGCTGCAATTTACAATTAGCTTATGGGTGATTCTAGGTTTATAGCTGCACACAGTTCTGATAACAGGTTAATACTTTACAGGGCACTTTCTCTGAAGCTGCTATAAAGTTTTATGCTGTGGCTTGTTATCAGCCCCTTGGGGTAATCCTTTCTCTGGATTGTATGCAGTATAGCACTCCTGGAAACAGGTTCTTAACTGATATATGTATACTAATCCCGGTCACAGCTAATCCTTTTCACTATTCTGTCTCTTCCTTGTAGCAATGAATCCAACCGCTCTAATTATCAGTCCCTTAGATAACTGTATGGTTTACTCACTCTACCGGCTTCCACAGATAGCTCAACTCAGCACAACGATGACTTGTAGGAAGACAAGGAGAAACGCTGTAGTTTTCTTCTAGAATCTTGTATTAAGTACAAAGTAAATGCAGGTGAAAAGGAATAATCTGTACAGGGTTGCAGACATGTCTCTTCAGCAATGATTTCTCTAGACTAAACTGAAGGAGAAGGGAGGAGCATTCTATACAGAAGCCAACTAAGGGAGGTACATAGGGACAAACTTCATACAGTCTAATCTACCTAGTAACAATAAAGGAATTTCCTGATAGGAGGAAAAATATGCAATGCAAGAATTACATACAACAGGTTGTTCCCATTCATGGGACACAACAACTTGGGTAATATAAGGGGTTAATGACAGCTGCGATTTCTCAAAAAATCACAGCTGTCATCAAGCCCAAGTTAAGTAATGGCAAGGGGTCTGTGAGAGCCCCTTTACTAATCATGTTAGTAAAACACAACACACAGAGAAAAATCCTTTATTTATAAAAAAAAACAAAACACCCTCTTCCTTCAGGCTGAGCGGATCCGAATTGTAAAAATCCGGATCCACGCAGTTTCAAAGATTTTCAGGTGCTGGATCCGGATCCGTAATTCCGGGAGCACATTCCGGATCCAGCACTTGGGAAAATAATTGAAAAATAAAGAAAACCAGAAATAAAACAGCGTTCCATATTTACCAAGACTTGGTGTCATGGCGGCACACTGCTTCCGGGTCGCGTATTCACGTCCTGTACTGTGCATTGCATACACACAGCTTTCCATGTATTCCCCGCCCACCGTTCGTCCTCTCATCTGTGATTGGTTGCAGGCAGACGCACCCCCAGCCTGTGACAGTATCTGCCTGCCGTGCAGTCATCGCAGCTGACATTGTCTGCACAGCCAGCGGTCGTGCTCTATGGCCGCTGGCTATGTAGCAGAGCTGAAGTGGCGTGGGACCTTGTGTGGATTACCCCGGAGCTGCAGGGTGTTGAGGGTTAATAAATAGGTGAAGGAGGGTGAGTGTTTTGTACTTTACTCCAAATAAAGGATTTTTCTCTGTGTCTATGTTTATTTACATTCATGTACAGGTTAGTGTGATGCAGGTATCTCATAGACACCTGTGCCATTACTAACCTAGGGTTTAGTAGCATCTGTGCGCTGCTATTAACCCCTTATTACCCCCAATTACCACCGCTCCAGGGCAATCGAGAAGAGCCGGTATTGAACCGGGATTGTCACATCTAATAGATGCGGCAATACCGGGCGGCTGCAGACTAAGAATACCATCCCCCAGCCGGCATTATCATGGCTGGGGATGAAAATTAGGAGGGATGGCACATCGTTTTTTTAAAAAAATTATTTATTTAAATAATAATAATTTAAAAAAAAGCCGCATCACCGACACAGCCGCACACACTTCTGACAGGAGCGTGCATGTGTTTCTGTGTACATGCACGCTCATGCTCAGAGCGCGGCAGACCATGCCGGCCGATGTAATTTCAGACTTGTATGAGTCTGATAGCTCATCACCGCCACAGCCGCGCACTCTGACAGCAGCGTGCATGTGTTTCTAGGTACATGCACGCTCATGCTCAGAGAGCGCAGGCTGTGCCACCTGATGTTATGTTAGACTTGTACGAGTCTGACAGCTCATCACCGGCACAGCCGCACACTCTGACAGGAGCATGCATTGCACTGCTTTCCCCGCGAACCAGCTATCCTGCCGCCTGTGTGACGCTGACACTCAGGGTGGGGGCGCATCTAGCTGCAACCAATTACACGCACCGGTGGGCGGGCAAAGCAATGAATATTGAATTGTCGGCTCCGGAAGGGAAAAGCGTGACCCGGAAGGAGTTTGCTGCCATGACACAGCCTCGGGTGAGTACACCGTGCACGCTCCTACCCCCACTGTCCCCTCCACAAACGTTTTTAGTCTTCGGATTCTGGTCCCTATAGACTTATATGGGCACCGGAATCCGAAGCAGATGCAAATTTTTTGTTCAATCTGGCAGGGATCTGGCTATTTTCCGTGTCGAGACTCCTAACAGAGGCTCCACGGACCCTTTTGATTTGCATACTTCCCAGGGGACAATGCACCTAGGATTTCACTGTGTTGAGCGCCCTCGCTGGCTGCCGGCAGTGTTTTCTCTGGCTGGTCTCCCCGAGATCAGTGATTGTTTTGTCTTGCTGGTTTACTAGGCATTGCTCCCACCTAGCCAGAATCCTACTCCACACTGATGAGGGGCAATACATCTGTCTGTTGATGGATACCTGGCCTTGGTATTTCCCTTGTCATATCATTAAACTCGTCAATAGCTGGATATTGATTAAAAGGGACACTTCATATGGTGGTTATGGTGGTCTCCTAAAAAGAGCCACTCCTTGGCTACCGTATTTTTCAGACTATAAGACGCACTTTTTCCCCCCAAAATGTTGGGGGAAAGTGGGGGTGTGTCTTATAGTCTGAATGTGGCTGCGGGGAATGAGGGTGCTGCGGTGGAGCGGGTCATCGGTGGCATGAGCAGGCTGTAGCAGTGCCTGCCGTGACCATGTGCGCCCGCTCATTTCATATGCATGCCCATCCTCCCGCCCATCATCCCTTAGCGCTGAAGCCGGCGCTGACAGGTGGGCGGGAGGTTCGCACATAATTAACAGCAGGCCCGCGTGATAACCCCAGGCAACTACAGCCTGGAGTGATCATGTGCGGCTGTATTCACTTCTCCCCGAGCATCAAAATCAGCGTGGGGTGCAGTGAATCAGTATACTCACCCGTTACCGTTCCCCTGCAGCATTGCGATCTCCTCCTGTCTGCCGGCTGCAGCTGTGTGTGGAGACTAGCGGTGCGCACAGCGATGACGTCATCGCTGAGCGCACGTGTCCACACACAGCCGCGGCCGGCAGACAGGAGGATGAGCGATGCTGCAGAAAACGGTGACGGCTCCATACTCTAGCGGTGCTGCTGCCGGCACTGACAGGAGGAGGAGCGATGTTGCATGGAGCAAGGAAAGGTGAGTATAAACGTTTATTTTTTTTTTTGTGTGCCACAAGATAAAGGCCATTTAGCAGGATGGAGGTATATATCAGGGTGGATGGGGGTATATAGCAGGATGGATGTGGGTATATAGCAGGCTGGATGGGGGTATATAGCAGGATAAGGGCATATACCAGGATGGCGCTATGTAGTAGGATGGGGGCTATACCATGATGGCACAATGTAGCAGGATGGGAATATATACCACGATGGCACTATGTAGCAGGATGGGAATATATCCCATGATCGCGGTATATAGCAGGATGGGAATATATACCAGAATGGGGTGCATATATACAAGGATGGGGATAATATACAAGGCAGAAGGATCATTACCAGGATGGGGTACCTTAGTTAGAGAATTTGGGAACATTACTCCCATAACAGTGTTAGCAGCAGATCCTCACTCCATAATAGTGTGTCATGACCACATTTTTTGCTTAAAATTTTATTTTCCTATTTTCCTCCTTTAAAACCAGGGTGCGTCTTATGGTCCGGTGCGTCTTATAGTCCGAAAAATACGGTAGTTCCTTCCCGGAGGGATATCTGGCTATTTTCCGTGTCGAGACTCCTAACAACGACTCCACGGACCCTTTTGATTGACATTGGACGTACTGATACGTCCTCTATTGTGGTACTAGTACATTCTGATAATTGTTCAGGAACAGAAGCTGTGCTCGAGCAATCACCGCTGGTAACTCGGCTTACATGACAGCTGAGACCCAATTCTCACAGCCTCGGTTGGTTACCACATCGTCCCTGGCTTTTCAACCCCCTAAATATTGTGATCAATAGCAATTGCAGCATATATACAAGGGTGGAAGAGGGAGTGCACTGCTCTCCCACCTAATCGTGACCCCTGCGACCTGATTATGGGAACCCGATCATTGCCATGGCAACCCAAGGACAATTGATGATCTCCAGAGTACCTGGCTTTAGTGGGCTGTTAGACCATGTCAGAAGCATGGCCTAAAAGGCAATCTGTCAGTATCAGGGGGGACTCAAGATTACAAAGTGCTTATCACAGTGCATAATGTGCAAATGCATAACCAAAAATTATTCATTATAGTGTGAGAGCACTTTCAAAAAGTTGCAGTTTAATCAATTTATCTTAATACAAAGCACCTAGATGCCAAAGGTAGCCTTGCAACTATATGGACAAAGAGGACCCTGGGTATCAGGTGTTAATGCACAAGGACACACCATGCACATTACCAGCAGTCAGAATCAATGCCCACAAAGGGAAATAGGGTGCTCGTAGAGAAATTCACCTGATCATGTACAATGTATGAATTGCACAATATACACAAAATCAAATCACCAAGGTGATCAAAAAAGCCATATTATCAAGGTATCATAATACTTACAAGATCAAACATCAAGAATCAAGGTCTGCCCACCCCCAACACTCCAACGTGCGTTTCGTAGAAACTTCCTCAGGGCTCTCACACTATAATGACTAATTTTTGGTTATGCATTTGCACTTTATGCACTGTGATGAGCACTTTATAATCTTGAGTTCCCCCTGCTGGATGTTGGGTGTTACTGCACAGGAATCACACCTTGTATATGAATAGGAATGTAATGCACTCTGTACTTTGTTTAATTGTGCAATTCATGTTCAATAGTTCTATTATGCACTGTGCACTTTTATAACTATATTCTATTCATTGCCTTCCTAACTAGCGTTATTTATTTATTTATATTCTATTTGTCAATAATTAAGCCAATATCATTGTGATTATTATGTATTGAATCATCTCCTGCCCTCCCCCTGTATCTGGTGGTACCTCTTATACTGTAAAAAAATAAAATAAAAATATTTTATTATCAATAAAATATGTTTTAGGCCTTATACTGTTGTATTTGTTGTTTATATTCTGTTCAGTTAATGGCCCTATATACTTTCAAAAGGTGTGCTGTGTTTGCCAATTTATTTCTGTATTTTTTATGTATTTTTATACCATGATAGGAACCCGCAGACAGGGTCTGTGAGCGGAAGCAGTCAGACGCTGTCACACAGGCTGGGGGCGCGTCTGCTGTAGCCAATCACAGATGCCTGGACTGTCGGTGGGCGGGGAAAGCAGTGAATATGGATGAAGGCTAATGAGCGGCCCTGGAAGAAGAGTGAGCGGCAGCGGGAGCAGTTAGAGCAGCGCCAGAAACTCGCTAAGTATAGCGCACTTGCTCTAATTCTCCTATCCCTTCTACCATTTTTAATTGTTGGATTGTGGTCCCCATAGACTTATATGAGGAGCGGCGTCCAGCCAGATATCTGGGATCAATTCTGGGCCTACACTGATTTTTTATTATTTAAATCTAGTTAGTTTGGCTGGTCCCAGATATCTGCGAGTCCGTCCATCCTATTTTTGTAGTGCTCAGCCTATATGAAGGCAATGTTCCTGCACTTACCACACCAGACCCTCTAACAGACATAATGTGTGAGTAACTCATGCCATATTTTTGTATATTCTTTTCACATATTATAACCCCTGCCCTGCAATATCAGGACAGATGCCACTGACTGCACAGGCGCCAACAGACTCCTTTCCCAGTCACAGTCGTCGCGCAGCCGCATTCGCACCGTACTGGAGAAGTCACATGACCGCTGTGCGGTCACGTGAGGATGGGGCGTGAGTTCCGCTTGAGGTTTAGGCGCATGCTCAGTACGGTTACCCGTGTTGCGTTTTCTCACCGGTACCGGGAACTAAGACAGCACCGGAAATGATTAAGAAATTTGACAAGAAGGACGAGGAGGCGGGTGAGGCTTGTCTATGTGTATGATTCTTGGAGATATTGTGTCCACTCCGTGCAGGCCGCAACGCCGCGGTCTTTCCTGAAGCCGGAAGTCTTATGGTCTCCGTCACAGGGAATCTAATGGCTGCGTGTTATAATGTTGGAAAGTGGTAATTCCCGGAGCGGGTGGTCGCTGATGTGCAGGGGCAGAGCTGACATCCCCATTCTCCGCAGCCTCCATACTAGCACATAGGACACAGTGCACACAGCTGAGCAGGGCTGGGATGTAAGGAGCCTTCAGCCGAGACTGTCACACATGGTAATAGAGCCTGGCCTCTACATGGTAATCTGGCTGCAGAGCGGGGTAAGACATAGGGCCCAGCCATCAGGAGCGCTCCTGTATGCAGGGATCATGGTGCTGGAGTCATCAGGAGCAGAGAACACCTGTGTCTGTTAATATGGAGCGGGGTACATCTGTGTGCGCCTCTATGAATGAGGAGGAGCTGGGTACATCTGCGTGCGCCTCTATGAATGAGGAGGAGCTGGGTACAAATGTGGGCGCCTCTATGAATGAGGAGGAGCCGGGTACATCTGTGGGCGCCTCTATGAATGAGGAGGAGCTGGGTACATCTGTGTGCGCCTCTATGAATGAGGAGGAGCTGGGTACATCTGTGTGCGCCTCTATGAATGAGGAGGAGCTGGGTACATCTGTGGGCGCCTCTATGAATGAGGAGGAGCCGGGTACATCTGTGGGCGCCTCTTTATGAATGAGGAGGAGCTGGGTACATCTGTGGGCGCCTCTATGAATGTGGAGGAGCTGGGTACATCTGTGTGCGCCTCTATGAATGAGGAGGAGCTGGGTACATCTGTGGGCGCCTCTATGAATGTGGAGGAGCTGGGTACATCTGTGTGCGCCTCTATGAATGTGGAGGAGCTGGGTACATCTGTGTGCGCCTCTATGAATGAGGAGGAGCTGGGTACATCTGTGGGCGCCTCTTTATGAATGAGGAGGAGCTGGGTACATCTGTGTGCGCCTCTATGAATGAGGAGGAGCTGGGTACATCTGTGTGCGCCTCTATGAATGAGGAGGAGCTGGGTACATCTGTGTGCGCCTCTATGAATGAGGAGGAGCTGGGTACAAATGTGGGCGCCTCTATGAATGAGGAGGAGCCGGGTACATCTGTGGGCGCCTCTATGAATGAGGAGGAGCTGGGTACATCTGTGGGCGCCTCTTTATGAATGAGGAGGAGCTGGGTACATCTGTGGGCGCCTCTATGAATGTGGAGGAGCTGGGTACATCTGTGTGCGCCTCTATGAATGAGGAGGAGCTGGGTACATCTGTGGGCGCCTCTATGAATGTGGAGGAGCTGGGTACATCTGTGTGCGCCTCTATGAATGTGGAGGAGCTGGGTACATCTGTGTGCGCCTCTATGAATGAGGAGGAGCTGGGTACATCTGTGGGCGCCTCTTTATGAATGAGGAGGAGCTGGGTACATCTGTGTGCGCCTCTATGAATGAGGAGGAGCTGGGTACATCTGTGTGCGCCTCTATGAATGAGGAGGAGCTGGGTACATCTGTGTGCGCCTCTATGAATGAGGAGGAGCTGGGTACATCTGTGTGCGCCTCTATGAATGAGGAGGAGCTGGGTACATCTGTGTGCGCCTCTATGAATGAGGAGGAGCTGGGTACATCTGTGGGCGCCTCTTTATGAATGAGGAGGAGCTGGGTACATCTGTGGGCGCCTCTTTATGAATGAGGAGGAGCTGGGTACATCTGTGGGCGCCTCTTTATAAATGAGGAGGAGCTGGGTACATCTGTGTGCGCCTCTATGAATGAGGAGGAGCTGGGTACATCTGTGTGCGCCTCTATGAATGAGGAGGAGCTGGGTACATCTGCGTGCGCCTCTATGAATGAGGAGGAGCTGGGTACATCTGTGGGCGCCTCTTTATGAATGAGGAGGAGCTGGGTACATCTGTGGGCGCCTCTTTATGAATGAGGAGGAGCTGGGTACATCTGTGGGTGCCTCTTTATGAATGAGGAGGAGCTGGGTACATCTGTGGGTGCCTCTTTATGAATGAGGAGGAGCTGGGTACATCTGTGGGTGCCTCTTTATGAATGAGGAGCTGGGTACATCTGTGGGCGCCTCTATGAATGAGGAGGAGCCGGGTACATCTGTGGGCGCCTCCTATGAATGTGGAGGAGCTGGGTACATCTGTGGGCGCCTCTTTATGAATGAGGAGGAGCTGGGTACATCTGTGGGCGCCTCTTTATGACTGAGGAGGAGCCGGGTACATCTGTGGGCGCCTCTTTATGAATGAGGAGGAGCCGGGTACATCTGTGGGCGCCTCTTTATGAATGAGGAGGAGCTGGGTACATCTGTGGGCGCCTCTTTATGAATGAGGAGGAGCCGGGTACATCTGTGGGCGCCTCTTTATGAATGAGGAGGAGCCGGGTACATCTGTGGGCGCCTCTTTATGAATGAGGAGGAGCCGGGTACATCTGTGGGCGCCTCTTTATGAATGAGGAGGAGCCGGGTACATCTGTGGGCGCCTCTTTATGAATGAGGAGGAGCCGGGTACATCTGTGGGCGCCTCTTTATGAATGAGGAGGAGCCGGGTACATCTGTGGGCGCCTCTTTATGAATGCGGAGGAGCCGGGTACATCTGTGGGCGCCTCTTTATGAATGAGGAGGAGCCGGGTACATCTGTGGGCGCCTCTTTATGAATGAGGAGGAGCCGGGTACATCTGTGGGCGCCTCTTTATGAATGAGGAGGAGCCGGGTACATCTGTGGGCGCCTCTTTATGAATGAGGAGGAGCCGGGTACATCTGTGGGCGCCTCTTTATGAATGAGGAGGAGCCGGGTACATCTGTGGGCGCCTCTTTATGAATGCGGAGGAGCCGGGTACATCTGTGGGCGCCTCTTTATGAATGAGGAGGAGCCGGGTACATCTGTGGGCGCCTCTTTATGAATGAGGAGGAGCCGGGTACATCTGTGGGCGCCTCTTTATGAATGAGGAGGAGCCGGGTACATCTGTGGGCGCCTCTTTTTGAATGAGGAGGAGTTGGGTACATCTGTGGGCGCCTCTATGAATAGGGAGCATCGGAGGAGTGGGGTAAAAATCTGTGTGCTCTTCTTCACTTACTGGCATAAAAGCTTTAATGAATCAGGTCCAAAGAGTTTAGTTTTTGTTTGTTTTTTTTTGTCATTTTCGTTGCAGATATATTAGCTTGTAAAGTTGTTTTTTTTATGCTAATTTTCTAATGGATAATAGAGAAAATATTTGTATCTCTGCAGCCCCCATTCCATGATGTGGATAGTGTGACATGCTCGGACGGGTGCTCCTTTTTAAATGGGTTATTCCTATATACTGGAATGTGCAGTCACTTTCTATTTAGAAGGCTCCGACTAAAGCACATAAAGCCGTTTTCACACCAGCGCTAATACGTGCACATATTCGCATCACCGTCAAAGCTAGGGACTTGAGCTAACGTGTCTGTGTTACATTGTGAGGGCTCACGTTGCCATAGTGTTTTTTCAATAGTTGATCCAGATTATATCCCCAAGTGACGGCTCCATGGACATCTTATGACTCAAACTAAAGGCCCAGTCACACACAATGACTTACCAGCGATCCCGACAACGATACGACCTGATAAGGATCGCTGGTAAGTCACTGGGAGGTCGCTGGTGAGATGTCAGACCTTACCAACGACCCAGTAACGGTCAGTGACCTGTATAACTGTCTCGGCGGGCATTGGGACCCTGTTAGGAGGACGTTGGTAGGCGTCAAACACAGCGATGCGTTCTGCTCTGCCTTTTAAAGAAAATGGTCCGAACCATTCAGCAATGACTAGCGATCTCACAGCAGGGGTCTGATCGCTGGTAGGTGTCATACATGACAAGATCGCTGGCGAGATCATTGCTACGTCATAGAAACTGTGACTCGACAACGATCTCATTAGCGATCTCGTTGTGTGTGACAGGGCCTTAAGACCATCAGATCAGCTTGTGGTCGGCCCGATTCATCTGCTTATCATCCTTACAGGGGTTGTCTCCTGCAGACTATCTCTGCTCGTGTCCTTACAGGGGTTGTCTCCTACAGACTATCTCTGCTCGTGTCCTTACAGGGGTTGTCTCCTGCAGACTATCTCTGCTCGTGTCCTTACAGGGGTTGTCTCCTGCAGACTATCTCTGCTCGTGTCCTTACAGGGGTTGTTTTCTTCAGATGGTCTCCGATCGTGCCCTTTACTAGGCCCTATGGATAGACACTACAGTTGCTTATGTTCCTGCTTGAATATGACGGTATGAATGTCGATGTCAATCCCTGAGTCAATTATTCTTTGTGTTTTGTCTTACATTAGGAAGTGGCTCCAATCCCTTCCAGCATTTAGAGAAAAGCGCTGTTCTTCAAGAGGTGAGGCCTTCAGAATTCTCTTCTGGTATTTTACGTATGGTCACTGCCAGCTCACCCCGCTTGACACTGGTAGAGCAGAAATTCTGTATATTTCTCGTCTGCTGACTAATAAGTTACTATGCAGGACAGTCTCCTCCTGCTTTTATTCCCTATGATGTCCTGACTCCATCACTAATAGGTTTCTCCACCATTAGATAGAGAAGCTGGCCTCTGCCAGTGACAGCATGGAATTGGCATAAACATGAATATATACCTTCCATTGAAATCCATTGGCACCTCCTAATGCTATATTACCCCTGTGATGAAATGTGCACACTTGTGCAGTTATCACTAGTGTTGGCAGCTGAGTACTGGCAGTTTTAATGACGTTGTCCACTATTAGGCTATGTTCACAGTAGAAAAATGATTTTTCTTAAGAAATTTCTTAAGAGTGAAGGATTAGTGTACCTGCGTTAAAAAACGCACCAAAAACGCACCTGCGTTTTTGCCACGTTTTCGGTGCGTTTTTGGTGCGTTTTCGGTGCGTTTTTACTGCTGGTTGCTCCCTGCGTTATTGTTCCAATTATCTATGGCAAATAACGCAGTTAGCTGCAGAAAAGAAGGGACATGCTCATTCTTTTTCTTAAGAAAATCTACTGAAAGAATTTTCTTAAGAAAAAAACGCAGTGTGCGCACAGCTAATTTTTTTTGCCATAGGTTTTGCTGGGGAATGTCTGCAGAAAGGTTACAAGAATTTCTCAAGAAATTTCTGCAGCAAAAACGGACCAAAAACGCAGGTCAAAAACGCAGTGTGTGAACATAACCTTAAGGGCTTTTAACAGCAGGAGATTAATCACTAGAAGACTAGAAAACCTGCTGCCATTTAGTTGTCTATATTCATGAGCTCAACCCCACCACTGTCAACTTTCTGCCTATGCACAGTGTGTACAGGAAGCTGCCAATCAGACAGAGCTTGGCATTCAGGCAATGGGTATTATTATTTTACAATGATAGCACTTTACAGACATGATCAACACTGTCCCCATTGGGGCTCACAATCTGAATTCCCTATCAGGATGTCTGTGGAGTGTGAGAGAAACCCACGCAAACACAAATGGAACCTATAAACTTGCAGATGGTGTCCTTGGTGGGATTTGAACCTAGGACCCCAGCGCTGCAAAACTGCAGTGCTAACTGAGTCTCAAACCTGCTCATCCGCTCTCTGCGCTATTTCTCTTGCTGATCATGTGACACAACCTATGTCACATAACCACTGCAGCCAGTGAGCCGCTGCTGATCAGCTGCAGCATTCTCTATTCCGTTGGAGTGGAAGTGCGCTCTGACAGAATGATGAAGGCTGCAGCCAATAGGTCACCTTGTTTGTAACATGACTGCCAAAAGACAAAGCGCAGAGAGCGGATGAGCAATGCCTGCCCATGAGATAAGTATCCTGGGTTTTAATTTATGCAGCAGAGGGGAGCTGTTCATACGGAAATATCCAGTAGTAGACCCTTTCATTAATGGCCAAATCCCTGGTATAATTTCACTGGTGAAGCATTTTATACAATTCAATCTCACAAGGGGTCACGCTTCTGTATATTGATGTGAAGGCTCACTCATCTCTATCTTCTACAGTCCCCGAAATGTCAGCTCAGACCTGATTTCTGATAATATCCGCACAATCTAAATATTACACTGTTTTCTTCTAAACTATTGATGATTTGTATTAACCCGATTGTGACCGCAGGCTCGTTTATTCAATGAGACTCCAATAAATCCAAGACGATGCCTCCACATTCTGACCAAGATTTTGTACCTATTGAACCAGGTAAGCTAAATTGGTTTAATAGATTACGAAGAAGCACAATAATTGTATACCAATACAATGTAGTAATCAATCACCTAAGTGTATTGGGTAAGGTGCTATATACAGAAGACAGTGGGTAGCAAAAGACTAAGCTTCCCTCAAAGAAACATAAGGAAACATAGTATTTTAAGCTATTTAAAAATACAATTTTTATTGAAAAATTGAGATAAAATATAATCTGGTGACTCAGCAACAGAATTAATAAGTGGTAAAGCACACATGTAATGCAAAAAAGCTAATATACGAAACAATATCACAAAAAATTGTGCTATACCTTATTGATTATGCCTTAAAATGATCAATGGTACGCACAAAATGTATAACACAGGACATATATGATAGAAATACTGCAGATCAAATCAAGATAGGCTATTTATCTACGACAAGTAGTTGGTTAATACCTATGCAAAGGGAAGAAGTAGCATTTGAATTGTGCAGAATGCAGATTATAAAGTGCAACCATGATCGCAGATTAAAGAAGGTGCATTACCTAGTTGTGATGACTGTGAGGACACGTATGTGGCATACTCCTCTAAGAAAGGCTTGCCAAAACGCACATCGGGGAGCTGGCTGCCAATCGTCACAATGTCAGCTGTCCTGCCCGTCAGCAGAGCGTAAAAGAAGTCTCCGATCTATTGACTAACCTACTGTGTGCCAGCAAAGAACGGTGCTGGGCACAACAGGCAGGTAGATATCAACTACCCACCTGTTAGTGCTTAGGCACTTTTTTATTTTTTTTAAAGTCCCTAATATATCTTTTAACTAGTTTTATACTTGATAAATCAGATGTTTGCTGTCATAGGTATCAAATATGCTTTTTTTGTTTTATTTTATTTTAATGAGGGAAATAAAATTTATGACTCTTGGAAGCAGAGGAGAAATCAAAAGTGCTTAGTCTTTTTAAAGGGAAGCAGTCATCAGGATTTTCGTATATAAGCTAAAGCCAGTGCTATACTGGCACTATCAGGCTGATTCTCTACATACCGTGTTTTTCCAAAAATAAGACCTCCCCCAAAAATAAACCCTAGCAAGGATTTTCAGCATTTTCGGAGAAAGGCTTAAATATAAGCCCTCCCCCGAAAATAAGCCCTAGTCCCGCATCAATAATGAAGTGTCCGTGCAGCTAAAAAAGTTACAGATACTGCAGGACACTTCATTATACACAGCGGCACCCGGCAATCACACTCACCCGACACTGAGCGGCAGGACCTGCAGTGATCACACACCCTCACACAGCACACACACAGCACACACACATCTCACACACATCTCACACACATCTCACACACATCTCACACACATCTCACACACATCTCACACACATCTCACACACATCTCACACACATCTCACACACATCTCACACACATCTCACACACATCACACACACACCACACACACACCACACACACACCCACACAATCAGATCTCACACACAAACATCGGATCGCACACACAGTCAGATCGCACACACAAACATCGGATCACACGCAAACATCAAATCACACACAAACATCGGATCGCACACACATCGGATCGCATACACACTCACCTCATCCAGCGACACCGATCTCTTCTCACCGGGAGAATCCTGAGAGGCAGTGCAGCGCGACGAACAGGACCTGCGGCCGGACACGTGACTTGCTTTCATTCCCTGCTGCCATAAGTGCTGGATGTGATGTGATGTGATGTGTGTGTGTGCGCGCGTGCGTGTGCGCGCGTGCGTGCGTGTGCGCGCGTGCGTGTGTGTGTCTGTGTGTGATCGGCTGTGTGTGTCTGTGTGTGTCTGTGTGTGATCGGCTGTGTGTGTCTGCAATCGGCTGTGTGTGTCTGCAATCGGCTGTGTGTGTCTGCAATCGGCTGTGTGTGTCTGCAATCGGCTGTGTGTGTCTGCAATCGGCTGTGTGTGTCTGCAATCGGCTGTGTGTGTCTGCAATCGGCTGTGTGTGTCTGCAATCGGCTGTGTGTGTCTGCAATCGGCTGTGTGTGTCTGCAATCGGCTGTGTGTGTCTGCGATCGGCTGTGTGTGTCTGCGATCGGCTGTGTGTGTCTGCGATCGGCTGTGTGTGTCTGCGATCGGCTGTGTGTGTCTGCGATCGGCTGTGTGTGTCTGCGATCGGCTGTGTGTGATCTGCTGTGTATATCTGCGATCTGCTGTGTGTGTGTATATGTGATCGGCTGTGTGTATCTGATCAGCTGTTTGTGCCTGTGATAGGATGTGTCATGTGTATCTGTGATCTGCTGTGTATATCTGCGATCTGCTGTGTGTGTGTGCCTGTGATCGGCTGTGTGTGCCTGTGATCGGCTGTGTGTGCCTGTGATCGGCTGTGTGTGCCTGTGATCGGCTGTTTGTATCTGTGATCGGCTGTGTGTATCTGTGATCGGCTGTGTGTGATCTGCTGTGTATATGTGATCGGCTGTGTGTGCCTGTGATCGGCTGTGTGTGCCTGTGATCGGCTGTGTGTGCCTGTGATCGGCTGTGTGTGCCTGTGATCGGCTGTGTGTGCCTGTGATCGGCTGTGTGTGCCTGTGATCGGCTGTGTGTGCCTGTGATCGGCTGTGTGTGCCTGTGATCGGCTGTGTGTGCCTGTGATCGGCTGTGTGTGCCTGTGATCGGCTGTGTGTGCCTGTGATCGGCTGTGTGTGCCTGTGATCGGCTGTGTCATGTGTATCTGTGATCGGCTGTGTGTGCCTGTGATCGGCTGTGTGTGCCTGTGATCGGCTGTGTGTGCCTGTGATCGGCTGTGTGTGCCTGTGATCGGCTGTGTGTGCCTGTGATCGGCTGTGTCATGTGTATCTGTGATCGGCTGTGTGTGCCTGTGATCGGCTGTGTGTGCCTGCGATCGGCTGTGTGTGCCTGCGATCGGCTGTGTGTGCCTGCGATCGGCTGTGTGTGCCTGCGATCGGCTGTGTGTGCCTGCGATCGGCTGTGTGTGCCTGCGATCGGCTGTGTGTGCCTGCGATCGGCTGTGTGTGCCTGCGATCGGCTGTGTGTGCCTGCGATCGGCTATGTGTGATCTGCTGTGTATATCTGTGATCTGGTGTGTGTGTGTGTGTGTGTGTGTGTGTGTGTGTGTGAGACTGTGTGTGTGATCTGCTGTGTGTGTCTGGGATCTGCTGTGTGTGTCAGCTAGCAGCAGGGTAGGACGGCGTGCAGCACCGACCGGATATCACAGGAGGCCCTGGGAGCCACGCAGACGTCCTGGTCTGGTGAGTATGAGTCTCCTGGGAAGTGGGGGTGGTCTGTTTTTTTGGGGGGTAAACTTACCCCAACCGTGTTTCTCCAAAAATAAGCCCTAGTGCTTTTTTGGGGGGCAAAAAAAATATAAGACAGTGTCTTATTTTTGGAAAAACACGGTACCTGCAGTGGTCAGCTCTGATGTATAGGTTTTGAAATCCAAGAAAGTAAAGTTTATAAAATAATCAGCTTCTTGAGCGACAGCAGCTGAGGACCAGATAATATCTGGGGGGTATTCATAGTTATCGCCTCCCCCTGTTAGAATTAGCATCAGTATTATACCATCAATTTAACTTTTCACTAGCAGGACCTGTGTGAGGTCATATACATGTGACCAGAAGGTGCGGGGCCTCATCCAACAAAGCTGATACCAAGAAGCAACATTTCTGTTGGCTGAGGCCCCGCCTTTTCTGGTCACATGAGTATGACCTCACCACAGGTCCTGGAAGTGAAAAATTAAATCGATTGTATAATACTGATGCTAATTCTAACAGGGGGAGGCGATCATTATGAATACCCTGCAGAGATTATCTGCTCCTCAGCTGCTGTCACTCAAGAAGCTGGTGATTTTATAAACACTTGGATTTCAAAACCTAAACATCCGAGCTGACCACTACAGGTATGTATAGAATCAGCCTGATAACCTAAAGCCAGTGCTATACTGGCATTATCTGCGAAAATACTGGTGATTGACAACTTGTCAGCAGGATTTAGCACTATAAAGTAAAGTAAATCCATGGCCATAATAGTGTGATGCTGATTAAATGGTTCCCAATAGTAAAGAAATCCAATCTTTGCTTGTTGAATAATCTTCCTCTAAAGTTTTCATGATCATGTCATCTGTGCATTGCTTGTGCATTGGAGCAGGACTTGGGAGTAGGGTCTACTTCTCTGCTTGCCTCCTCTGTTTCTTCAAGTCACTGATTATTCAATGACCTGACTCTTTTGTAAAATTCTGCGCCGCCATGATTGCGGTGGGCAGTGCATACGCAGTATGATTCTACAGATAGTCTGCAGGTCTATAAGAAAATTGTGGCGCATGCGCAGACTGAGATTTCAGCTCATTGACTTCCTCATTAAGCTGAAATAACAATCTGTGCATGCGCAGCATTCGGTGCCATTTTTTTGAAGACTGTCTGTAGAATTGCCTTGCGTACATTCTTCAATAAAATAACACCGCTAGCAGCGCATGCGCAGATTGAGATCTCAGCTTAATGAAGAGGTCATTGAGATGAAATCTCAGTCTGCGCATGCACCGCACCTGGCATCCTTTTCTTGAAGACCTGTAGATTGAAGTAGAATTACACTGCGTACGCGCTGCATTATAAACTGCATTTTGTGTTTACTTCTGTTGTCTTTGTCTAATATTTACATTTCTTTGGGGATCTGAAACATTTAATTGTGACAAACATGCAAAAGAATAAGAAATCATGTCACGAAGGGCCACATTTCAGTTGCTAACAATAGTGATCGGAGCTCAGCACTAGCTGATCATGTTAAATGTAATCTAGCGTGCATCTGCCATGGGTAGAGGGAGCGCAGTCCCCTCCAAACACGGTAACTCCAGTGCAGACATAAGGGGTTAATACGTACGAGTGTAACCTAGAAGAGTTCATTGCTGTAATCTGATTTGATCCCATAAATATTTGAGATTAAACATGGCACAGGCTATTCTATGACTCTGCCGGAGAAAGATCCATTGTGTATAAGGATACAGGATTATGGAGGACAGAATTTCTATATAATAATCTTACAATTTTAAGATCCGTACAAATCATTGATTTTGTGTCTTAGGGTGAACATTTTGGAACAATGGAAGCCACAGAAGCTTTTTTCGCTATGACCAGGTTGTTCCAATCTAATGATGTAAGTAAAACGCTCTCCATACACGTCAGAATAATGTCATCCGCCCCTGCGGACATCAATGGTCGACAATATTAAGTGTGCGGCGCTGCAGGCAACTGTTTGTCTGGAATGATGGTGGACTGTCAATGGCCTTGTTCTTTTAGAAACGCATATAGAGGTGGTTGTCCGCTGAAGCGTCGTTCTACCAAAAGCCTTCTAATTTGTCTATTTTTTTTATTTTTGTTTTGTTCTTAAGAAATGTAAAGCCCGCTTTACACGCTGCAATGTATCTTACAATGTGTCGGCGAGGTCACGTCGTAAGTGACGCACATCCGGCATCGTAAGGTACATTGCAGTGTGTGACAAGTACGTCCGATTGAACGGTAAAACGTTCATCACATGCACGTCGTTCATTTCTCATGAATTGAACGTCCGATTGTTCATCGTACCCGGGGTAGTGCACATCGCAGTGTGTGACACCCCGAGAACGATGAACAGATCTTACCTGCGTCCTGCGGCTCCCAGCCCACAATGCGGAAGGAAGGAGGTGGGCGGGATGTTTACGTCCCGCTCAGCTCCGCCCCTCTGCATCTATTGGCCACCTGCTGCGTGACGTCGCTGTGACGCCGAACGTCCCTCCCACACCAGGAAGTGGACGTTTGCCGCCCACATCGAGGTCGTATGGACGGGTAAGTATGTGTGACGGGGGTTAATCGTTTGTGCGGCACGTTCAACAAGTTGAATGTGCCACACATACGATGGGGGCAGTTACGATCGAATACGATATTGTATGCGAAATTGCAACGTGTAAAGTAGGCTTAACGCTTTATAATTGTGTCCAAATTGCGGCTCAGTGTAAGTGTCGTATTGTAGTTGGGTTAAACTTTTCTGGATGCAACACTCTCCTCACAGCACGAGAGGTAGGACACGGCGTGTAGTGTTATTGGGCAGCTGAAAACACCATTGATTTAGAAATTAATTATTTTACTTCTTTATATAACTGCTGTTTCTGTTAATGTGAAATGATTTGTGTTTTTTTTTTTTTTTGGTTTTTTTTTTTTTTACCCCTTCCCTTAGCAAACACTGAGGAGAATGTGTTACCTCACTATTAAGGAAATGGCAAATATTTCTGAAGATGTCATTATTGTCACAAGCAGGTAAACAGTAAAGAATTGCTGGTGTATTGTTTTTTTTTTTCTATAAATGTAAGGCTTTTGGATTACTATAGAATATAAAACTATTTGTTTGAGCATTTACCTTAACCCCTTCCTGACCTATGACATAAATTTACATCATATGCCAGTTTCCTGACTTTGATGTGGACTCTGCTTGAAAGCGCACTTCTTTCCTGACAGATGATGGCTGTGGTATTCAGCCATCATCTGCCTCTAATAGCCACATGTGGAGGCTAGCTCTGCCCAAAGCTGTTAACCTGTTAAATGCTACTGTCAATCTTTTAACAGCTGTATTCAGGTCTTTTATGCGATCACAAGGCGCTGTTGGCTTGTCCTGACAGCAGGGGTCTGCTGAAACCCCCCCGTGCTTGCCATGACAGTAATCTTGTGAAAGCCAGCCCATAGCTGGCATTCATACAAGACAATGATTTTCACTGTGTATAGTACAAGTGAAACCCAATTGGTAAGTGATGTAGTTAGGAATAAAACCAAAATGCCTAAATTATTTTTTTTGGGGGGGTGTGGGGGGGCATCACAACAATGTAATAAAATGCAATAGGAGATGCAAACAAAAATCTACCCCAACATGGTATCAATAAAAACGTCAGCCCAGGGAGCAAAAAAATATCCCTCACACAGCCCCTTTGACCAAAAATTGACAACATTACGTGTCTTGAAAAAACAGTCACACAAGCAAATTATTTGCCTGTGGTTCCAAAATTGGTGGACTACTTTACAAGACAACAATTTGTTAATTGATTTGGCAATTAGGTGCTCAGTTCATTGAGGATGGTCTGGACCATTATCTCTAAATCTGGCTGCCCAGGTCCTCCCCCACCCTCATTGATGGACAGCACTTGTCCTAGGCTGAGTTTCTTGTCAGTGGAAGCTGACCTACATGGTGATGTGCTTACGTCTTAATTTAGTTTGTCTGTGCCTGCCTTTTTTAAAGTAGTGAGTAGTAAGGTTCACTTGGACTACTGGGCAATGACCAGCATGCGCAAATCAATTACATGGTATATTTCAGTAAAGCAGGCACAGATTTACAGGGCTGTGTCCCCAACATGGTGCTGTGCTTGGTTTGAGCAGTCATTTTGTGATGACAGATTCTCTTTTAAAGGATTTGCTGGTCTCAGTCAGGAGAGTTTTGTCTATTCTTTTTAAATTAAATGCCTTCCCTTGGGTCGGTTTAGCAGATATTTTCATACTGACATTTCGGTTAATCTTAATATTCTATTTTTATGTCCTCCTTTCCTAATAGATAAGAAACCTGCCGCGAGTGTTTGACATATCTAGGAATAGGATAGACCACAATGATATATATATATAGAGTCAAAGTTATTGGATTAACCTTTTATATAATTACATTTTATAGTCTGACCAAGGATATGACTGGGAAAGAAGATGTTTACCGAGGCCCTGCTATCCGAGCCCTCTGCCGGATTACTGACGTAAGTAGCCAGTAGGGCTAAGGTTACCTCCGTGGCCTTCTGATGATTGTGTTCGATCGTGTTGTCTGTAATGTTTGCAGTGCAAGGACCCGAATGTCGGTGGGTGCGATTGTGTTATTGTCAGTCCTTGTCTGAAATCCTGATGAACTCACACTTTATGTGCAGAGATCCAGACTCCTGAACATGCCAATGAGCAGTAGTGTGGGTGGAGGTTTTCGCCTGATGTCCCCATATCAGCAAGGCCATGATTTTGATGCTGGCTAGCACAACCACTTATGTGTATGAAAGAGAAACAAAAACACCAAATAATCAGTTTCCACAGACATAATTTTCTTTATCGTTCCTTTGGGAGACCCAGACCTTGGGTGTTTAGCTTCTGCCTCCGGAGGACACACAAAGTACTACACTTAAAAGTGTAGCTCCTCCCTCTGAGCTTATACACCCCCTGGTGAGCCAGTCCCAGCCAGTTTGTCGCTTTGTGTTCAGGAGGCATACATCCACACATGCATTCTCATGATTTTTTTCTTTGGAAGAGATTGAAGAAGTGCGGGTCCACGTCTGGACCCCCGGCATGTCCCTTCTCACCCCACTGTATCGGCGGTGTTGTAAGGTTGATTTCCAAGGCTGGAGCCTTACATGCCGTGCTCCTTCACCATCCCTCCTGGGCTCTGGCTTGAAGTGGGAGCCAGCACGGTCTCCATGCCTGGCAGGAGACCGGTCTCCATCCACAGTCCCTTGAGGATTCTGCTGGACCGTAGCACTCATCCCCAGGGACCTGGCCCTGCGTCTCAGCAGCTAAGTACCTGAGACGTTTATATGTTGGGGGTCCCTGTTCTTTATTGTATGGGGAGAGTATGCTGAATGTATTTATTTTGGCATTTCCGGCGGGTTCTCTAGCTTTCGCCCGAGAACCGCGCCGATGGTGCCTGCGCGTCGGCCTCGCCGCTTAACTTTAGGCCCCGGCTTTGCCGGAGGCCTAGTTTCTGTTACCGGCCCTCGCATGTCACTCATGCAGAGGGACAGGCACGGCTCCTCACGGCGGCCGTCCTGCACAGGGGAGGGACACTCCCCACTGCTGAGGCGTGTCTCCTCCCCTGCAGGTCTCTATGGCCCTCCAATTCCCGCTCTCCTACAGGAACGCCCCCAAGTCCCGCCCCCTCTCTTCGCTCCGGCGGCCATTTTCTTAGGCAGAGTTCACTCTGCGCTGGGCCTTTCTGCACTCTGCATCCCTGCTGAGGTGCTGTGCATTGGGGGTCCGGGCTTCGGGATCTGGAGGGCACACAACACCGCTTCTAGCGGTCTGGTAAGCCACAGCTGGTCTCTGGTTGTGGACATCTGTATATTCTCCCTGGGGTTCATTCTCTTGCAGAGCCCCCACTCCAGCAGCATGTCTCACACGAGGAGCAAGGCTCCAAAGCTTTATACTGTATCCGCTGCATGTAAGTTCCTGCTGCCTGAGCCGAGCACCTATCCACATTGTGATGTCTGCTCTAACTTGGCGGTGCCACAGCCTGGAGTCTCACCCCAGTGGTCTTTCCGGCTGCCTCTGCACCTGTGGCTGAACCCCCGGCCTGGGTAGAGTCCTTCTCTAGGTCTATATCCCAGTCATTTGCTGAGTCCATGGGACTTTTGTCCAGGACTTTGATGAATATGCATCAGCCCTCCTCACAGGGTGCCTCTAATGCTCTTGCTAAGGGTCCTTTAGGATCCCTATTCTCTGACCTCCGTCCATCGGAGCTCACAGAGGATTCATCATCAGGTCCCAGACCCCGTCCTCCTAAGAGAAGGCGCAGGGTTTCCTCCCCCTCCTCATCCCGCGGCTCTGATTCAAGAGCTGACTCGCAGGATGAGAAGGATGCCTTTACAGGGGGCTCGGAGGCTAACTCCATGTACCCCATCGATCTTTCCGAGGGTGACTCAGATCTTAGTGACTTAATTGCTTCTATTAATTCTGTACTGGATCTCAATCCGCCAGTATCAGAGGAGCAACCCTCTCTGGCAGAAAGGCACCAGTTTACCTCGCCTAAGAGAGTAAAGAGTGTGTTCTTTAACCACTCCAGTTTTCAGACCGCTGTGACCAAACCCAGGGCCTGTCCTGACAAGCGCTTCCCAAAGCGTGGTTCTGATGACCGTTTTCCCTTTCCACCTGAGGTGGTCAAGGAGTGGTCTCACTCCCCAAAGGTAGACCCCCCGGTGTCTAGGCTCTCAGCCCGGACTGTTGTGTCGGTGGCTGACGGCACCTCACTTAAGGATTCCATTGACCGTCAGATTGACCTTCTGGCTAAATCTGTGTATGAGGCGGCGGGGGCCGCGTTTTCCCCGACTTTTGCAGCAGTGTGGGCTCTCAAAGCCATCTCTGCTTCTCTAGAGGAGATGCATTCCCTCACCAAGGAATCTATGCCTGAGATGGTTGCCTTAACTTCTCAAGCTTCAGCTTTTTCTTCTTATGCCATGTCTGCCATGCTAGAGGCTTCTCACCGCACTGCGGTGGCTTCGGCTAATTCCCTCGTTATCCGCAGGATTTTGTGGCTTCGAGAGTGGAAGGCAGATGCTTCTTCAAAGAAGTACCTTGCTGTGCTCCCTTTTGCTGGTTCCCGGCTGTTCGGTGAACAGCTGGATGAAATTATTAAGGAAGCTACTGGCGGGAAGAGTACTTCCATGCCACAAACCAAGACCAGGAAACCCGCCCAGGGTAGGAATCCGTCGAGGTTTCGCTCCTTTCGTTCCTCCAACTGGTCGTCCTCTAAGCCCTCCGCCTCGTCCGCTAACTCAGCTAAGGACCAGAAATCCAACTGGCGCCCAAAAGCGCGTCCGCAGAAGACCGCAGGAGGTTCTGCCACTAAGGCAGCCTCCTCGTGACTCTCTGCCCGCTCCAGCAACGTCCTTAGTCGGTGGCAGGCTCTCCCACTTTGGCGACGCTTGGTTAAAACAAGTCTCCGATTAGTGGGTGAGAAATATCATATCTCACGGCTACAGGATAGAATTCTCTTCCAGCTTGCCAAACTGATTTTTTCTCTCTACTCCCCCCCTGTTCCAAGGCCGCCGCCTTCTCACAGGCCATGGCATCCTTGCAGGCAAACGGAGTAATTGTACCAGTTCCCGCTCGGGAACGGTTCAGGGGTTTTTACTCAAACCTCTTCCTAGTTCCCAAAAAGGACGGTACCTTCCGGCCCATCCTGGATCTCAAGCTTCTCAACAAGCATGTTCGAGTGCGGCATTTTCGCATGGAGTCTCTGCGATCAGTCATTGCCTCAATGACCCAAGGGGATTTCCTGGCGTCCATCGACATCAGAGATGCCTATCTGCATGTGCCAATTGCAGTTTCACACCAGCGTTGGTTACGTTTTGCAATAGGAGAGGATCATTTCCAATTCGTGGCTCTCCCCTTCGGGTTAGCCACGGCCCCTCGGGTATTCACCAAGGTCATGGCAGCAGTGATTGCGGTTCTGCACCTCCAGGGGTTGGCAGTGATTCCTTACCTGGACGACCTTCTAGCCAAGGCTCCATCCAGCGCAGACTGTCAGCGGAGTGTCTCGCTCACTCTCACCACTCTAGCCCAATTCGGGTGGCTTGTCAATCTTCCCAAATCCATTCTGACTCCGACCCAGAGTCTCACGTACCTAGGGATGCAGTTCGAGACTTTGCCGGCACTTGTGAAGTTGCCCTTAATCAAACAGCAGTCACTCCAGCTAGCGGTGCGCTCTCTGCTGAGGCCCCGCCGTTATACCCTCAGGCGTCTGATGCAGGTGCTGGGTCAAATGGTGGCATCAATGGAAGCTGTCCCCTTTGCCCAGTTCCATCTGCGCCCCCTGCAGCTGGACATTCTCCGCTGTTGGGACAAGCGGCCTTCCTCCTTACACAGGCTAGTGGCTCTGTTGCCACAGACCAGGAGCTCTCTTCAGTGGTGGCTTCGGCCCCTCTCTCTGTCCCAGGGGCGCTCCTTCCTGGCCCCGTCCTGGGTGATCCTCACCACGGATGCCAGTCTATCCGGCTGGGGAGCGATATGTCTCCACCACAGAGCGCAGGGCACTTGGACTCCGTCCGAGTCAGCCCTTTCAATCAATGTGCTGGAAACCAGAGCCGTGCTTCTAGCTCTCCTAGCATTTCACCACCTGTTGGCGGGCAGGCACATTAGAGTCCAGTCAGACAACGCGACAGCGGTTGCCTACATCAATCACCAAGGCGGGACACGCAGCCGCCTGGCAATGATGGAGGTACAACGCATCCTTCAATGGGTGGAGGACTCCAAGTCCACCATATCCGCAGTCCACATCCCAGGCGTGGAAAACTGGGAGGCAGATTATCTCAGCCGTCAATCCGTGGACGGTGGCGAGTGGTCCCTGCACCCGGCAGTGTTTCAGTCAATCTGCCGCAAATGGGGCACTCCGGTCGTGGACCTAATGGCATCCCGTCACAACAACAAAGTTCCTGTTTACGTGGCTCGCTCCCACGATCCTCAGGCCTTCGCCGCGGACGCTCTGGTTCAAGACTGGTCCCAGTTTCGTCTGTCCTACGTGTTTCCCCCTCTAGCTCTCTTGCCCAGAGTCCTGCGCAAGATCAGAATGGAGGGCCGTCGAGTCATCCTCATTGCACCGGACTGGCCCAGGCGAGCCTGGTATCCGGACCTGCTCCATCTGTCCGTAGAGATGCCGTGGCATCTCCCGGACCGTCCAGACCTACTCTCGCAAGGTCCGTTTTTCCGCCCGAATTCTGCGGCTCTCAAATTGACGGCGTGGCTCTTGAGTCCTGGATTTTTACGGCTTCTGGTATTCCTCCTGAAGTCATCTCCACTATGACTCGGGCCCGTAAGTCTTCCTCCGCTAAGATCTATCACAGAACTTGGAAAATTTTCCTGTCCTGGTGTCGCTCTACCGGCCATCCTCCTTGGCCATTCTCTTTGCCGACCCTTCTGTCTTTTCTACAGTCCGGTCTGCAGCTAGGACTGTCCCTCAACTCTCTCAAGGGACAAGTCTCAGCTCTGTCAGTTCTGTTCCAGCGGCGTCTCGCTCGGCTGGCTCAGGTCCGCACCTTCATGCAAGGCACGTCTCACATCATTCCGCCTTATCGGCGGCCCTTGGATCCCTGGGACCTTAACTTGGTCGTCACGGTATTGCAGAAACCCCCTTTTGAGCCTCTTAGGGAGGTTTCTTTGTATCGTCTTTCTCAGAAAGTGGCCTTTCTGGTTGCCATAACTTCTCTCAGGAGAGTCTCTGATTTGGCTGCGCTCTCCTCGGAGTCACCTTTTTTAGTTTTTCATCAAGACAAGGTGTTTCTCCGTCCGACTCCGGACTTTCTTCCTAAGGTGGTCTCTCCCTTCCACCTTAACCAGGACATTACCTTACCTTCCTTCTGTCCGGCCCCTGTTCATCGCTTTGAAAAAGCGCTGCATACTCTAGATCTGGTGCGTGCTCTCCGGATCTATGTGTCTCGCACCGCTGCGCTCAGGAGGTGCACCTCTCTTTTTGTGCTAACCACAGGTCGGCGCAAGGGCCTCCCTGCTTCTAAGCCGACCTTAGCCCGTTGGATTAGGTCGACCATTTCGGACGCCTACCAGAGTACTCAGGTGCCTCCCCCGCCGGAGATCAAGGCACACTCGACCAGAGCTGTCGGTGCCTCTTGGGCTTTTAGGCACCAGGCTACGGCTCAACAAGTTTGTCAGGCTGCCACTTGGACTAGCCTACATACCTTCTCGAAGCACTACCAAGTGCATGCTCATGCTTCGGCAGATGCGAGCTTGGGCAGACGCATCCTTCAGGCGGCTGTCGCCCATTTGTGGAGTTAGGTTCTGCCTACTTCTTAGTTTTTCTGTTTATTTCCCACCCAGGGACTGCTTTGGAACGTCCCAAGGTCTGGGTCTCCCAAAGGAACGATAAAGAAAAAGAGAATTTTGTTTACTTACCGTAAATTCTTTTTCTTATAGTTCCGTATTGGGAGACCCAGCACCCTCCCTGTTGCCTGTTGGCAATTTCTTGTTCCGTGTGTTACCACCGGCTGTTGTCGTGGACAGAGTCTCCGGTTGTTCCGGCTCTTGCTCTGTTCTACTTGTGGGTGGCTATTCTCCTTCAGCTTTTGCACTAAACTGGCTGGGACTGGCTCACCAGGGGGTGTATAAGCTCAGAGGGAGGAGCTACACTTTTAAGTGTAGTACTTTGTGTGTCCTCCGGAGGCAGAAGCTAAACACCCAAGGTCTGGGTCTCCCAATACGGAACTATAAGAAAAAGAATTTACGATAAGTAAACAAAATTCTCTTTATCCCTAACGAGAGATGTGGTTGCTTCTTTTCACAGGCCACCATGTTACAAGCAATTGAAAGATACATGAAGCAAGCAATTGTGGATAAGGTTCCCAGTGTCTCCAGTTCTGCATTGGTCTCTTCCTTGGTGTGTAATTTTTATCACTTTTTCAATATGGAAAGATAAAACATACAGATATGTTCTAGAGAAATGGACATACGTGTATGCTATAGTGAGTGTAATATGACAACATATGCTTCCTAAGTTTACAATTAGCAACCTACTGTATCTTTTACAGACAAGGAAGATGCACATGCATTCTTCTCATTCAGTTTGGCTATGCCCTGCACTTATTATTATATATAGAAGCATGCCAGGCATAAACCCAACAATACTATGTAAGAAACGTTCCTCTGGCTCTTATAACAGCCAAGAGAGTCAACATTGGGTAGACCTGATCTGCAGATGTCACTGTTGGTGAATACATTGACATATTTGACAGATTCCTACGCAGAAAATATGAGGGTGAACGGTCATAAGGTTTGAATACAATAAAATCTTCTTGGTTCCACACATTAGTGTCAGTGTCTAGTGGTTTTAAGTCCAAACCATGGTATATGATCATTACTGACGTACATCTTTTCTTTTTACCAGCATATGATGAAAATAAGTTATGATGTAGTGAAACGCTGGATCAATGAGGCTCAGGAGGCTGCGTCTAGTGACAACATCATGGTCCAGGTATATTTTTTTTTCCCTTAACATTTACTACATGAACTGTGGTGTTTTCATTTCTCAGATTTTCAGATTTTGCCTCCTGTCATTTTCTGATTCTGCATTTGGAGATCCAGCTAGTTGGAATCTCCTCCTCTGGCTCAATAGATCTGCCTGTCAGGAATCTGGAAAAGCTGGGTAACTTGATCATAAGTGACATTTTCAGATGCAAAAATAAGACATTTTTTAAAAAAAAAAAAAAAAAAAAAAAAAAGATATCCACACTTGACTGAACAAACTCATCAAAAGTAAATGAATGCAAGAGCTAGTACCCGCGGCTGGTCAGGACACATGGTACATCCTGGGACCAAGAATGTCAAAGGTGTGCTTCGGGTTTTTTGCTGAGCTTACAATGTTGAGTATAATCAATGGGCACCGAGCACATCTACATTTCTAAAATTTCCAGTTTCTGCTTCCTCTGTCTGAAATATTTTAGCAAGATGAGTCATCTATAGAGGATCTTTCTACTTGTGCATTTTAAAAAAAAAAAAATATATATAATCTGCCACTAGGAGGCTGACACTAGTCAAAAAAAAAGTTAGCTCCTTCTCAGTAAGATACACCCACCAACTAGAGCCAAGCTAATCAATTTTAGCTTAGTGTCCGTAACAGGCAGGCACTTAGGCATTCAGGTGACCAAGCAGACGGTCCTTGCCTTGCCTCTCCAGTCCGTTCATCCATCACAGTGAGACGGTGCCTAGAGAAAAGACGGGCCACAATCCCAGGAAGTCTCTTCCAGAGATTTTCAATGGCCGTCTACAGTGCCTGTGAAGAGGAGATGGACTTGGCACCAGGGAATAATATCTCATCTCGGCCATGGCTATCCTGATGGAAACATTCCTGGAATTGGAAGCTCTGTACCCCCAAAAAAAACATTTTCTTCGGCGCTCCATTGGGAGACCCAGACGATTGGGTGTATAGCTACTGCCTCCGGAGGCCACACAAAGCATTACACTAAAAAGTGTAAGGCCCCTCCCCTTCTGGCTATACACCCCCCGTGGGAACACGGGATGCTCAGTTTTCAAGCTTTGTGCGAAGGAGGTCAGACATCCACGCATAGCTCCACTGTTTAGTCAGCAGTAGCTGCTGACTATATCGGATGGAAGAAAAGAGGGCCCATATAGGGCCCCCAGCATGCTCCCTTCTCACCCCACTTGTGGTTTGTAAGGTTGAGGTACCCATTGCGGGTACGGAGGCTGGAGCCCACATGCTGTTTTCCTTCCCCATCCCCCTGAAGGGCTCTGTGGAAGTGGGATCTTACCGGCCCCCAAACCCTGAGGCCGGGCTCCATCCACAGACCCAGAGAACCTGCTGGAGGAGCTGAGTACCGTCAGGGACAAGGCCCTGCAACATTCAGGTACTCTGTGTCCCCGCACAGACAGGCCACGCACACTCCAGACTTGCTGGGTGTGCTAGTGCGCCGGGGACAGTAGCGCTGCGCGCTGGGGTTACAGTCACTGCAGCTTAGCTGAGTGATTTTATTGTTGGGAACTACCGCACCGGCCGCTCCGGGAGCGGCGGCGCGGCTGGGACTTGTAGTGCGC
Source organism: Anomaloglossus baeobatrachus (assembly GCF_048569485.1). NCBI lineage: Eukaryota > Metazoa > Chordata > Amphibia > Anura > Aromobatidae > Anomaloglossus > Anomaloglossus baeobatrachus. The sequence goes on from NC_134356.1 coordinate 414,948,594, forward strand.
CGGGGACTCGCGCTGACCGCGCTTTTACGGCGGCAGCGCTCATAAATCTAGTCCCCGGCTTTTGCGGCCTAGCTCCGCTTCGTTCCCGCCCCCACCCTGTCAATCAGGGGAAGGGAGAGACGCTGTTCCATAGTCAGCGCTGAGGGCTGGAGTCTTATTTACATACTCCAGCCCTCTCACTGGGCACAGTGGGGCGCAGGTTTCCCGCTCTTGGTCTCAACACGCCCAGGGCCCGCCCCTCTCCACAGGACGCCGGCAGCCATTCCTGCATGCAGTCTGGCTGGAGAAAGGACACAGGCTCTGGGGGACCCAGACAAGGGACTCTGCTGACCACACACCCGCGTTTCTGCGGGCGGTAAGCTGCACATAAGTGCTGGCCCCACTAGTGCCACAGTGTTTTTTGGTGCATTTTTTCCCTGTACCATATATATTGATATTGCACTGTACGGTCGCTTCTTGGCTTATACCCTATATTGCTCTGAGGAGACAACAACATGTCATCCGCAAAACGCAAGGGTGCCAAGGCACGGGCGGTATGCACTGCTTGTGTCGCATGTGGGGCTAATCTACCGGCAGGCTCCAATGACCCCCATTGTGTGCAATGTTCAATCCCTGTGCCACTTCGGCAGCCAGAGCCTATGGTAGTAGTGGCCCAGGCAGAGACGCCTGTGAACCCTGCCCCGGTGACGGGGACAGAATTTGCAATTTTTGCTGATAAGATGTCTGTGACTATGACAAAAATCCTGGAGACCTTGCAGTCCAGGCCAGTTTCTCAGACCATGGACACTGCTGTGTCTATGCTCCCCGGTCCCCCTCAGTTGGAACTAATCCGTACTTCAAGGGGGTCCCAGGCATCACAGGCTGAAGACTCTGACTCGGATGACAGTCCCAGGCAGCCTAAGCGGGCTCGCTGGGAAAGACCCTCGACGTCATCACACTGGTCAGGGTCTCAACGAGAAGAGTCCCTGTGTGAGGAGACAGAGGTGGGTGATCAGGAGTCTAATCCTGACACCGCTCTCAATCTAGATACCCCTGATGGTGACGCAATGGTAAATGACCTTATAGCGGCCATCAATAGACTGTTGGATATTTCTCCCCCAGCCCCTTCAGCAGAGGAGGCAGCTGCACAGCAGGAGAAGTTCCATTTTCGGTATCCCAAGCGTAAATTGAGTACTTTTCTGGACCACTCTGACTTCAGAGAATCAGTCCAGAAACATCATGCTTATCCAGACAAGCGTTTTTCCAAACGTCTTAAAGATACACGTTATCCCTTTCCCCCTGACGTGGTCAAACGCTGGACCCAGTGTCCAAAGGTGGATCCCCCAATATCCAGGCTTGCGGCTAGATCCATAGTTGCAGTGGAGGATGGGGCTTCACTTAAAGATGCCAATGACAGACAGATGGACCTGTGGTTGAAATCTGTCTATGAAGCTATCGGCGCGTCGTTTGCTCCAGCATTCGCGGCCGTGTGGGCACTCCAAGCTATTTCCGCTGGTCTGGCACAGGTGGACTCTTTCATACGTCCAGCAGTGCCGCAAGTGGCGTCCTTAACTACGCAAATGTCTGCGTTTGCGACATACGCTATCAATGCGGTACTGGACTCTACGAGCCGTACCTCAATGGCGTCTGCCAACTCTGTGGTTTTGCGCAGAGCCTTGTGGTTAAAGGAATGGAGAGCAGATTCTGCTTCCAAGAAATGTTTAACCAGCTTGCCGCTATCTGGAGACAGACTGTTTGGTGAGCAATTGGCTGAAATCATTAAACAGTCCAAGGGTAAGGACTCCTCCTTACCCCAGCCCAGATCAAGCAAACCTCAGCAGAGGAAGTGGCAGTCGAGGTTTCGGTCCTTTCGAGGCTCGGGCAAGCCCCAATTCTCCTCGTCCAAAGGGACTCAGAAGGAGCAAAGGAGCTCAGATGCCTGGCGGGCTCACTCACGCCCCAAGAAAGCAACCGGAGGAGCCGCTTCCAAGCCGGCTACCTCATGACTTTCGGCCTCCTCTCTCCGCATCCTCGGTCGGTGGCAGGCTCTCCCGCTTTTGCGACATTTGGCTGCCACAGGTCAAAGACCGTTGGGTGAGAGACATTCTGTCTCACGGGTACAGGATAGAGTTCAGTTCTCGTCCTCCGCCTCGGTTCTTCAGAACTTCCCCACATCCCGACCGAGCAGATGCCCTTCTGCAGGCGGTGGGCTCTCTAAGAGCAGAAGGAGTGGTGATCCCTGTTCCTCTTCAGGAACAAGGGCAAGGTTTTTACTCCAATCTCTTTGTGGTGCCAAAAAAGGACGGCTCATTCCGTCCTGTTCTGGACCTAAAACTGCTCAACAAGCATGTGAACGCAAGGCGGTTCCGGATGGAATCCCTCCGCTCCGTCATTGCCTCAATGTCTCAAGGAGATTTCCTTGCATCAATAGACATCAAAGATGCTTATCTCCACGTGCCGATTGCTACAGAGCACCAACGCTTTCTACGTTTCGTGATAGGAGACGACCATCTACAATTCGTAGCTCTGCCATTTGGTCTGGCGACAGCCCCACGGGTTTTCACCAAGGTCATGGCGGCAGTGGTAGCAATCTTGCACTCTCAGGGACACTCGGTGATCCCTTACTTAGACGATCTGCTTGTCAAAGCACCCTCTCAAGGGGCATGCCAACTCAGCCTGAATGTTGCGCTGGAGACTCTCCAGACTTTCGGGTGGATCATCAACTTTTCAAAGTCCAATCTGTCACCGACCCAATCACTAACGTATCTTGGCATGGAGTTTCATACTCTCTCAGCGATAGTGAAGCTTCCGCTGGACAAGCAGCGGTCGCTACAGACAAGGGTGCAGTCTCTCCTTCAAGGTCAGTCGCACCCCTTGAGGCGCCTCATGCACTTCCTAGGGAAGATGGTGGCAGCAATGGAGGCAGTCCCGTTTGCGCAGTTTCATCTGCGCCCACTTCAGTGGGACATTCTCCGCCAATGGGACGGGAAGTCAACATCCCTGGACAGGGAAGTCTCCCTGTCCCAGACGACCAAGGACTCTTTGCAGTGGTGGCTTCTTCCCACCTCTTTATCACAGGGAAGATCCTTCCTACCCCCATCCTGGGCAGTAGTCACGACGGACGCGAGTCTGTCAGGGTGGGGAGCAGTTTTTCTCCACCACAGGGCTCAGGGTACGTGGACTCAGCAGGAGTCCACCCTTCAGATCAATGTTCTGGAAATCAGGGCAGTGTATCTGGCCCTACTAGCCTTCCAGCAGTGGCTGGAAGGAAAGCAGATCCGAATTCAGTCGGACAACTCCACAGCGGTGGCATACATCAACCACCAAGGAGGGACACGCAGTCGGCAAGCCTTCCAGGAAGTCCGGCGGATTCTGATGTGGGTGGAGGACAGAGCATCCACCATATCCGCGGTTCACATCCCGGGCGTGGAAAACTGGGAAGCAGACTTCCTCAGTCGCCAGGGTATGGACGCAGGGGAGTGGTCCCTTCACCCAGACGTGTTTCAGGAAATCTGTCACCGCTGGGGGGTGCCGGTTGTCGACCTAATGGCGTCTCGGCACAACAACAAGGTTCCGACCTTCATGGCGCGGTCTCGCGATCAAAGAGCTCTGGCGGTAGACGCCTTGGTGCAAGATTGGTCGCAGTTCCGGCTCCCTTATGTGTTTCCACCTCTGGCACTCTTGCCCAGAGTGCTACGCAAGATCAGATCCGATTGCAGCCGCGTCATACTCGTCGCCCCAGACTGGCCGAGGAGGTCGTGGTACCCGGATCTGTGGCATCTCACGGTCGGCCAACCGTGGGCACTACCAGACCGACCAGACTTACTGTCCCAAGGGCCGTTTTTCCATCGGAATTCTGCGGCCCTGAACCTGACTGTGTGGCCATTGAGTCCTGGATCCTAGCGTCTTCAGGATTATCCCAAGGGGTCGTTGCCACCATGAGACAGGCTAGGAAGCCCACGTCTGCTAAGATCTACCACAGAACGTGGAAGATATTCTTATCCTGGTGCTCTGCTCAGGGAGTGTCTCCCTGGCCATTTGCATTGCCTACTTTTCTTTCTTTCCTGCAATCTGGGTTAGAAAAAGGTTTGTCGCTCGGCTCCCTTAAAGGGCAAGTCTCAGCGCTATCCGTCTTTTTTCAGAAGCGTCTAGCACGACTTTCTAAGGTGCGCACGTTCCTGCAGGGGGTTTGTCATATCGTACCCCCGTACAAGCGGCCGTTAGATCCATGGGATCTGAACAGGGTACTTGTTGCCCTCCAGAAGCCGCCCTTCGAGCCTCTGAGGGATGTTTCACTTTCTCGACTATCGCAGAAAGTAGCTTTTCTGGTAGCGATCACATCTCTTCGGAGAGTGTCTGAGCTAGCAGCGCTGTCTTCCAAGGCTCCTTTCCTGGTCTTCCACCAGGACAAGGTAGTGCTGCGCCCCATTCAGGAGTTTCTCCCTAAGGTGGTATCCTCTTTTCATCTAAATCAGGATATCTCATTGCCTTCCTTTTGTCCTCATGCAGTTCATCGGTATGAGAAGGATTTACATTTGTTAGATCTGGTGAGAGCACTCAGAATCTACATTTCCCGCACGGCGCCCCTGCGCCGCTCCGATGCACTCTTTGTCCTTGTCGCTGGTAAGCGCAAAGGGTCGCAGGCTTCAAAAGCCACCCTGGCTCGATGGATCAAAGAACCAATTCTTGAAGCCTACCGTTCTGCTGGGCTTCCGGTTCCTTCAGGGCTAAAGGCCCACTCAACCAGAGCCGTGGGTGCGTCCTGGGCATTACGACACCAGGCTACGGCTCGACAGGTGTGCCAGGCAGCCACCTGGTCGAGTCTGCACACTTTCACCAAACATTATCAGGTGCATACCTATGCTTCGGCGGACGCCAGCCTAGGTAGAAGAGTCCTGCAGGCGGCGGTTGCCTCCTCGTAGGGAAGGGCTGTTTTTGCAGCTCTAACATGAGGTATTTCTTTACCCACCCAGGGACTGCTTTTGGACGTCCCAATCGTCTGGGTCTCCCAATGGAGCGCCGAAGAAGAAGGGAATTTTGTTACTTACCGTAAATTCCTTTTCTTCTAGCTCCAATTGGGAGACCCAGCACCCGCCCTGTTTCCTTCGGGATTTTTGGTTTTTTCGGGTACACATGTTGTTCATGTTGAACGGTTTTCAGTTCTCCGATGTTCTTCGGATTGAATTTGTTTAAACCAGTTATTGGCTTTCCTCCTTCTTGCTTTGGCACTAAAACTGAGCATCCCGTGTTCCCACGGGGGGTGTATAGCCAGAAGGGGAGGGGCCTTACACTTTTTAGTGTAATGCTTTGTGTGGCCTCCGGAGGCAGTAGCTATACACCCAATCGTCTGGGTCTCCCAATTGGAGCTAGAAGAAAAGGAATTTACGGTAAGTAACAAAATTCCCTTCTTCTGTGGTTCCTTTCTGGTCACCGCAACTCCCAGGCCCAGTGGCGGACACCTTTTCTTTTAAATTTAGCCCCCAGCTTCCTTGAGGACTACTTGTCAGTCAAGACCATGCCCTCAGGCACATCCTGGCTTATCAGACACGCTGGCTTATCGCCTGCCTTTTTCTCTGACGCCTCTTTGGGGGACACAGGACCATGGTGTTATGCTGCCTATCCATAGGAGGACACTTAGTAGATGCAAAAGCATAGCTCCTCCTCTGCAGTATACAACCCCTTGGCCAGGCAACCTCAGTTTTAGCTTAGTGTCTGTAGGAGGCACTTCCTTTCAAGGTTTGTTATTTTTTGAGGGCGACGGTTTCCTTTTGGGACCGATCTCCCACTACCATCAACGGGCGGGAACGTGGAGTGTCGCCTCCACGTACCCCCTCCTGCGACGCTGGATCCTGGGCTGGACGACGGGTTCCACAGACACCGATTTTTCCAAAGCCCAGGCTGGAGGCCTGTGCCCCTGTAGCCCAATTCCTCAGCCCCTCTTTGCAGGCTCTGAGTTGAATATGGCACCGGTGTGACCGGACACAGCTAGCTGACTCTGCTATTTTCACTGCCTGGACGGAAGCAGTGTTTTAAGGTGAGATCCCCCCTGACTGGTTTCCCAGACAAAGGGAGAAAAGACGCTGCAGGGAAGGCTCCCAGGACATTTACAAAAGATCCTGCACACACAGTGTTAACTTTTCTCTAGCTTGCTGGCTGGAAGAGGGGGGAAGTCACTCCTGTTTGCAGAAAGTCCTGCAGATAATTTCCCGGTGGCAGGGGGAGGGCTCAGGGTCTCATGCTGTTGATTTGCTCTAGCAGAAAAGCCGGCTGATAACCACCAGTGACAAGCTGTGTCCTGACTGGAGGGAGAGGGAGGAAAACTATCAGAAGCTCCCTTCCAGCCGTTTTTTACTACCCACTGCAGGGGGGGGCACAGTGACTTCATCTTCGCGCTCTTTTAGCGCTAAGCCCCGCCCCCCGCGGCCGCGATAAGCCCCGCCCCCCATGAAAGCGTGCGAAGATCTTCATACAGCTTAATCCGTCCTGAGGACAGGGCCATCGGCTGATTCTGGTGAGGTGCTTGCTTCACTTGTAGCTCTGCTGAGCATTGCTCCCCCTCCTGGCATACTCCTATTAGGAACATGCAGAATTCTAAGGGCACTAAGAGTGATAAGGCCCACATAGTCTATTATTCAGCCTGCACTGCCTGCTACGCTGAGCTACCACGTAAACACACCTCTTCTCTCTGTGGTTCCTGTGCCCCTATAGCCCCCCAAGACCCCCCTGCTACCACCGCCGCAACCGTCAGCCCAGAGCCTAGGGCTCCCAGCCCACCGGAATGGGTACAGTTTCTGTCCCAATCCATGGAAAAACTGTCACAGAACCTGGTGCTGGCTATGCAATGCCGTCCTCCACACCCTTCTGGGTCCCTGGACTTAACGCAGCCTGAGGATACCCCTATGGAGGATCCTTCTGAGGTAATCCGGGCATATGTTTCACCGGATGCAGGGATCAGGAAAAGAGCACACGGCCGGGTGTCTCCAGCGGGCTCTCTCTTGGGAGCACACAGGGCAGGCTCTGCCACACGCTCCACGGCTTCTGAAGAGCTGGAGGAGGGAGAATGCTGTTTATACCAAGAGGATTCCTTGTTTTCACCCTCCCCAGATGATCAAACTGCAATAGACTCCCTTATAGCAGCAATCAACCAAACTCTGCATGTGGAGGATCCCCCATCCACTACCACTGACCATGCGGTCTCCTTCAAGAGGGCAAGGAAACCCCAAAAGGTTTTCGCTGATCACCCAGAGTTTCAGGATATCCTCACAAAGCAAAGGGAGAAGCCTGACAGGCGCTTCGGTAACCGAAAACTCATGGAGTCCCGGTACCCTCTTGCCTCACCTGCCCCTAAGGGCTGGGCCGATCCGCCCTCGGTCGACTCCCCCCACCCCCCCCGGTCTCTCGCCTCACCACAAAGACGCTCCTGTCTTTACCCGATGGTTCCTCCATCAAGGACCCGACACAGACAGGTCGAGCACCTCGCCCGCTCTGCTTTTGAGGCTGCAGGTTCCTCCCTCTCGCCCTCCTTTGCCGCTGTGTGGGTCACAAAGGCGATCTCTGTCTGGGCTGAATCCCTTAACACTTCGCTTGAGGAATCCCAGTTCACTCATACCTTCACAGAGGTAACAGCTCATATTGCCGCTGCGGCGGAGTACCTCATGCAGGCCTCCATGGACGCTGCTACCTGTGCAGCGTTTGCTGCCTCAAATACCATAGCCATCCATAGAGCTCTCTGGCTCCGACAATGGCGAGCGGACTCTGCCTCCAAGAAGTCTCTCACGGGCCTTCCCTTTTTTTCCAGACCGATTGTTTGTCGAACGTCTGGACAAGCTCATTTCTGACGCCACTGGAGGAAAGAGTACCTCCCTCCCCCAGCTGAAGTCCAGGACGTCCTTCACCAGACGTCCACAGTCCTCGTTCCGCTCCTTTCGGAACTCATTTGGTTGGTCGACATCCCGTGCTGTCCACGCCACCAGCCGCGGACTACGCAGGGACCGACCTTCTCAGCTCTCCCCGAAACCCACTTCGTCATGGCAGCCTAGACCGAAACAGTCCAGGACTAGGGAGACTCGGCCACAACGTTTTCCCCCCTCATATGACTCCTTCGGCGCTCCGGAAGACACACTCATTGTAGGAGATCGACTGCGGCTCTTTCATCACATCTGGGCTGCCGCCTCAGACGACAAATGGGTGCGAGACCTTGTGTCTTCTGGTTACCACATAGAATTTCGGACCCGACCTCCGAGTCGGTTCTTTCTCTGAAATCCCCCAAAGAGTCGAAAACGACGCAAAGCTTTTTTCTCAGCAATCCACTCGCTCCAAACAGCAGAAGTGATAATACCTGTCCCAGACGACGAGAAGTTCGGGGGTTTTTATTCCAACCTCATTGTGGTACCCAAAAAGGATGGGTCAGTTCGACCCATCCTGGACCTCAAACACCTAAACAAACGTGCACGTACGGAGTTTCAGAATGGAGTCCCTAAGGTCCATTATTACATCCATGGTCGAAGGGGAATTCCTCGCCTTCATAGACATCAAGGACGCGTACCTGCACATACCCATCGCCCCAGATCACCAAAGTTCCTCCGCTTTGCAATTCAGAACTCCCACTTTCAATTCGTAGCTCTACCCTTCGGCCTTGCCACCACACCAAGGGTCTTCACCAAAGTCATGGTGGCCGCCATGAGCGTCCTTCACGCCAGGGGAGTAGTGATGAGCGAGTACTAAAAAGCTCGGGTGCTCGAGGCTCGGGCCGAGCATCCCAAGATACTCGTGTACTCGGCCCGAGCACCGAGCCCAATGTTATCCTATGGGAGACCCGAGTATTTTTATGAAATGACCCCCCGGCAGCATGTAGAAACCCTAAAAATGTCACAAAAGTCTCAGAAGAGTGCTCAAATGACATGGCAACAGCATGGGGAAGACCCCTTGAAGCATTTATCACTCAAAAGTCACAGCTGTGAACAATTTTGTCCGCGTTTTACGCTATTTTTACGGACTCAACAGAAAACCTTCAAAAATGACACCAAAATGAATTTTCATGGCGGAAATGTTAAGGGCACATACCCAATAGTGAGATAGAGCTGGTGTATGTTACTTTTGGAGATTACATGAAAGATTTTACGTGAAAACATTGTGTGGCACTCCGATGTCCCTGAGAAGAGACGTACATGAAGGCCTCTTGAGTCTAATGTGCCCATTTTGAGGAAGTGAGTCTTTGTAGTATTTTCCTTTGCCAGGGCAGTCCAAAATTGTGAGGTTCACCAATGCCCCTGCATACAGACGTGCATGAGGGCCTGTAAACCTGAAGTGCCCATTGTAAGAAGTGGGTCTATTGTAGTATAGCCCTTAGGCAGGGCAGCCAAAAATTGGGAGGCTCCACATTGTCCCTGGATAGAGACGTGCATGAGGGCCTGTAAACCTGAAGTGCCCATTGTAAGGAAGTGGGTCTATTGTAGTATAGTCCTTAGGCAGGGCAGCCAAAAATTGGGAGGCTCCACATTGTCCCTGGATAGAGACGTGCACGATGGCCTGTAAACCAGAAGTGCCCATTGTAAGGAAGTGGGTCTTTCTTTGGCGCTCCATTGGGAGACCCAGACAATTGGGTGTATAGCTACTGCCTCCGGAGGCCACACAAAGCATTACACTTAAAAGTGTAAGGCCCCTCCCCTTCTGCCTATACACCCCCCGTGGGATCACGGTTCCTCAGTTTTCAAGCTTTGTGCGAAGGAGGTCAGACATCCACGCATAGCTCCACTGTTTAGTCAGCAGCAGCTGCTGACTATGTCGGATGGAAGAAAAGAGGGCCCATACTTGGGCCCCCAGCATGCTCCCTTCTCACCCCACTTTGTGTCGGCGGTGTTTGTTAAGGTTGAGGTACCCATTGCGGGTACAGAGGCTGGAGCCCACATGCTGTATCCTTCCCCATCCCCCTTCGGGCTCTGGGTGAAGTGGGATTTTCCGGTCTCCAGGCACAGAGACCGTGCTCCGTCCACAGCCCCTGGGGAATCTGCTGGATATGGAGCGGAGTATCGTCAGGGACAGGGCCCTGCTACACCAAGGTACTCTGTGTCCCCGTACAGACCGCGCACACACTGCAGCATTGCTGGGTGTGTTAGTGCGCCGGGGACAATAGCGCTGCTGCGCTTGTGCCACACTTCCACAGCTTGCTAAGGGAGTTTATGTGTGGGGAACTGCCGTGCCGGCCCCTGCTGGCAGTTTTTACTGCGACTCGGCTGGGACTTGTGGTGCGCCGGGGACTTCCGCGCTGGCAGTGCATATTTGTCGGCCGCGCTTTTTACTAGAGTCCCCGGCTTTTGCGGCCTAGTTCCGTTTCGTTCCCGCCCCCAGGCCTGCCAGTCAGGGGAAGGGCGGGACGCTATGCAGAACGTCAGCGCTGAGGGCTGGAATCTGCTTTACATACTCCAGCCCTCACATTGAGCACAGTGGGAAGCCAGTTTCCCACACTTTGTCTGAGGCACGCCCACGGTCCGCCCCTCTTCACAGAACGCCGGCAGCCATTCCTGAGGTGCAGGCTGAGCTGGAAAGGGGAGACAAGTTCTGGGAGACCCAGGCACGGGATTCTGGCGACTACAACCCGCTTTTAGCGGGCGGTAAGCGGCACCTCCGGTGCTGACCCCACTAGTGACGAAGTGTTCAACTGTATTTTTATGCTTGCATGTTATACATTGCACTAAACGGTCGCTGGTGATTCTTGGCTATATACCCTCCTGGATTACTCTGTGGAGAATACAGCATGTCGTCCGCAAAAAACAAGGGTGCCAAGGCACAGGCTTTTTATGCTGCTTGCACCGCTTGTGAGGCTGTTCTACCGGCAGGTTCCACTGACCCCCATTGTGTGCAGTGTTCGGTCCCTGTGCTCCCTGCTCGGCCGGGGCCTCTGCTGGAGGTGTCCCAGAGAGATCCACCTGTGAATACTGTCCAGGTGACGGGGACAGAGTTTGCAATTTTTGCGGATAGATTATCTGTGACTATGTCTCAGATTCTAGAGACTTTGCAGTCTAGACCAGTAACTCAGACCATGGGCACTGTTGATTCATTGCTCCCTGGCCCCCCTCAGTTGGAACAGCTCCGGGCTCCGGGGGTGTTCCACGCATCCCAGGGTGATGGCTCTGACACGGACGACAGTCCCAGACAGCCTAAGCGAGCTCGCTATGAGCGGCCCTCTACTTCATCACACTGGTCAGGGTCCCAGCAGGAGGACTCTCTGTGTGATGAGGCGGAGGTAGCTGATCAGGATTCTGATCCTGAGACCGCTCTCAATCTGGATACTCCTGATGGTGACGCCATAGTGAATGATCTTATCGCGTCCATCAATAAAATGTTGGATATTTCTCCCCCAGCTCCTCAAGTGGAGGAGTCAGCTTCACAGCAGGAGAAATTCCATTTCAGGTATCCCAAGCGTAAATTAAGTACTTTTCTGGACCATTCTGACTTTAGAGAGTCAGTCCAGAAACACCACGCTTATCCAGATAAGCGTTTCTCCAAACGGCTTAAGGATACACATTATCCCTTTCCTCCTGACGTGGTCAAGAGCTGGACCCAGTGTCCCAAGGTGGATCCCCCTATCTCCAGACTTGCGGCTAGATCCATAGTTGCAGTGGAGGATGGGGCTGCACTTAAAGATGCCACTGACAGACAGATGGAGCTCTGGTTGAAATCCATCTATGAAGCTATCGGCGCGTCGTTTGCTCCTGCATTCGCAGCCGTATGGGCACTCCAAGCTATTTCAGCTGGTCTTGCACAGATTGACACGGTCACATGTACATCTGTTCCGCAGGTGGCATCCTTAACCTCTCAAATGTCTGCATTTGCGTCTTACGCGATTAATGCTGTCCTGGACTCTACGAGCCGTACGGCAGTGGCATCTGCCAACTCCGTGGTTTTACGCAGAGCCTTGTGGTTAAGGGAATGGAAAGCAGATTCTGCTTCCAAGAAATGTTTAACCAGTTTGCCATTTTCTGGTGACCGGCTGTTTGGTGAGCGCTTGGATGAAATCATTAAACAGTCCAAGGGTAAGGATTCATCCTTACCTCAGCCCAGACAAAACAAACCCCAACAGAGGAGGGGACAGTCGGGGTTTCGGTCCTTTCGAGGCTCGGGCAGGTCCCAATTCTCCTCGTCCAAAAGGACTCAAAAAGATCAGAGGAGTTCAGATTCTTGGCGGGCTCAGTCACGCCCAAAAAAGACAGCCGGAAGACCCGCTACCAAGGCGGCTTCCTCATGACTTCCGGCCTCCTCCCTCCGCATCCTCGGTCGGTGGCAGGCTCTCCCGCTTTGGCGACATTTGGCTGCCACAGGTCCAAGACCGTTGGGTGCGAGACATTCTGTCTCACGGGTACAGGATAGAGTTCAGTTCTTGTCCTCCAACTCGATTCTTCAGAACGTCTCCGCCTCCCGACCGAGCCGATGCTCTCCTGCAGGCGGTGTGCTCTCTAAAGGCGGAAGGAGTGGTGATCCCTGTTCCTCTTCAAGAGCAAGGTCACGGTTTTTACTCCAATTTGTTTGTGGTTCCGAAAAAGGACGGATCCTTCCGTCCCGTTCTGGACCTAAAACTTCTCAACAACCACGTGAGAACCAGACGGTTCCGGATGGAATCCCTCCGATCCGTCATCGCCGCAATGTCTCAAGGAGATTTCCTAGCATCAATAGACATCAAGGATGCTTATCTCCATGTACCGATTGCACCAGAGCATCAGCGTTTTCTACGCTTCGTTATAGGAGACGAACACCTTCAGTTCGTAGCCCTGCCCTTTGGTCTGGCGACAGCCCCACGGGTCTTCACCAAAGTCATGGCAGCTGTAGTTGCAGTCCTACACTCTCAGGGACACTCTGTGATCCCTTACTTAGACGATCTGCTGGTCAAGGCGCCTTCTCAAGAGGCATGCCAACACAGCCTGAACGTGGCGCTGGAGACCCTCCAGGGTTTCGGGTGGATCATCAACTTTTCCAAGTCAAATCTAACCCCGACCCAGTCGATAACATATCTTGGCATGGAGTTTCATACTCTCTCAGCGATAGTGAAGCTTCCGCTGGACAAACAGCGTTCACTGCAGACAGGGGGGCAATCTCTCCTTCAGGGTCAGTCGCACCCCTTGAGACGCCTCATGCACTTCCTAGGGAAGATGGTGGCAGCAATAGAGGCGGTCCCTTTCGCGCAGTTTCATCTGCGTCCACTACAATGGGACATTCTCCGCCAATGGGACGGGAGGTCGAAGTCCCTCGACAGCAACGTCTCTCTCTCTCAGGCGGCCAAGGATTCTCTTCGATGGTGGCTACTTCCCACCTCATTGTCGAAAGGGAAATCCTTCCTACCCCCATCTTGGGCGGTAGTGACGACAGATGCGAGTCTGTCAGGGTGGGGAGCAGTCTTTCTCCACCACAGGGCTCAAGGTACGTGGACTCAGCAAGAGTCCACTCTTCAGATCAACGTTCTGGAGATCAGAGCAGTGTATCTTGCCCTACAAGCCTTTCAGCAGTGGCTGGAAGGCAAACAGATCCGTATTCAGTCGGACAACTCCACAGCGGTGGCATACATCAACCACCAAGGAGGAACTCGCAGTCGGCAAGCCTTCCAGGAAGTCCGGCGGATTCTGACGTGGGTGGAAGACACGGCTTCCACCATATCCGCAGTTCACATCCCAGGCGTGGACAACTGGGAAGCAGACTTCCTCAGTCGCCAGGGTATGGACGCAGGGGAATGGTCTCTTCACCCGGACGTGTTTCAGGAGATCTGTCGCCGCTGGGGGATGCCGGACGTCGACCTAATGGCGTCTCGGCACAACAACAAGGTCCCAGTTTTCATGGCACGGTCTCACGATCACCGAGCTCTGGCGGCAGACGCCTTAGTTCAAGATTGGTCGCAGTTCCAGCTTCCTTATGTGTTTCCACCTCTGGCTCTGTTGCCCAGAGTGCTGCGCAAGATCAGGTCCGACTGCCGCCGCGCCATCCTCGTCGCTCCAGACTGGCCAAGGAGGTCGTGGTACCCGGATCTGTGGCACCTCGCGGTAGGCCAACCGTGGGCACTACCAGACCGATCAGACTTGCTGTCTCAAGGGCCGTTTTTCTATCAGAATTCTGCGGCCCTGAACCTGACTGTGTGGCCATTGAGTCCTGGATCCTAGCGGGTTCAGGATTGTCTCAAGAGGTCATTGCCACCATGAGACAGGCCAGAAAACCTACTTCCGCCAAGATATACCACAGGACGTGGAAAATATTCTTGTCTTGGTGCTCTGCTCAGGGAGTCTCTCCCTGGCCATTTAGATTGCCTACCTTTCTTTCCTTCCTGCAATCCGGGTTGGAAAAAGGTTTGGCGCTCAGCTCCCTCAAGGGGCAAGTCTCAGCGCTATCGGTATTTTTTCAGAAGCGCCTAGCACGACTTCCTCAGGTACGCACGTTCCTGCAAGGGGTCTGTCATATCGTCCCTCCTTACAAGCGGCCGTTAGAGCCCTGGGATCTGAACAGGGTTCTAATTGCTCTCCAGAAGCCGCCTTTCGAGCCTATGAGGGATGTTTCCCTTTCTCGCCTTTCACAGAAAGTGGCCTTTCTAGTAGCGGTCACGTCTCTTCGACGAGTGTCCGAGCTAGCAGCGCTGTCATGCAAATCTCCCTTCCTGGTGATTCACCAGGACAAGGTGGTTTTGCGCCCTATTCCGGAGTTTCTCCCTAAGGTGGTATCCCCGTTTCATCTCAATCAGGATATCTCCTTGCCTTCCTTGTGCCCTCGTCCAGTTCATCAATGTGAAAAGGATTTGCATTTGTTGGATCTCGTGAGAGCGCTCAGGATCTACATTTCCCGCACGGCGCCCCTGCGCCGCTCGGATGCACTCTTTGTCCTTGTCGCTGGCCAGCGTAAAGGGTCGCAGGCTTCCAAGTCAACCTTGGCTCGGTGGATCAAGGAACCAATTCTTGAAGCCTACCGTTCTGCTGGGCTTCCGGTTCCCTCAGGGCTGAAGGCCCATTCTACCAGAGCCGTGGGTGCGTCCTGGGCATTATGACACCAGGCTACGGCTCAGCAGGTGTGCCAGGCGGCTACATGGTCGAGTCTGCACACTTTTACCAAACACTATCAAGTGCATACCTACGCTTCGGCGGACGCCAGCCTAGGTAGACAAGTCCTTCAGGCGGCGACTGCCCACCTGTAGGGTAGGGCTGTTTTTACGGTCCTATCACGAGGGGTTATTATACCCACCCAGGGACTGCTTTTGGACGTCCCAATTGTCTGGGTCTCCCAATGGAGCGCCAAAGAAGAAGGGAATTTTGTTTACTTACCGTAAATTCCTTTTCTTCTAGCTACAATTGGGAGACCCAGCACCCGCCCTGTTTGCTTAGGGATTTTTGTTTTTTCGGGTACACATGTTGTTCATGTTGAATGGTTTCGGTTCTCCGATGTTCCTTCGGATTGAATTTGTTCTTAAACCAGTTATTGGCTTTCCTCCTTCTTGCTTTGGCACTAAAACTGAGGAACCGTGATCCCACGGGGGGTGTATAGGCAGAAGGGGAGGGGCCTTACACTTTTAAGTGTAATGCTTTGCGTGGCCTCCGGAGGCAGTAGCTATACACCCAATTGTCTGGGTCTCCCAATTGGAGCTAGAAGAAAAGGAATTTACGGTAAGTAAACAAAATTCCCTTCATTGTAGTATAGCCCTTTGGTAGGGCAGCCAAAAATTGGGAGGCTCCACATTGTCCCTGAATAGAGATGTGCATGAGGGCCTCAAAACATTGTTCCCATTGCAAAGGGCCGGGTCTCCTGTAGTTGTAATGTCCATTCTGAAAGAATGGGCGAAAAAATTTACCACTGGGGGTATACCTGAAACAACGGCCTAACTATTGTAACGGTCATCATGGTGGCGCATGAGGAGAAGGAGGAGCAGTCCAGCGATTATCCAAAGTCCAGAAGTGTGTACCCATGGGTGAGTGGAGGTACATGGCAAATTCCCGTTACAAACTTTAAATTCCGCTCTCATTTGCTGGTGGTGTGGTGAAGTCTGGCCCAATCCAACCCTTGTTCATCTTGATCAGAGTCAGCCTGTCAGCATTTTCAGTTGACAGGCGGGTGCGTTTATCTGTAATGATTCCACCTGCGGCACTAAAAACACGCTCTGACAAAACGCTAGCGGCAGGGCAGGCCAGGACTTCCAAGGCGTAGAGAGCCAATTCATGCCACGTGTCCAGCTTGGATACCCAATAATTGTAAGGCACAGAGGAATGTCGGAGTACAGTTGTTCGATCTGCAAGGTACTCCTTGAGCATCTGGGCAAACTTAGGATTTCTTGTGGCACTACCCCACACCTCAGGGGCTGTGGTACGAGAGGGGCTGAGAAAACTGTCCCACATCTTAAAGACTGTTCCCCTACCTCTGGCGGATTGGACTTGTGCCCCTCTCGGCTGTACGCCTTGGTTGTCCACTGATTCCTGACCTATGCCGCTAGCGTTTTGTGAGGGGAATGCTTTGCCTACTTCCGTGACTGGCCTTCCGGAACTGCTGCATTTTGGCTGACCTCTCAGCCTCAGGAATAAGAGACATGAAGTTCTCCTTGTAGCGTGGGTCTAACAGTGTTACCAACCAGTAATGATTGTCGGCCAAGATGTTCTTAACGCGAGGGTCACGAGACAGGCAGCTTACCATGAAGTCAGCTATGTGCGCCAGACTCTTAACAGCCAGTACTTCAGTATCCTGACCAACACGATGACTGAACATGCTGTCCTCCTCCTCCTCCTCATCTACCCTGTCCTCTGGCCAGCCACGCTGAACCGAGGATATGACTGGTGTGCATGTCATATCCTCAATTTGGCCGGAGAGTTGCTCCATGTCTTCATCCTCCTCCTTGTCATAGTCCTCCACTGCACGTTGTGATGAGACGAGGCTGGGCTGTGTGTTATCACCCACACCCACTACTGTTTCTTGCTCCAACTCATCGCGCTCCGCCTGCAATGCATCATGTTTGTTTTTGAGCAGAGACCGTTTTAGAAGGCAGAGAAGCGGTATGGTGACGCTAATAATGGCGTCATCCCCACTCACCATCTTGGTGGAGTCCTCAAAGTTTTGGCGGATGGTACATAGGTCGGACATCCATCTCCACTCCTCAGGTGTTATGTGTGGAGTTTGACCCATTTCCCGACGGCTTAGGTGATGCAGGTACTCAACAACTGCCCTCTTCTGCTCACATATCCTCACCAACATGTGCAGAGTTGAATTCCAATGCGTGGGGACATCACACACCAGTCTGTGAGCCGGAAGATGCAAACGGCGCTGAAAGCCGGCAAGGCCGGCTGAAGCAGTAGGTGACTTTCGAAAATGTGCAGACAGGCGGCGAACTTTTACCAGCAGATCAGACAGCTCTGGGTATGACTTTAGAAACCGCTCAACCACGAGGTTGAGCACATGGGCCACGCATGGAACATGTGTCAGCTGGCCTCGCCTCAAAGCCGCCACCAGGTTCCGGCCATTGTCACACACGACCTTTCCTGGCTTTAGGTTCAGAGGTGTGAGACAGTGATCTGCCTGCTGTTTCAGAGCTGTCCACACCTCTTCTGCATTGTGGGGTTTGTCACCTATGCAGATTAGCTTCAGCACAGCCTGTTGCCGCTTCGCCGAGGCAGTGCTGCAGTGCTTCCAGCTTGGGACTGGTGTGGAGGGCACAGTGGATGAGGATGCGCAGGAGGAGGAGGAGGCTGAAGAGCATGACATTCCGGAGCTGTAGAGTGTGGGTGAAACACTGACTGAGGTAGGGCCTGCAAAACTTGGTGTGGGAAGGACGTGTTCCGTCCCTCGCTCAGACTGGGTCCCAGCTTCCACAATATTAACCCAGTGTGCCGTCAACGAGATGTAGCGGCCTTGCCCACAAGCACTTGTCCACGTGTCTGTGGTTAGGTGGACTTTGGCTGAAACAGCGTTGTTCAGGGCACGTGTGATGTTTTGTGACACGTGGTTATGCAATGCGGGGACGGCACACCGGGAGAAATGGGGGCGGCTGGGGACCGAGCAACGTGGGACAGCTGCCGCCATTAGGTCGCGGAATGCTTCTGTCTCCACCAGCCTAAAAGGCAACATTTCCAGCGCAAGCAGTCGCGAAATGTTAGCATTTAGAACTGTGGCATGTGGGGCGTTAGCAGTGTATTTGCGCCTGCGTTCAAATGTTTGCTGAATGGATAACTGAACGCTACGCTGGGACAAGGACGTGCTTGATGATGGTTTTATTTCTGCGTAGGCAACTGCAGGTGCAGGGCCGGAGGAGGCTTGTTCGCAGGCAGCATGGACAGGGGATTGGCTCGCATGCACAACAAGCGAAGACGTAGCAGTGACATCAGCAAGCACTGCTCCTCGACTCTGTTGTACCTCCCACAAAGTCGGGTGCTTGGCTGACATGTGCCTGATCATGCTGGTGGTGGTCAGGCTGCTAGTTTTGGTTCCCCTGCTGATGCTGGCACGGCAGGTGTTGCAAATGGCCTTTTTAGAATCATCTGGAGCCAACTTAAAAAACTGCCAGACTCGGGAAGACCTAACATTTGTACAGGCACCTTGTGTCGTGTTGTTGTTCCGGGGAACGGTTCCCTGACTTCTGCCTGGGGCCACCACCCTGCTTCTTACTGCCTGTTGGGATGCTACGCCTCCCTCCCCCTGTACACTGCTGTCCTCGCTCTGCATATCCTCCTGCCAGGTTGGGTCAGTTACTGAATCATCCACCACGTCGTCTTCCTCTTCTGCACCCTGCTCCTCCTCCTGACTTCCTGACAATTGTGTCTCATCATCGTCCACCCCTTGTTGAGACACATTACCAACTTCGTGAGAACGTGGCTGCTCAAATATTTGGGCATCTGTACATACGATCTCCTCATGACCCACTTCAGCAGGAGCTGGCGAGAGGCCAGAATGTGCGAATAGAAACGTGAACAGCTCTTCCGAGTGTCCAAGTGTGGGATCAGTAATGTCCGTGGACGTGTACTCAGCCTTGTGGTAGGAAGGAGGATCAGGTTCTGAAATGTGCGGTGCAGTATCACGGCTACTGACACTTGACCGTGTGGAAGACAGAGTGTTTGTGGTGGTGCCAATCTGACTGGAAGCATTATCCGCTATCCAACTAACAACCTGTTGACACTGGTCTTGGTTCAAGAGCGGTGTACTGCTGTGGTCCCCAAGAATTTGGGACAGGACGTGCGAGCGAGTAGATGTGGCCCTTTGTTGTGGCGAAATTAGAGCTTGCCCACGACCTCGGCCTCTGCCTGCACCACAATCATGTCCACTTCCTTGTTCGTTGCCAACGCCCTTGCGCATTTTGCAATGCTGTGCTGACGTGTATTCACTAGACTTGTGCGTTATATCCAAGTTTGTGCAAAACGCACACAAGTGCACCTCTACGCTGCCACTGACAGGCACACACGTGCGGTTTTTAAATGCAAGCACGGACGCACTAAGAACCTAACAGGTTTTTAGGAGCGACAATTACTGAGAAGTCTGACACTATCAGGACTGTTTTAGACTTTGTACACCAGCCCCAGATATGGTGATGAAGGCTGGTATACGGTCACCACTAGGAATGGCTATATACCCTGCCTGCCTGTATACAGCTACAATAGTCCTGAGAAGGACTCTTCTGGTCACTAGCCTGTATTCCGACCTGGCTATACCCTGCCTGCCCTGCCTGTATACAGCAACAATAGTCCTGAGAAGGACTCTGCTCCTGTACTCCGACCTGGCTATACCCTGCCTGCCTGTATACAACTACAATAGTCCTGAGAAGGACTTCTGGTCACACTGTTTGCAGCCCTGCTACGGAAATAACTATAAAGGGCCGCAAACCTTTCCCTGAAGCAGCAACACTCTCCCTGCACTGACTGTCTGGATGGCTGTGTGCAGAGCACAGCGCGCCCGCCGGTATAAAGGCTCGGTCACGCTGTGCAGGCCGGCCAATCACTGCAATTCCACAACTAACAGGGCTGTGGCATTGCAGTGGTCTGCCAGCCAATCCCTGCATGAGGGCTGGCTCTCAAAAGAGCGCCAACATGCTGGGTTGAAGACCACGAGTACAGCACGAGTATCGCGAGATTACTCTGTCCCCGCCGAGTAGCCCAAGTACAGTGATACTCGTGCGAGTACCGAGTAGTGACAAGCATACTCGCTCAACACTACAGGGTAGTCGTTCTCCCTTACTTGGACGATTTCCTCATCAAGGCCCCCTCCTTCCGCGACTGCTCAACCAGCGTACAGATCACTGTGGACACCCTATCCCGCTTAGGGTGGCTAGTGAATCTGGACAAATCATCCCCGATCCCATCACGATCCATCACCTTCCTGGGCATGTCCCTGGACACCCGTCGGGGCTTGATCTTTCTCCCTCAGGACAAGGCGATCGCTCTTCAACGAGCGGTACGCTGCCTTCTACGTCCTCCGTCTCGCTCAATTCGTTTCAGCATGAAAGTGCTCGGCAGGGTGGTGGCAGCTATGGAAGCAGTACCCTTTGCTCAACTGCACCTCCGCCCACTGCAGCTAGCCCTTCTAGCGGCCTGAGACAAGAGCCCCTTCTCCCTGGACAGACATCTTCACCTGACACCTTCAGTCAGGTACGCACTCCGCTGGTGGCTTCGGCCCTCATCCCTATCGAAGGGGAGATCTTTTCTCCCAGTGAACTGGCTGGTCCTGACCACGGGCGCCAGCCTCCTAGGCTGGGGAGCAGTGTACCGGCACCACACTGCTCAAGGACGTTGGATGCCCCAGGAGTCTTTTCTACCCATAAACATCCTGGAACTCCGCATGATCTTCCTCGCGCTCAGAGCATTCTGTCCTCTGCTAGCGGGTCGTCAGATTCGAGTCCAATCGGACAGTGCGACAGCTGTAGCCTATATCAATCAGCAGGGGGGCACCCACAGCAAAGCGGCTTATCTCGAGGCCCACAAGATCCTCAGCTGGGCCGAATCGTCGGGATCAGTGATATCAGTGGTACACATACCGGGGGGTAGAGAACTGGGCAGCAGACTTTCTAAGTCGCCAAGGGCTGGCCGCCAGAGAATGGTCTGTCCACCCAGATGCGTTTCTACACATCTGCACTCGCTGTGGCACACCAGACGTGGACCTAATGGCCTCAAGGTTGAATGCAAAGGTACCCGCGGTCATAGGCAGGTCACGCGACCCGTAGTCCATCGGCGCGGATGCTCTAGTCTGCTCCTGGCACCAATTCCGCCTGCTTTACATATTTCCACCTGTACCCCTGCTGCCGCGGGTAATCAGGAAGATCAAGGCAGAGGGAGTCCCGGTGATACTGATAGCACTGGACTGGCCCAGGCGCGCCTGGTACGCCGAATTAGTACAAATGCTCACAGACGCACCGTGGCGCCTTCCAGACATCCCAGACTTGCTGACCCAAGGGCCCATTTCCCATCAGAACTCCAGAGCCCTGAAGCTGACGGCATGGCCATTGAACCTGGGTATTAACAAGAGCGGGATTCTCCCCCGTGGTTATTTCCACCATGATCAGCGCCCGAAAGCCTGCTTCATCCCGCATTTACCACCGTACGTGGAAAATCTTCTTTTCATGGTACAGGGAAACTTACGTCCAGCCTATGCCTCTGGCCATCCCCAGAATTCTCGACTTTCTACAGTATGGCTTGCAAGCGGGGTTGGCTCTCAGTTCCCTTAAAGGGCAGGTCTCAGCGCTCTCAATCTTCTACCAATACCGCCTGGCTCAAAAACCGCAAGTCAAGAACTTCCTCCAGGGCGTTTCCCATCTAGTTCCCCCGTTCAAATGGCCTCTGGAACCATGGGACCTCAACCTCGTTCTGGACGGTCTCCAGAGGTCTCCCTTTGAACCCCTCAAGGAATCCTCCCTTGCTCTTCTGTCCTGGAAGGTAACATTCCTGGTGGCAATTACGTCCATCAGACTGGATTCGGAGCTAGCAGCACTCTCTTGCCGCGAGCCTTTTCAGATCTTTCACCAGGACAAGGTGGTTCTGCGCCCCCTTCCGGATTTCCTTCCAAAGGTTCTTACCCCGTTTCATTTGAACGAGGACATTGTTCTGCCTTCCTTTTGTCCACACCCGGTTCATAGGGTGGAAAGGTCTCTGCATTCGTTAGACCTCGTCAGAGCGCTCAGATATTACATATCTGTAATATCCCTTTAGGAAAACGGACTCTTTGTTTGTCATTCCTGAGGGGCCTAAGAAGGGACAGGCAGCTTCAAAGGTGACTCTGGCTCGCTGGATTCGCTCTGCGATGCAGGAAGTCTACCGCTTGCAACTCAAGCCTGTTCCTAGTGGGCTGTGGGCTCATTCCACGCGAGCAGTTGGCGCTTCGTGGGCCATTCGGCATCAGGCTTCAGTGGAACAGGTGTGTAAGGCTGCGACCTGGTCTAGCCTACATACGTTTTCAAAGCATTACAGAGTCCATACCCAGGTTTCAGCTGAGGCAAATCTGGATAGGAAAATTCTGCAAACGGCAGTAGAGCACCTCTCTCAGTAGGCACTCCAGGCTGTCTGGGACTGGTTCCTAGTCCTTGGGTTGTGTTGTCTTCTTTTATTTTTCCCACCTATGGACTGCTTTAGCACGTCCCATGGTCCTGTGTCCCCCAATGAGGCGTCAGAGAAAAACAGATTTTTGTGTACTCACCGTAAAGTCGTTTTCTCTTAGCCATCATTGGGGGACACAGCACCCACCCTGTTGCCCTGTTGGGCCTTGGTTCTCTCAGTACCTTATTTGGTTATGACTCTTCTTTTCTCATGTTCCTCTGTTGAGAAGTTTTTACTGTTTTTTTTTTTTTTTTTCTCCTACTGCTTGTGTACTAAAACTGAGGTTGCCTGGCCCGGCCAGGGGATGTATACTGCAGAGGAGGAGCTATGCTTTTGCATCTACTTAGTGTCCTCCTATGGATAGGCAGCATCACACCATGGTCCTGTGTCCCCCAATGATGGCTAAGAGAAAACGATTTTACGGTGAGTACACAAAAATCCGTTTTTCCCTGTCTCCAGCCTCCGCTCAGCCACCACTCCTCAACCTATCAAGTTAGCTGTTACTCTCAGCTGCGCAGGCACTCTGCGTGTGGTTTCTTGATCCCTTCCCTCTTCCTCTTTGGTGCAATTACTGTTCAGAGCCCTGGACCTGCAACTCCCTATTCTGCGCAGCTCAGGGCTTCCAAATTTGTATCTCACAGTACCTGTGGGATTATCATCCTCGACAGCAGAGACTTTTGGACTGGGGTAGATTCCATCTCTTAGCATCATTGTGGCTCTCCTCAGCAGTACCCCTGTTTTCATTAGCAAAATCTCCTCTCCTAGAGCCCATAAATGTCTTGATTTTTCTAGTTTGTCAGTGTTTACAGGGGCCGCACATCTGTGTTACTATAAATACGTTTTTTTTCACCCACATCCCTGTATAGAACTGTCTGGTACCCTAATTCATCAGTCATATCATTGGTATCATATCCTGGGAGAGTTTCTACAGGTGACTGTGCATAGGAGTATTGGTAATGGTTTGCTCCTCCCCCCTCTTGGAATCCAGTAGTGCCCCTAACTCACTCCGTGACTATAGGAAATAGCGTTGCTTTGACTCATGCAGTGTTCCCAGACATCAGTCTTGTCTATTTGGCCCGAAGGTTTCTCCGCTCTCTATTTCCCCTATGTCAGTTAGTCGAGCGCAGATTTCTTGTTACTGCCTTTACTCTACGCATAGGCTATCCCTTGGCCATCCTATATAACCTTCGTCCCTGCACTGTCCAACTAACTGGAGGTCATTTGATCGGTCACTAAAGTATATCCCTTCCCTCAGGACCGCTACTCTTGTTCAGATTTGTCTGATCCAACCACGGTATTCACACCTTGACGGCTGCAATGGAAGCATTTACCTATGTCGAGAACCACCTGGTATTCTGTTCACTATCCACAAAGTCAGATGCACTATCTACCATGAACCACATGGCTAATTGCAGCAGCGGTCCAAGTACTCTGTCTATTATCCAGTGAGTAAAGCACCACTATCTACCATGAGCCAACATGGCTGATCGCAGCGCAGTCTAATTGACCTTGAGCGATTTTGTTGCCTCAGCCCCAATGTCTGCTAGTTCGTCTTTTGCCTCTTCTTTCTTGCAAAATTGGATCACCTCAACCCTCAAGTCTTTCCAAAAGGCACAAAGGTATTAAAGTATGTCCACCGCAGGAACCGGTTTCTAAATATCATCATGTAAATGGCTCTCCATTCTCCTGCAAGATTTTCTAGCTTTTCAGTCGTCCTCATAGTGTTCTGGTCTTCTCCTCTTGGTCCCTAAATCATGACTCATGCTCAGTGTGGTCTCACTTGTACAGCCCATTACCTCTAACTAAGTTTGCCCCTGCAGGTCGCAGGGTCGAACCTCATGCCCAGTTTTCTCTGCTATTGTTGGCAGGACTACATGTTTCTATTTGTCTATGCCATTCCCTTTAACAGACCCCTCCACAGTCACTTAGCCTTAGGTTTGCTGGCAGCTTCCTATTCTCATTGTTCACAAGAGATTTTTCAAAATCGCTTGTACATTGTGATTATGAATGCCAATGTCCTTTTTTTTTTTTCCCCAGGTTCCCAGGACCGTCTTTTTCCCACCAAAATTTTGTTTTATTCAGGTTTATGACATGGCTCGTGAGCCACAGTGCTATGAACGTCTGGTTTCTCTGGTCAGGTCATTGATCTTGACCAAGCAGGAAAGCCCTCTTCTTTTGTACCTATATTTGTTCTCCCCTCCTGGCCTTCTTGCTGTGGGATTTTGAGTCCGGTTTGTTCCTCCGTTTTTCTCTAGAGTCAGGTCTCTGCCTTTTAATCCTTTCCTAGGAATCTGGCTTCCCGTTCATGGATCCAGATTTTCCTTAAGGTAGGACATGTTTGGTTCTTCCCTAGCAGCTCCTCGTGGATCCATGGAACCTCATCTGCTATTAGACGTGTTACAGCTCTCTCCTTTTGCACCCATTCTGGTTATTTAATCTCCCTGTTCCCTATAAAGTTTCCTTCCAGTGATGATCACTGCCATGGTCAATACTAGCGGCTTTACCTTGTCGTCGTCCTTCCTTTCCCATCCTTCACCCAAACAAGGAGGTTCTATATCTTGTTCCCTTCCTCCTCCTAAGTTGACTTCCACTCTTCTCCCTTTAGGGAAGATAGTCTTCTCTAACGCTCTCCTTCCAACTTACTTCCTTCTGACCAATCTCTAAAATATATTTTACCCAGTCAGTGCGTCTGATCGACGCTTTCTGTCTAGGGCAACTTCCTTCAAACCTTTGGATCCGTTGGTCCGGATCCTGAGAGTCATCGTAGTATTCTTCCTGCCTTTAAGGCTATTATTGCTGTTGTATCCACTCTACCATTTTTGAAGCATATTGGGCAAGGGACCTGCACTCGGGATTCTAGCTGTGTTCACCTGTGACTGAGGCTGACTGGGCCGTTCGTCATCAGGCCTCTGTTTGGCAGCTCTCTAAGCTAGATCACAAATGATAGGATTAGATACCCTGCTCAGCAATATGTCACATAACAGTATTAGATACACGGACTGTATCACACAAGATAAAATTAGATACAAGGTTCAACAGACTGTTTCCCACAGTGTGGGATTAGATACATGGCTCAGCGGACTGTATAACATGATAGGATTAGATAGTTTAGCAGATTGTTGCACATGCTAGCATTGTGTATATTTTTCAGGGTTTTTTTATGGTAGGATTAATGATCCTTTTTATGTTTTTGTTTTTTAATGTATATTTATATAAATGTAGTCTAGTAAATTTGACTTTGCAATTTTAATTACAATATTAGTTAATCTTTTGTATTGACAGTACCATGCACTGGGACTTCTCTACTATCTGAGAAAAAATGACCGTCTTGCTGTTGCTAAAATGATTAACAAGTTTACAAAGTCTGGCCTAAAATCTCCTTTTGCATACTGCATGTTAATTCGCATTGCAAGTCGTTTGCTGGAAGAGTCTGATGAAGGGTGAGAATAATAAAATGTCCTTTTATATAGTGCAGTTTTTAGAAGACTAAATTTCTTACATTAATCCCTGCCTCACAGAGGGGCAAATAGTCCTAGATCTAAGGCCTGCCCTTATATAAACTCATTAATGACATTTAGGTAGCTCTTTAAAAGGCAGACATTTTCTTTGTTTACCATAGACATACCAGCCCGTTGTTTGACTTCATTGAGAGCTGCCTTAGAAACAAGCATGAAATGGTCATTTATGAAGCAGCTTCAGCGATTATTCACCTGCCCAACTGCACGGCGAGGGAGCTGGCCCCAGCAGTCTCCGGTATGTGCTCCATTCCTTACCTCGCAATTGTTTTCTCATTTATCAGGCATCTTCCAATCCTTTATAAAGCAACAATAGTTTTACAATTTTTACACCACACACTAGCCTCTCTACATGTGTTTCTTGATTTGTTTTCAGTGGCATGCATATATAAGAACACACATGAAATTTTCAGCTCACCATGAGCCCTTGCAGTTCTCGGTCCCAATTCAGCACAGAAAGGCCTTGGTCCGGGCTGCTCGTCGAGATATAAAAGACAAAGTCCAGCAAAGGGAATTAGAGCAAATGTCAGTATGTTAAATACTTGTTTTTAATGAAACCATGATAAAAAAAAATACAGACAGAACACCCTGCAAACCTCACCCCTAATAAAAAAACAAAACAAAAACAAAAAGCACGTTTCCGTAAAATCAAGCTCCTAACGGACTGGCATTGGCTCCAATCCCCTTCTGGATTTTATCCTATTGTATCTCATCTGTTTACAAGACCTGTTCCTTGAAACCTACAGGCCAGGATTTACCATACACTTGGTTCACAAGGTAAAGGGGCGTTCTGATTTCCTGCTTAAGGTTATGTGCGCACTAGAAAGTGACTATTTCTTAGAATAAAAAATGGACCCTCTTAAAGAATCCTGCACCCACGGTAAAAAAACGCACCAGAACCGCAGTGAAATCCGCATGTGGTTTAACTGCGGTTTGCCGCGGATTTTCCGCAGGGTGGTTCCTGCGAATTTTTACCTTCTGTGGCAAAAAACGCAGGTACCTGCAGAAAAAAAGTGACATGCTCATTAATTCCGCAGCGGAAAAAAGAAAAACCGCAGTGTGCGCACAGCAATTTTTAAAACCCATAGGATTTGCTGGGGAATGACTGCAGCAATGTTAGACACATTTTCTGCAGCAAATCCGTGGCAAAATCTGCTGTAAATCCGCAGCGTGCGCACAGGGCCTAAAAGTTTGCGCTATATAAAAAAAAAAAAAGTAATAGTTACCCTGGGTAATTTCAGCGCTGCCCCTCATCTGTGCCGCACTGGTCTTTGTCATTATTAGCTGCTGCTATGTCTACAGCATGTGACTGTTGCAGGCCATCACTGGCCTCATCAATCTGCATCATGACAGTAGCACTGAGGCTGCAGCACTTGCGAGCTGTTAAAGGGGTTCTGACCTCACAGAATAACTGTTCTAAATCCAAGCCCTCAGTGCTTCATGGCTGGGCCAATCCTTAAAATCCACCTTACCACCTGTTTGTTTTCCATCTATCTTTGACCTTCTTTCACTTTATGAAGCCAGAGCTGCAAATCCAAGAAGAAGGGGGTGGAGATGGAGGGATGACAAGCAGGTGAGAAAGTGCACATAAATATTTAGCCACACCATGATGCCCCGAGCACCCATACTCCGTTTGAACTGTCATTTTTTTTTTATGACCGTGTCCCTTTAAGATACTGCAGTCATAGCGATGTAAGGAAACAGTACAGGGCAAGAAATGAATTTATTTTCATACAGATTAAGCATGTGATCATGGTAAGATTGGGACCTGAAAATTAAAAACAAAATACATAATTGTTTCTGAAGAAATCAGGAAAGAAGATTTGATTGAGTTCCGTTTCAGTCAAGCGTTATGCCAACGTATTTGTGTCCCCATACTACAGCCTTCCAACCTAAACTCTTGGATATAAACAAAATATATTCATAGATGATATTTGCTGTAATAACGTGTGAAGATCTTGATCCAATCCTTTATTTCAGTTCTGCAGCTGTTCTGCAGCTCTCCCAAACCTGCTCTGAGATATGCTGCAGTAAGGACCCTTAACAAGGTATGCTTTCAATGTAATTATATTTATAGAATGAAACAATGGTCACCTAAAAGCATATGTCCTACTTAGCTGCTGCCAATAAGTTACCTGGGAGAATGTTTTTAAAGGGAACCTGTCACAAGGGGTTAATTTGCTGGGTAATAGCATTTGAAACCTGCCGAATGCCTGCCTGAATATTAAATCCTGCTGCCACGAGGAAATTATCTTTTCCTTTTCGGCATAATTCGGGTTTAAGTCACAGGGACAGCACCAGTGTAGGTTCAGTCGCTGATCTGTGTGGAGAGTGGCGGCTGTAACCATGCCCCTGCACTGACTGATAGCCTCCTCTAATGCGGAGCAACTGTCAGTCAGTGTGGACGGCGCGGTTACAGCCACCACTATCAACACACAGTGGCGACTGAACCAGCGCCGGCCCCATGCCGCTGCGATAATCGGTATTGCAGAATATAGTATAACTGACCTTCCAATCGTATACGTTGAATTCCAATCTATTGCAATATTAAATTAAGTAACCTAATCGGTAAAGGCTGTGAAGGGAAAAAAATAAAATGGCCAGTACTGCATTTTATTGGTCGCCTCCCTAAATAATGTAATAAATAATATAAGCAGCATTTGTTCATGAAATTATCAATAAAAACATCAACTCACTGCACACAAAAATTGCCCTCACTCGGCCCGCACAATAAATACTGTAATAACATAACCCCAAAAAACAATGGCAGAGTTGCAGTATTTTTTTTTTTTTTTCTTTTAACCATTTCATCATACAGTGGAACCTTGGATTACGAGCCTAATTGGTTCCGGGAGTGAGGTCTTAAACCAAGTTACTCTTATATCAAAGCGAATTTCTTTATCGTTCCTATGGGAGACCCAAACCATGGGTGTATAGCTTCTGCCTCCGGAGGACACACAAAGTACTACACTCAAACGTGTAGCTCCTCCCTCCTAGCATATACACCCCCTGCTAGCCAGTCCTAGCCAGTTCAATGCTTTGTGTTTCAGGAGGTCACACACACATGCATTCTCTGATTTTTGATTTTTGATTTTTTTCTTTGGATCAAAGATTTGGAAGAAAAGCGGGTCCAGTCTGGACTCCCGGCATGTCCCTTCTCACCCCACTGTGTCGGCGGTGCTGTTAAGGTTGATTTTCCAAGGCTGGAGCCTTCACATGCCGCGCTCCTTCAACACCCTCTGAGAGGCTCTGGTTTGAAGTGGGAGCCAACACGGTTCTCACTGCTTTGCAGGAGACCGGTCTCCATCCACAGCCCTGTTCAGGATCCTGTCGGACGGAGCGCTCATCCCCCAGGGACCTGGCACCTGCGTCTCACAAGCTAAGTACATGAGACGTTATTACCACAGAAAGTGGTCTTTCCAGGGGTCCTTTATACTTTATTTTGTGGGGAGAGTGTGTTTTATGTTTGTGTTAACATTTCCGGCCGGTTCTCCAGTTTTCACTGGAGAACCGCGCCGATGGTGCCTGCACGCCGGCCGCATGTTTAAATCTAGGCCCCGGCTTCGCCTGAGGCCTAGTTTCGGTTTCCACTGCCTCTGCTTGTCAGTCACGCAGAGAGACAGGATGGCTCCGCCCAGCGGCTGTGCAGCACAGGGAAGGGACACTCCTCACTGAGGAAGGATTCCCTCCCCTGTCTACCTCTTGCCGCTCTCATAGTAGGCCCCGCCCCCTCTCCTCGCTCCGGTCGCCATTTTCTCAGCGTTCTCTGTGCCTGCATAGGCACAGAGATTCCACATTGTGACAAGTGGGGGCCTGGGCTGAGGGACTGGGGGCACAAAAATGTCTATTAAACGGCCTAGCAGCCACAACCTCCGGTTTGTGCAGCTGCTTATTTTATCTGTTATATACTCTGCTGGGGGCCACTCTGGTCAGAGCCCCCACCTCTGCAGCATGTCTCACATCAGAGCAAGGCTGCAGGGCTGTTTTTAATTTGCACTGTATGAGGACTCGTACGGCCGGTACCGAGCACATAAACACAGGAGACGCAGAGTCAGCCTGGAGGCTCATCAGTGGTCCCTCCAGCTGCTCCGGCTTCGGTGGCTGAACCCCCGGTTTGGGCAGAATCCGCTCTTTCCAGGGGATGACCGTCCCGGACTCTGCGGAGCATGCATTAGCCCCCTTCTCAGGATGTTTCTGCTGCTACTCGCTCAGCAAAGCTCACGGAGGACTCTCCTTCTGGTCTCAGACCCCGTCCTCCTAAAATGGAGACGCAGGGTCCCCTGTCCTTCCCCGTCCCGCAGCTCTGATTCACGAGCTGACTCACTGGACGAGGAGGATGTCCCTACCAGGGGCTCGGACGCTACTTTATGTACCATTGATCTGTCCGAAGGTGACGCAGATGCTAATGATGGGATTGCGTCCATTATACTTGTACTGGACCTCCATCCGCCTGTATCAGGGGAGCACTCCCCGCTGGCAGAAAGGCATCAGTATACCTTAAACAGAACAAGGAGTGTGTTCCTTACCACTCTAGTTTTCAGCCCACTGTGTCCAGGCCCACAGCCTGTCCTGTCAGACCCCAAAGCGGAGTTCTGATGACTGTTTCTCCCTCCCACCAGTGGTGGTCAAGGAGTGAGCTAATTTGCCAATGGTGGTCCCTCCGGTGTCTAGACTTTCAGCCCGGATAGTTGTATCAGTGGCTGACGGCACCTCTATAGGGATCCCACTGTACATTACTTTTGTACTGGACCTTAATCCGCCGGAGTTACCTTGCCTAAGAGAACAAGGAGTGTGTTCCTTAACCACTCCAGTTTTTCAGGCCTCTGTGACCAAGCCCAGAGTCTGCTCTGACAGACGCTTCCCATGAAGCGTGGTTCTGATGACTGTTTCCCTTTCCACCAGTGGGGTTAAGGAGTGGGCTCATTCACCAAGAGTGGCTCAGCCCGGGCCGTTATATCGGTGGCTGATGGCTCCTCATTTATAGTTTTGCTGTCCACCAGGTTGTCCTTCTGGCCAAATCTGTTTAGGGGCGGCAGGAGCTTCGTTCTCCTCAGCTTTATAGCAGTGCGGGCTTTCGTAGCCTCCTCTGCTTCTCTAGAGGAGATGCGTTCCCTCACAGGGACTCTATGCCCGAAATGGTTGCCTGAACTTCCAGATTCAGCCTTTTCATCCTATGCCATGTCTGCCATGCTGGAGACTCTCACCGCACTGCGGTGGCCTCGGCTACTTTCCTCGCTATCCGCAGGCTCCTGTGGCTTCGGAAGTGGAAGGCAGATGCTTCTATAGAAGTTCCTCGCTGGGCTCCCTTTTGTTGGGACCAGTCTTTCGAAAACAACTGGATGAAATTGTTAAGGAAGCTTTTGGCGGGAAGAGTTCTTCCATTCCACAATCCCAAATCAGGAAACCTGTCCAGGGCAGGAATCAGCGGAGGTTTTCGTTCTTGCGTTCCTCCATCTGAGCGTTTTCTAAGCCCTCGGCCTCGTCCACTAGTTCGGCCAAGGATCGTAAAACCCAAATGGCGCTCGAAGCCGCGTCTTCAGAAACCGCAGGAGATGCTGCCACTAAGTCAGCTTCCTCCGGGCTATCTGGCCACGCCAGCAACGTCCTTGGTCGGTGGCAGGCTCTTCCACTTTGGCGACGTATGATTTTAACACGTCTCCGATCAGTGGGGGCGGGATTACTTCTCCATGGCTACAGGATAGATTTCTATCCACCCGCCAAACAGATTTTTTCTGTCAACTCCCCCCTGTTCCAAGGCCGCCGCCTTGTCACAGGCCGTGGCATTCTTGCAGGCCAATGGAGTAATTGTACCGGTTCCCAATTGGGAACGGTTCTGAGATTCTGCTTAAATCTATTCCTAGTCCCCGTAGAGGGCAGGTACTTCCGACCTGGATCTCAAGCTTTTCAAGCATGTTCAGGTGCGGCGTTTTCACATGGAGTCTCGGTCTTGTTCCGGGTATTTTCACCGGATCAATTGATAACCCAAGGACATTCCCTAGCATCCATCGACATCAGAGATGTCTATCTGCATGTGCCAATCGCAGCTTCTCACCAGCGTTGGCTACGTTTTGCAATCGGAGTGGTCCAATTCGTGGCTCTTCCCTTGGAGTTAGCCACGGCCCCTCGAGTACTCTCAAGGTTGGGGCAGCTGTGATTAGGGTCCTGCACCCCTAGAGGTTGGCAGTGATCTTTTGCCCTGAACGGCCTTCTTGTCGGGGCTTCATCCAGTGCAGACTCTTAGCAGAGTGCCTCGCTCACTCTCGCCACGCTAACCAATTCGGGTGGCTTGTCATTCTGTCCAAGACCACTCTGACTTCGAACCAGAAGTTCACGTACCCAGGGACGCAATTCGAGACTCTGTCGGCACTTGTGAAGCTGCCCTTAGTCAAACAGTAGTCCCTCTGCTGGCGGTCGACGTCATTCCATCAGGCACCAAATACAGGTACTGGATCATATGGTGGCGTCAATGGAAGCGATTCCCTTGCCCAGTTTCTCCTCCTCGGAGGCTGGACATTTTCAGCTGTTGGAACAAGCGAACTTCCTCCTTCCACGGGGTGGTGGCTTCGCCACAGACCAGGGGCTCGTTTCAGTGGTGGCTTCGGCCACTCTGTCTCAGGGACGCTCCTTCCTGGCCCCGTCCCGGGTGATCCTCACCAGGATACTAGTCCATCCGACTGGGGAGCAGTGTTTCTCCACCACGGAGCGCAGGGCGCTTGGACTCTGTCCGAATCAGCCCTCTGGATCAATGTGCTGGAAATCAGAGCTGTGTTTCTAGCTCTCTAAGCCTTTCACCATCTGTTGGCGGCTGGGCACATTCGAGTCCAGTCAGACGACGTAACAGCGTTTACCTACATCAACCTCCAGGGCGGCACACTCAGCCGCCTGGTAATGTTGGAGGCTCAACGCATTCTTTAGTGGACGAAGGACTCCTAGTCCACCATATCCGCAGCCCATATCCCAGACGTGAAGACTGCGAGGCAGATTATCTCAGCTGTCCATCCGCGGTCCACGATCCTCAGGTTTCTGCGGCAGACGCACTGGTGCATGTTTGGTCCCAGCTTCGTCTGTCTTACGTGTTTCACCCTCTAGCTCTTGCCCAGAATCCTGCGCAAGATCAGTAAGGAGGGCCGTCGGGTCATTCTCATACTCCAGACTGGCCCAGGCAAGCTTAGTACCCTGACCTGCTCCATCTGTCCGTAGTGTTGCCATGGCATCTTCCGGACCGTCCAGACCTTCTCTCAAAGGGTCCGTTTTTTTCCGCCAGAATTCTGGATTCTCAGATTGACGGCGTGGCTCTTGAGTCCTGGATTTTGACGACTTCTGGTATCCCTCCTGAAGTCATCTCCACTATGACTCGAGCTCCGAAGTGTCCTTGGCTTTTTGGCCTTGCCGACCCTCCTGTCCCTTCTACAGTCCGGTCTACAGCTCAGGACTATCCCTCTTTAAGGGACAGCTCTTGGCTCTGTCAGTGTGTGCCAGCGGCGTATCATCCGGCTGGCTCAGGTGCGCTCCTTCAAGGGCGCATCTCACATTATTCCGCCTTACCGGCGGCCTATGGAGCCCTGGGACCTTAATCCGGTCCTCACGGTTTCCGGAAACCCCCCTTTGAGCCTCTCAGGGAGGTTTCTTTGTTTCGTTTTTCACAGAAAGTGGTCTTTCTAGTGGCCATAATTTCCCTCAAGAGAGTCTCTGTTTTGGCTGCACTCTCTTCTGAGTCACCCCCTTTTTTGGTTTTTCATCAAGACAAGGTGGTCTCCGTCCGACTCCGGACTTTCTCCCTAAGGTGGTTGCTGCTTCCACCTTAACCGGGGCATTTTCCCTGCCTTCCTTTTGTCCGGCTCCTGTTCATCGCTTTGAAAAAGCGTTGCATATCCTGGATCTGGTGCGGGCGCTCCGGATCTTTGTGTCTCGCACCGCTGTTATTAGGCGGTGCACCTCTCTCTGGTGCTGACCACTAGTCAGCGTAGCGGTCTCTCGGCATCTACGCCGACCCTGGTTCGTCTTAGGTCGGCCATTTCTGATGCCTACCAGTGTACTCAAGTGCCTTCCCCGCCTGGGATCAGGGCACACTTGACCAGAGCTGTCGGTGCCTCTTGGGCTTTCAAGCACCAGGCTACGGCTCACCAGGTCTGTCAGACTGCCACTTGGATTAGTCTGCATACCTTTTCGAAGCACTACCCAATGCAGGCTCATGCTTCGGCAGACGCGGGCTTGGGCAGACGCTTTTTTCAGGCGGCTGTTGCCCATTTGTGAAGTTAGGTTTCGCCTACTTCTCAGTTTGTCTGTTTATTCCCACCCATGGACTGCTTTAGAACGTCCCATGGTTTGGGTCTCCCATAGGAACGATAAAGAAAAAGAGAATTTTGTTACTTACCGTAAATTCTTTTTCTTATAGTTCCGTCATGGGAGACCCAGCACCCTCCCTATTGCCTTTTGGCAGGTTTCTTGTTCCGTGTGTCTTCACCGGCTGTTGTTGTTGCAGACAGAGGTTCCGGTTGTTCCGGGTTTTACTCTGTCTCTACTTGTGGGTGGATGTCCTCCTTCAGCTTTTGCACTAAACTGGCTAGGACTGGCTAGCAGGGGGTGTATATGCTAGGAGGGAGGAGCTACACGTTTGAGTGTAGTACTTTGTGTGTCCTCCGGAGGCAGAAGCTATACACCCATGGTTTGGGTCTCCCATGACGGAACTATAAGAAAAAGAATTTACGGTAAGTAACAAAATTCTCTTTTTTCCCATAGGAAATAATTGAAACAAACTTATTATATTATACAAACTTATTACAGTAATACAAAATAATGTACTGTATTTATATAAAATTATTACAGTACGCGAATACAAAATACTGTACAGTAAAAATCATATAAAGCAAATTAAACTGGATATTAGCTTACAATAGAATTGTGTGTGCGCGGGAGGTGCAGTATAAGCAATGGGCTGTACTGGTTATCAATAAGAAAGTACAATACTGTATCCACAAATGCAAATTGATAGACAATGCTGTATAGTATATACTGTACTGTACAATGCTATACTGTATATACTACAGATGTACAGAAAGTTACCTCCAGAGCCGGTCAGAACACAGTGAAAGGACAGAACCAGAAGTGAGTATTTGCTCTTAAACAAAGTTACAAATTTGTAAATAGCTTTGCTTGTCTTGCAAAATGCTCTCAAACCAAGTTACTCATAATCCAAGGTTCCACTGTACTTGGACTTTGTTTCAGTACATTATTTGGTAAAATGAATGGGGTCATTCAAAACGACACTTCATCCTGCAAAAAAAATCAATCCCTAACACGTCGACAGAAAAATAGAGTTGTGGCTCTTGAAAGAAGGCAAGGGAAAGCAGGAAAGTGAAAAATTCCCCGGTAATCCTTTTGCGGTTAAGGGCTTCTGGACATTATGTACATATGATAGCATGACCATTTTCGTACTTTTGACATGAATGTGAAATTGTCATTCTGGCCTGAGAAGTCCATTGGGCGGCACTGATCAGTCATTGACAGTGGTCTCTGCTTGCTCTTCTACAGGGAGGACGCAGATTGCACGGCTTTTGACCTTCCCATGAATAGGAATAATACCGTAGAAAAATATTTCTTTTCCTGAGATCTTCAGAAATGCACAAATTTTGTATCCATTTATCTTTTTAGGTGGCCATGAAGCACCCTTCTGCAGTCACGGCATGTAACCTGGACCTGGAAAACCTCATTACTGATTCCAACCGTAGTATTGCGACCCTTGCCATTACCACCCTGCTGAAGACTGGGAGCGAGAGCAGTGTAGACCGGCTCATGAAGCAGATATCTACCTTTGTATCCGAGATCTCCGATGAATTTAAAGTAAACAATTAATGATAGTCTCGTATGCCAAAAGGTCATTGTATTTTTTATAGATTTGAGCCATAAAATGCTCAGCTATACAGCGTCTAGACTCTAGGGCAATGCGGGTGCTGCAACACAGCCTGATTCATTAGTGTGTGCAATTGTCGCATGGATGTAAGAAATGTCTTGAAAAAATCAATGCGCTGAGTGCCAAATAGTGCTATACAGTGCGATCACAAGAATACTCTTTACCAGTATGATAAATGGTATTTCTGTCCCTTAATTAAGTGATCATAGAGAATGGTTTATATGGTTAGTGCTGAACAAGCTTTAATGCTGAATATACTGTCTTTTCTACTTTTGTACAGGTTGTGGTCGTTCAAGCAATTAGTGCCTTATGCCAGAAATATCCACGTAAACACACAGTAATGATGACATTCCTGTCAAACATGCTTAGAGACGATGTGAGTATCTGCATGATTTTACATAAATAACATGCATCACCTTTCCTATGCAACTGTATAGCCACTGCATGGTAGCCATATGTGCTAATCATTTCCCATGAGAGTCTACAGGTTCCTACTTTTATGTTTTCTACAATACACTGTAAACTACACTGTCCCAAGAACGTGACTCAAATGCCCTTTCGGATTTCAGCACTGCATGTGTGTAAACGCTCCGAACATTGCAATGGGACTGGCAGAGATTGTACTTCTTCTATAATGGGAATCTCAGAATGCATGTTAGTCAGCAGTACAGGAAATAACTTTTAGACTACATTATCATGACCATGGTAGATTTGCCTTCAGAGGCATACATAGAGCTCTTCATTGCGCATGCCATTTCTTTATCGTTCCTTTGGGAGACCGAGACCATGGGTGTTTAGCTTCTGCCTCCGGAGGACACACAAAGTACTACACTAAAAAGTGTAGCTCCTCCCACTGAGCTTATACACCCCCTGGTGAGCAGACCCAGCCAGTTTATCGCTTTGTGTTCAGGAGGCATACATGCATTCTCATATGATTTTTCCCTTTTGGAATGAGTTTGAAGAACTGTGGGTCCACGTCTGGACCCCCGGCATGTCCCTTCTCACCCCACTGTGTCGGCGGTGTTGTAAGGTTGATTTCCTAGGCTGGAGCCTTACATGCCGTGCTCCTTCACCATCCCTCCTGGGCTCTGGCTTGAAGTGGGAGCCAGCACGGTCTCCATGCCTGGCAGGAGACCGGTCTCCATTCGCAGCCCTTCAGGACCCTGCTGGACCGGAGCACTCATCCCCAGGGACATGGCCCTGCGTCTCAGCAGCTAAGTACCTGAGACGTTTATATTTGGGGGTCCCTGTGCTTTATTGTTGGGGGAGAGTGTGCTTATTGTATTTTCTGACATTTCCGGCGGGTTCTCTAGCTGTCGCCCGAGAACCGCGCCGATGGTGCCTGCGCGTCGGCCTCGCCGCTCAAATTTAGGCCCCGGCTTCGCCGGAGGCCTAGTTTCGTTTCACTGCCCTAGCATGTCACTCATGCCGGCGGCCGTTCTGCACAGGGGAGGGACACTCCCCACTGTTGTGCGTGTCTCCTCCCCTGTAGGTCTCTATGGCTCTCCAGATCCCGCTCTTCATGCAAGTCCCGCCCCCTCTCTTCGCTCCGGCGGCCATTTTCTCAGAGTTCTCTCAGCGTTGGTCTGCGTTCTGCATCCCTGCTGAGGTGCTGTGTTTGGGGGTCCGGGCTTCGGGATCTGGAGGGCACACAACACCGCTCTGCACAGCACAGCGGTCTGGTAAGCCACAACCGGCTCTGGTTGTGGACCTCTGATATACTCTCTGGGGTTCATTCTCTGGCAGAGCCCCCACTCCAGCAGCATGTCTCACACGAGGAGCAAGGCTCCAAAGCTTTACTCTGTATGCGCTGCATGTAAGCTCCTGCTGCCTGAACCGAGCACCTATCCACATTGTGATGCCTGCTCTACCTTGGCGGTGCCACAGCCTGGAGTCTCTCCCCCAGTGGTCTCTCAGGCTGCTCCTGCTCCTGTGGCTGAGCCCCCGGCCTGGGTAGAATCCTTTTCTAGGTCTATCCCAGTCTTTTGCTGAGTCCATGGGACTTCTGTCCAGGACTTTGCTGAATATGCATCAGCCACCCTCATAGGGTGCCTCTGCTGCTAGGGCCCTCTCAGGACCGGAGCTCACAGAGGATTCATCATCAGGTCCCAGACCCCGTCCTCCTAAGAAGAGACGTAGGGTTCCCTCTCCCTCCTCCTCCCGTGGCTCTGATTCAAGAGCGGACTCGCAGGATGAGGAGGATGCCTTTACAGGGGGCTTGGAGGCTAACTCCATGTACCCCATTGATCTGTCCGAAAGTGACTCAGATCTTAGTGACTTGATTGCTTCCATTAATTCTGTTCTAGATCTTAATCCGCCAGTATCAGAGGAGCAACCCTCTCTAGCAGAAAAGCACCAGTTTACCTCGCCTAAGAGGGCAAAGAGTGTGTTCTTTAACCACTCCAGTTTTCAGGCCGCTGTGTCCAAGCCCAGGGCCTGTCCTGACAAACGCTTCCCGAAGCGTGGTTCTGATGACCGTTTTCCCTTTCCACCTGAGGTGGTCAAGGAGTGGGCTCAGTCCCCAAAGGTAGACCCCCCGGTGTCTAGGCTCTCAGCCCGGACTGTTGTGTCAGTGGCTGATGGCACCTCCCTTAAGGATTCCGCTGACCGCCAGATTGACCTTCTGGCCAAATCCGTATATGAAGCGGCGGGGGCCTCGTTTTCCCCGACTTTTGCAGCAGTGTGGGCTCTCAAAGCCATATCTGCTTCTCTAGAGGAGATGCATTCCCTTTCCAGGGGATCTATGCCCGAAATGGTTGCCTTGACTTCCCAAGCTTCAGCTTTTTCATCCTATGCCATGTCTGCCATGCTGGAGGCTTCTCACTGCACTGCGGTGGCTTCGGCTAATTCCCTCGCTATCCGCAGGATCTTGTGGCTTCGAGAGGGGAAGGCAGATGCTTCTTCTAAGAAGTACCTTGCTGGGCTCCCTTTTGCTGGGTCCCGGCTGTCCGGAGAACAGCTGGATGAAATTATTAAGGAAGCTACTGGCGGGAAGAGTACTTCCATGCCACAAACCAAAGCCAGGAAGCCTGCCCAGGGTAGGAATCCGTCGAGGTTTCGCTCCTTTCGTTCCTCCAACTGGTCGTCCTCTAAGCCTTCGGCCTCGTCCACTAACTCAGCCAAGGACCAGAAATCCAACTGGCGCCCAAAAGCGCGTCCACAGAAGACGCCAGGAGGTGCTGCCACTAAGGCAGCCTCCTCGTGACTATCTGCCCGCTCCAGCAACGTCCTTGGTCGGTGGCAGGCTCTCCCACTTTGGCGACGCTTGGTTTCAACACGTCTCCGATCAGTGGGTGAGAGATATCATCTCCCACGGCTACAGGATAGAATTTTCTTCCAGTCCGCCAAACAGATTTTTTCTCTCAACCCCCCCTGCTCCAAGGCCGCCGCCTTCTCACAGGCAGTGGCATCCTTGCAGGCCAACGGAGTAATTGTACCGGTGCCCACCCGGGAACGGTTCAGAGGTTTCTACTCAAATCTCTTCCTAGTCCCCAAAAAGGACGGTACTTTCCGGCCCATCCTGGATCTCAAGCTTCTCAACAAGCATGTTCAGGTGCGGCACGTTCGCATGGAGTCTCTGCGATCAGTCATTGCCTCAATGACCCAAGGGGATTTCCTGGCGTCCATCGACATCAGAGATGCCTATCTGCATGTGCCAATTGCAGTCTCACACCAGCATTGGTTACGTTTTGCAATCGGAGAAGATCATTTCCAATTTGTGGCTCTCCCCTTCGGGTTGGCCACAGCCCCTCGGGTATTCACCAAGGTCATGGCTGCAGTGATTGCGGTTCTGCACCTACAGGGGTTGGCAGTGATCCCTTACCTGGACGACCTTCTAGTCAAGGCTTCATCCAGCGCAGACTGTCAGCGGAGTGTCTCGCTCACTCTCGCCACTCTAGCCCAATTCGGGTGGCTTGTCAATCTTCCCAAATCCTCTCTGACTCCGACCCAGAGTCTCACGTACCTAGGGATGCAGTTCGAGACCTTGACGGCACTTGTGAAGTTGCCCTTAGTCAAACAGCAGTCCCTCCAACTGGCAGTGCGCTCTCTGCTGAGGCCCCGCCGTTATACCCTCAGGCGTCTGATGCAGGTGCTGGGTCAAATGGTGGCGTCAATGGAAGCTGTCCCCTTTGCCCAGTTCCATCTGCGCCCCCTGCAGCTGGACATTCTCCGCTGTTGGGACAAGCGGCCTTCCTCCTTACACAGGCTAGTGGCTCTGTCGCCACAGACCAGGAGCTCTCTTCAGTGGTGGCTGCGGCCCCTCTCTCTGTCCCAGGGGCGCTCCTTCCTGGCCCCGTCCTGGGTGATCCTCACCACGGATGCCAGTCTATCCGGCTGGGGAGCGGTATGTTTCCACCACAGAGCGCAGGGCACTTGGACTCCGTCCGAGTCAGCCCTTTCAATCAATGTGCTGGAAACCAGAGCCGTGCTTCTAGCTCTCCTAGCTTTTCACCACCTGTTGGCGGGCAAGCACATTCGAGTCCAGTCAGACAACGCGACAGCGGTTGTCTACATCAATCACCAAGGCGGGACACGCAGCCGCCTGGCAATGTTGGAGGTACAACGCATCCTTCAATGGGTGGAGGACTCCAAGTCCACCATATCCGCAGTCCACATCCCAGGCGTGGAAAACTGGGAGGCAGATTATCTCAGCCGTCAAACCGTGGACGGTGGCGAGTGGTCCCTGCACCCGGCAGTGTTTCAGTCAATCTGCCGCAAATGGGGCACTCCGGACATGGACCTAATGGCATCCCGTCACAACAACAAAGTTCCTGTTTACGTGGCTCGCTCCCACGATCCTCAGGCATTCGCCGCGGACGCTCTGGTTCAAGACTGGTCCCAGTTTCGTCTGTCCTACGTGTTTCCCCCTCTAGCTCTCTTGCCCAGAGTCCTGCGCAAGATCAGAATGGAGGGCCGTCGAGTCATCCTCATTGCACCGGACTGGCCCAGGCGAGCTTGGTATCCAGACCTGCTCCATCTGTCCGTAGAGATGCCGTGGCATCTCCCGGACCGTCCAGACCTTCTCTCGCAAGGTCCGTTTTTCCGCCTGAATTCTGCGGCTCTCAAATTGATGGCGTGGCTCTTGAGTCCTGGATTTTGACGGCTTCTGGTATTCCTCCTGAAGTCATCTCCACTATGACTCGGGCCCGTAAGTCTTCCTCCGCTAAGATCTATCACAGGACTTGTAGAATTTTCCTAACCTGGTGTCGCTCTACCGACCTTCCTCCTTGGCCTTTCTCCTTGCCGACCCTTCTGTCTTTTCTACAGTCCGGTCTGCAGCTAGGTCTGTCCCTCAACTCTCTCAAGGGACAAGTCTCAGCTCTGTCTGTTCTGTTCCAGCGGCGTCTCGCTCGGCTGGCTCAGGTCCGCACCTTCATGCAGGGCCCGTCTCACATCATTCCGCCTTACCGGCGGCCCTTGGATCCCTGGGACCTTTAATTTGGTTCTCACGGTTTTGCAGAAACCCCCCTTTGAGCCTCTTAGGGAAGTTTCCTTGTATCGTCTTTCACAGAAAGTGGCCTTTTCTGGTGGCCATTACTTCCCTCAGGAGAGTCTCTGATTTGTCTGCGCTCTCTTCGGAGTCACCTTTTTTGGTTTTTCATCAAGACAAGGTGGTTCTCCGTCCGACTCCGGACTTTCTTCCTAAGGTGGTCTCTCCTTTCCACCTTAACCAGGACATTACCCTACCTTCCTTTTGTCCGGCTCCTGTTCATCACTTTGAAAAAGCGCTGCATACTCTGGATCTGGTGCGTGCTCTCCGGATCTGTGTCTCGCACCGCTGCACTTAGGCGGTG
Organism: Anomaloglossus baeobatrachus; assembly: GCF_048569485.1. NCBI lineage: Eukaryota > Metazoa > Chordata > Amphibia > Anura > Aromobatidae > Anomaloglossus > Anomaloglossus baeobatrachus. The sequence continues at coordinate 414,990,307 of NC_134356.1, forward strand.
CACTTCTCTTTTTGTGCTAACCACAGGTCGGCGCAAGGGTCTCTCTGCTTCTAAGCCGACCTTAGCCCGTTGGATTAGATCGACCATTTCGGACGCCTACCAGAGTACTCAGGTGCCTCCCCCGCCGGGGATCAAGGCACATTCGACCAGAGCTGTAGGTGCCTCTTGGGCTTTTAGGCACCAGGCTACGGCTCAACAAGTCTGTCAGGCTGCCACTTGGACTAGCCTGCATACCTTTTCGAAGCACTACCAAGTGCATGCTCATGCTTCGGCAGATGTGAGCTTGGGCAGACGCATCCTTCAGGCGGCTGTCGCCCATTTGTGAAGTTAGGTTCTGCCTAATTCTTGCCTTTTTTCGGTTTATTTCCCACCCAGGGACTGCTTTGGAACGTCCCATGGTCTGGGTCTCCCAAAGGAATGATAAAGAAAAAGAGAATTTTATTTACTTACCGTAAATTCTTTTTCTTATAGTTCCATATTGGGAGACCCAGCACCCTCCCTGTTGCCTGTTGGCAATTTTTTCTTGTTCCGTGTGTTACCACCGGCTGTTGTCGTGGACAGAGTCTCCGGTTGTTCCGGCTCTTGCTCTGTTCTACTTGTGGGTGGCTATTCTCCTTCAGCTTTTGCACTAAACTGGCTGGGTCTGCTCACCAGGGGGTGTATAAGCTCAGAGGGAGGAGCTACACTTTTTAGTGTAGTACTTTGTGTGTCCTCCGGAGGCAGAAGCTAAACACCCATGGTCTGGGTCTCCCAATACGGAACTATAAGAAAAAGAATTTACGGTAAGTAAATAAAATTCTCTTTTTTTTCCTCCAATTGACATGAAAGTCCAAGTCTGTCCCATAAAAACGAACCAGATTGTACCATGCACTACAAAAATAAGCAATGTGTGAATAGCTCCATTGAATGACGCCTATCAGTGTTTTAACCCCTTAACGACCGCAGGCTGTAACGGTATGTCTTAACCCACCATAGTGTAATCATGGCTACTGCGGGCAGCTGCCGGTGATCTGCGCATGTCAGCTGATTTGAACAGCTGACGTGTGCCTCGCAGGCACGAGTGGATCCGCGATCCATCTGTGCCTGTTAACCCCTTAAACTGCGATGTCAAAATGTGACATCGCGATTTAAATCCATGCTGCGGTAAATCTTCACTTACCCGGCCCCATTGGCGGCACCGTGTCGTGAACACTGTAAGCCGATAGTTGTCATGGTAGCACAGGGTCATGTGATGACGCCTGTAGCTCATGTGACTCACTTCCTGGTTCACCATGCCGAGTGCTGCCAGTAACAAGAGGGGAGTAATTCTGGTGATCAGAGCTGTGTAGCTATGATCGCCAGAAATGAATGAGCGATCAGACTGCTGATCCTTATAGTCCCCTAGGGGACAAGTAAAATAAAAAAAAAAAAAGTTTTCTTTGTCGCTCCATTGGGAGACCCAGACAATTGGGTGTATAGCTTCTGCCTCCGGAGGCCACACAAAGTATTACACTTTAAAAAGTGTAACCCCTCCCCTCTGCCTATACACCCTCCCGTGCATCACGGGCTCCTCAGTTTTATGCTTTGTGTTGAAGGAGGCACACATTCACTCAAGCTCCCATTTTAGTCAGCAGCAGCTGCTGATTGTATCGGATGGAAGAAAAGAGGGCCCTAACAGGGCCCCCGGCATGCTCCCTTCTCACCCCACTAAGTCGGCGGTGCTGTTAAGGTTGAGGTACCCATTGCGGGTACAAAGGCTGGAGCCACATGCCGTTTTTCCTTCCCCATCCCTTAGAGGCTCTGGGAGAAGTGGGATCCTAACTGGTCACCATTCACTGGGACCGGGCTCCCTCCACAGCCCCTGGGGGAATCTGACGGACAGGAGACTGAGTATCATCAGGGACAGGCCCTGCATCTATAAGGTACTCTGTGTCCCCTTGGGGACGGTGCATGGAGCGCCTGTGTTACAGACGCTGCAGCGGCTGCTGTTTTTTTGTGACGACCGGGACTACCGCCGGCCGCGTTATTAAATTTAGTCCCCGGCTTCTGCGGCCTAGTACCATAACTCCCGCCCCCGGGCCTGCCAGTCAGGGGTAAGGGCGGGACGGTCGACCGGACGTCGGCAGTGAGGGCTGGAGCATACTTAGGTGTTCTCCTCCCCCCTCTCTGAGCACTGTGGAGCACCAGATTCCCGCACTTTATTAGTCACGCCCACGGCTCCCTCCTCCCCTGAGAACTCTGGCAGCCATATTTACAATCACTTCTGCCGGTGGAGGATTTCAGAACGAGCTCTACAGCTCTGGGAGGCCCAGGCAGGGAATCTGGTGGACACACAACCGCTTTGGGCGGTCGGTAAGCCACACCGGTTACCCGGTGCTGGCACCCCTTGGGTGCATATATATATATATTTGTATACATTTTCTCTGTTCGGCCGCATTGTTTTGCTTTTGGCTATATACCCTCAGTGATCACTCTCAGAGGAGACTACAGCATGTCGTCCGCAAAGAGCAAGGGTGCCAAGGCACAGGCTTATTTTGCAACCTGTACCTCTTGTGCGGCTATGTTACCTGCAGGTTCCACCTACCCTCACTGTGTGCAATGCTCGGCCCCTGTGGCACTCACTCAGCCGGAGCCTCGGGCACTGGTGGGACCCTCGGCTCAGGTAGAACCGCCGGCTTCCACTGTCCAGGTGGCAGGGACAGAGTTTGCAGTTTTGGCTGAGAAACTCTCTGAGTCGCTTTCACAATCCATGGCTCAGTCTATGGACAGATGGTCTGCTAAGATACTAGAAGCCTTGCAGTCCAGATCGGTCACACAGGCCCCGGGCACTGTGAGTTCATCGCCCCCAGGCCCCTCTCGGTCGGTGCAGCAGAGTGCTCCTGGGGTGACACCTAGGTCCCACGGGGAGGACTCCGACACGGACCGCAGTCCCAGACCGGCTAAGCGGGCTCGCTGGGAACCTTCCCCGGCTTCATCACGCTGTTCGGGGTCGCAGCATGAGGACTATCTGGAGGATGAGGCGGAGGTCGCAGCTCAGGGCTCTGATCCTGACGTTGCTCTCAATCTTGATACACCTGAAGGGGACGCCATAGTAAATGACCTTATAGCGTCCATCAACCAGGTGCTAGATCTTTCTCCCCCAACTCCACCTATAGAGGAGTCGGCTTCACAGCAGGAGAAACACCAGTTTAGGTTTCCCAAACGTACACGGAGTGCGTTTTTCGATCACTCTAACTTCAGAGATGCTGTCCAGAAGCACAGAGCATTTCCGGACAAGCGCTTTACTAAGCGCCTTAATGACACACGTTACCCCTTCCCCCCTGACGTAGTTAAGGGTTGGGCTCAGTATCCCAAGGTGGATCCTCCAGTCTCTAGACTGGCGGCTAGATCCGTAGTATCAGTGGCAGATGGTTCATCGCTGAAGGATGCCACTGACAGGCAAATAGAGCTCCTGATGAAATCCATCTATGAAGCCATAGGCGCGTCTTTTGCTCCGGCCTTTGCAGCCGTGTGGGCACTCCAAGCTATCTCAGCTTGTCTGTCTGAGATTAATGCAGTCACACGTACCTCTGCTCCGCAAGTTGTGTCTTTGACTTCTCAGGCTTCGGCCTTTTCGTCCTACGCCATGAACGCCGTCCTGGACTCAGCGAGCCGTACAGCGGTAGCGTCCGCCAATTCGGTGGCAGTCCGCAGGGCCATGTGGCTACGCGAATGGAAGGCAGACTCTGCTTCCAAGAAGTTCTTAACCGGTTTGCCATTTTCTGGCGACCGTTTGTTTGGCGAGCAATTGGATGAAATTATTAAACAATCCAAGGGTAAGGACTCGTCCTTACCCCAGTCCAAACCAAACAAACCTCAGCAACGAAAAATTCAATCGAGGTTTCGGTCCTTTCGGCCCTCAGCCAGGTCCCAATCCTCCACGTCCAACAGGTCAGAGAAGGGCCAGAGGAACTCTTCTGCATGGCGGTCTAAGTCACGTCCTCCAAAGTCCGCCGGAGGAACCGCCTCCAAGGCGGCCTCCTCATGACTTTCGGCCTCCCCAAACCGCATCCTCGGTCGGTGGCAGGCTCTCCCGCTTTTGCGACGCCTGGTGGCCACATGTCCAAGACCGATGGGTGAGAGACATTCTGTCGCACGGTTACAGGATAGAGCTCAGCTCTCGTCCTCCGACTCGTTTCTTCAGAACATCTCCGCCCCCCGAGCGAGCCGATGCACTTTTTCAGTTTTTGGCACTGCCTTTCGGCCTGGCGACAGCCCCACGGGTCTTCACCAAGATCATGGCATCCGTGGTGGCGGTCCTACACTCTCAGGGCCACTCGGTGATCCCTTACTTAGACGATCTCCTAGTCAAGGCACCCTCCCGGGTGGCATGTCAACACAGCCTGACCATTGCTCTGGAGACTCTCCAGAGGTTCGGGTGGATCATCAATTTCCCAAAGTCAAAATTGACACCGACCCAATCACTGACTTACCTCGGGATGGAGTTTCATACTCTCTCGGCGATAGTGACGCTTCCGCTGGACAAACAGCGTTCGCTGCAGACAGGGGTGCACTCTCTCCTTCGGACCCAGTCACACCCCTTGAGGCGCCTCATGCACTTCCTAGGGAAGATGGTGGCAGCAATGGAGGCAGTTCCCTTTGCGCACTTTCATCTGCGTCCACTTCAATGGGACATTCTCCGCAAATGGGACAGGAGGTCGACGTCCCTAGACAGGAACGTCTCTTTCACTGGCAGCCAAAACCTCTCTTCAGTGGTGGCTTCTTCCTACTTCCTTGTCGAAGGGAAAATCATTCCTGCCCCCATCCTGGGCTGTGGTCACGACGGACGCGAGTCTGTCAGGGTGGGGAGCGGTCTTCCTCCACCACAGGGCTCAGGGAACCTGGACTCCGACAGAGTCCTCCCTTCAGATCAATGTACTGGAGATAAGGGCAGTGTATCTAGCCCTAAAGGCGTTCCATCGGTGGCTGGAGGGCAGACAGATCCGCATACAGTCGGACAACGCCACGGCGGCCGCGTACATCAACCACCAGGGCGGCACACGCAGTCGTCAGGCCTTCCAAGAAGTTCGGCGGATTCTGCTGTGGGCGGAAGCCACAGCCTCCACCATCTCCGCAGTTCACATCCCGGGCGTAGAAAACTGGGAAGCAGACTTTCTCAGTTGCCAGGGCATGGACGCAGGGGAATGGTCTCTTCACCCGGACGTGTTTCAAGAGATCTGTTGCCGCTGGGGAACGCCGGACGTCGACCTCATGGCGTCTCGGCACAACAACAAAGTCCCGGCATTCATGGCACGGTCTCAAGATCACAGAGCTCTGGCGGCGGATGCATTAGTTCAGGATTGGTCGCAGTTTCAACTGCCTTATGTATTTCCTCCTCTGGCACTGCTGCCCAGAGTGTTGCGCAAGATCAGGTCCGACTGCCGCTACGCCATCCTCGTCGCTCCAGACTGGCCGAGGAGGTCGTGGTACCCGGATCTGTGGCACCTCACGGTGGGTCAACCGTGGGCACTCCCAGACCGACCAGACTTGCTGTCTCAAGGGCCATTTTTCCATCTGAATTCTGTGGCCCTCAACCTGACTGTGTGGCCATTGAGTCCTGGCTCCTAGCGTCCTCAGGGTTATCTCAAGATGTCATTGCCACTATGAGACAAGCCAGGAAACCAACGTCCGCCAAGATCTATCACAGGGCTTGGAGGATCTTCTTATCCTGGTGCTCTGATCGGGGTTTTACCCCCTGGCCGTTTGCCTTACCCACTTTTCTTTCTTTCCTTCAATCCGGAATGGATAAGGGTTTGTCTCTTGGCTCTCTCAAGGGACAAGTATCGGCGCTTTCCGTGTTTTTTCAAAAGCGTCTAGCCAGGCTTCCGCAGGTCCGCACGTTCCTGCAGGGAGTTTGCCACATAGTCCCACCTTACAAGCGTCCGCTGGAACCCTGGGATCTTAACAGGGTGCTAACGGCTCTTCAGAAACCACCTTTCGAGCCGATGCGGGATGTCTCTCTATCACGCCTTTCGCACAAGGTGGCCTTCCTAGTGGCAGTCACATCACTTCGGAGAGTGTCTGAGCTAGCAGCGCTGTCATGCAAAGCCCCCTTCCTGGTGTTTCACCAGGATAAGGTGGTTCTGCGTCCGGTCCCGGAATTTCTCCCTAAGGTGGTATCCCCTTTTCATCTCAATCAGGATATCTCCTTACCTTCCTTTTGCCCTCATCCAGTTCACCAATGTGAAAAGGATTTGCACTTGTTAGATCTCGTGAGAGCACTCCGGCTCTACATTTCTCGCACGGCGCCCCTGCGCCGTTCGGATGCGCTCTTTGTCCTTGTCGCTGGCCAGCGTAAGGGGTCGCAGGCTTCCAAGTCAACCTTGGCTCGGTGGATCAAGGAACCGATTCTTGAAGCCTACCGTTCTTCTGGGCTTCCGATTCCTTCAGGGCTGAAGGCCCATTCTACCAGAGCCGTGGGTGCATCCTGGGCATTGCGGCACCAGGCTACGGCTCAGCAGGTTTGTCAGGCGGCTACCTGGTCGAGTCTGCACACTTTCACGAAACACTATCAGGTGCATGCCTATGCTTCGGCAGATGCCAGCCTAGGTAGGCGAGTCCTTCAGGCGGCGGTCGCCCACCTGTAAGAGGGGGCCGTTTTTCGGCTCTTTTTATCGAGGTATTCTTTTACCCACCCAGGGACTGCTTTTGGACGTCCCAATTGTCTGGGTCTCCCAATGGAGCGACAAAGAAGAAGGGAATTTTGTTTACTTACCGTAAATTCCTTTTCTTCTAGCTCCTATTGGGAGACCCAGCACCCGCCCCTGTTCCCTTCGGGCTGTTGTTCTTTTGTGTACACATGTTGTTCATGTTGAATTGTTCTTTTGGTTCATGGTTTCAGTTCTCCGAACATCCTTCGGATTGAATTTACCTTAGACCAATTTATAAGTTTTCTCCTTCCTGCTTTTGCACCAAAACTGAGGAGCCCGTGATGCACGGGAGGGTGTATAGGCAGAGGGGAGGGGTTACACTTTTTAAAGTGTAATACTTTGTGTGGCCTCCGGAGGCAGAAGCTATACACCCAATTGTCTGGGTCTCCCAATAGGAGCTAGAAGAAAAGGAATTTACGGTAAGTAAACAAAACTCCCTTCTTTCTAAAAAAAAAAAAAAAAAAATAATAAACAAACAACTAAAAGTTCAAATCATTCCCCATTTGACCCATTAAAAATTAAAGGATTAAAAAAAATTAAAAATAAACATACATTTGGTATTGCCGCGTTCAGAAATGCCTGATCTATCAAAATATAAAATCAATTAATCTGATCGGAAACGGCGTAATGGCAAAAAAGTTCCAAACGCCAAAACTACATTTTTTGATTGCCGCAAATTTTGAGCAAAATGCAATAACAGGATATCAAAACGTAGCATCTGCGCAAAAATACCATTCAATACATCATCTTGAGACGCAAAAATAAGCCGTCACTGAGCCCCATATCCCAAAAAATGAGAATGCATAGGGTCGGAAAATGGAGCAAAAAGTGTGCCAGTTTTTTTGGGACAAACTTCTGAATTATTTTTTTTCTTTGTCGCTCCATTGGGAGACCCAGACAATTGGGTGTATAGCTTCTGCCTCCGGAGGCCACACAAAGTATTACACTTTAAAAAGTGTAACCCCTCCCCTCTGCCTATACACCCTCCCGTGCATCACGGGCTCCTCCGTTTTATGCTTTGTGTGGAAGGAGGCACACATCCACTCATGCATTCTCATTTTAGTTAATCGGTTGGAAGAAAAGTGGGCCCCCACGGGGCCCCCGGCATGTTCCCTTCTCACCCCACTACGTCGGCGGTGTTGTTAAGGTTGAGGTACCCATTGCGGGTACAAAGGCCGGAGCCTCATGCCGTCTCCTTCACCATCCCTTAGCGGCTCTGGGAGAAGTGGGATCCTGAGCGGTCACCATTTACTGGGACCGTGCTCCCTCCGCAGCCCCTGTGGGAATCTGCCGGACCGGAGTCTATTCATCCTCAGGGACCGGGCCCTGCAACTCTAAGGTACTCTGTGTCCCCATGGGGACTGTGCAGGGAGCGCCTTCTTCCCGGACGCTGCGGCAGCTGCTGAATTGAGAAGGCCGGCGGACTTCCGCGCCGACCGTGCCTGCTTGTCGGGCGCGGTCTCAAATTTAGTCCCCGGCTTCATCGCGGCCTAGTAGCAAAAATCCCGCCCCCGGGCCTGCCTGTCAGGGGTAAGGGCGGGACTGCCGACCTGACGTCGGATGTGAGAGCCGGAGCATCCTGTATGTTTCCTCCCCCCTCACTGATCACTGTGGGGACCCCAGATTCCCGCACTTTCCTGGCGCCGCCCACGGCTCCACTCCTCCCCTGAGAGCTCCGGCAGCCATTTTTTTGGCATTCTGCCGGTGGAGGATTCTCAGTGAACAGCTCTACAGCTCCGGGGGACCTAAGGCAGGGAATCTGGAGGACACACACTCCGCTTTTTAGCGGTCGGTAAGCCACAGCGGTCACCCGGTGCTGGTCCCCCTAGGGTGCCGGAATAGATACGTATTTATATATATATATTTCTGTTCGGTTGGGCTGTGTACCCTTTTTTGCCCATATACCCTCAGTGATCATTCTCCTAGGAGACAACAGCATGTCGTCCACAAGGAGCAAATCTGTTAAGGCACAGGGTTTTTCTTTGTCGCTCCATTGGGAGACCCAGACAATTGGGTGTATAGCTTCTGCCTCCGGAGGCCACACAAAGTATTACACTTTAAAAAGTGTAACCCCTCCCCTCTGCCTATACACCCTCCCGTGCATCACTGGCTCCTCAGTTTTATGCTTTGTGTGGAAGGAGGCACACATCCACTCATGCATTCTCATTTTAGTTAATCGGTTGGAAGAAAAGTGGGCCCCCACGGGGCCCCCGGCATGTTCCCTTCTCATCCCACTACGTCGGCGGTGCTGTTAAGGTTGAGGTACCCATTGCGGGTACAAAGGCTGGAGCCTCATGCCGTCTCCTTCACCATCCCTTAGCGGCTCTGGGAGAAGTGGGATCCTGAGCGGTCATCCATTCACTGGGACCGTGCTCCCTCCGCAGCCCCTGTGGGAATCTGTCGGACAGGAGTCTATTTATCCTCAGGGACCGGGCCCTGCATCACTAAGGTACTCTGTGTCCCCATGGGGGATGTGCATGGAGCGCCTTCATCCCGGACGCTGCAGCAGCTGCTTATTTGTGACGGCCGGCGGACTTCCGCGCCGACCGCGCCTGCTTGTCGGCCGCGGTCTTAAATTTAGTCCCCGGCTTCAATTGCGGCCTAGTAGCAAAACTCCCGCCCCCGGGCCTGTCTATCAGGGGTAAGGGCGGGACTGCCGACCTGACGTCGGATGTGAGGGCCGGAGCATCCTGTATGTTTCCTCCCCCCTCACTGATCACTGTGGGGACTCCAGATTCCCGCACTTTTCTAGCGCCGCCCACGGCCCCACTCCTCCCCAGAGAGCTCCGGCAGCCATTTTTTTGGCATTCTGCCGGTGGAGGATTTCCAGGAAAGAGCTCTGCAACACTGGGAGACCTAAGGCAGGGAATCTGGAGGACACACGCTCCGCTTTTTAGCGGTCGGTAAGCCACACCGGTCACCCGGTGCTGGTCCCCTTAGGGTGCCGGAATAGATACTATATATTTATATATTTCTGTTCGGTCGGGCTGTATACCCTTTCCCATATACCCTCAGTGATCACTCTCCTAGGAGACAACAGCATGTCGTCCACAAGGAGCAAGGGTGCCAAGGCACAGGGTTATTTTGCGACCTGTACCTCTTGTGCGGCTAAGTTACCTGCGGGTTCCACCTACCCTCACTGTGAGCAATGCTCAACCCCTGTTTTGCTTGCTCAGCCGGAGCCTCGGTCACTAGTGGGCCCCTCGGCTCAGGCAGACCCCCCTGCTCTCCCTGTCCAGGCGGCAGGGACAGAGTTTGCCTTTTTTGCTGAAAAACTCTCTGAGTCACTCTCACAATCCATGGCTCAGTCTATGGACAAATGGTCTGCCAAGCTGCTTGAACCTTTGCAGTCCAGACCGGTCCTTACACAGGCCCCGGGCCCTGTTGGATCGTCGCCTCCAGGCCCCTCTCTGTCCGCGCCGCAGCGCGTTCCCAGGGGGGGCCCTAGGTCTCACTTGGAGGACTCCTGCCCGGACCACAGTCCCAAACAGAGTGCGTTTTTCGATCACTCTAACTTCAGGGATGCTGTCCAGAAGCCCAGAGCGGTTCCGGACAAGCTCTTTACTAAGCGCCTTACTGACACACGTTACCCCTTCCCCTCTGACGTAGTTAAGGGTTGGGCTCAATGTCCCAAGGTGGATCCCCCAGTCTCTAGATTGGCGGCTAGATCTGTGGTATCGGTTGCAGATGGCTCATCGCTAAAGGATGCCACTGACAGGCAGATAGAGCTCCTGGTGAAATCCATCTATGAAGCCACGGGCGCGTCTTTTGCAGCCGTGTGGGCACTCCAAGCTATCTCAGCTTGTCTGGCTGAGATTAATGCGGTCACACGTAATTCTGCTCCGCAGGTTGCGTCTTTGACTTCTCAGGCGTCAGCTTTTTCTTCCTACGCCATGAACGCAGTTCTAGACTCTGCTAGCCGTACAGCGGTGGCATCCGCTAACTCTGTGGCAGTCCGCAGGGCCATGTGGCTGCGCGAATGGAAAGCAGACTCTGCTTCCAAGAGGTTCTTAACCGGTTTGCCGTTTTCTGGCGACCGCTTGTTTGGCGAACGATTGGATGAGATTATTAAGGAATCCAAGGGAAAGGACTCCTCCTTACCCCAATCCAAACCGAAGAGACCTCAGCAATGGAAAATACAATCGAGGTTTCGGTCCTTTCGTCCCTCCGCCAAGCCTCAATCCTCTTCGTCCAGCAGGCCGGAGAAAGGCCAGAGGAACTCCTATGTGTGGCGGGCGAAGTCACGCCCCCAAAAACCCGCCGGAGGCAATGCCTCCAAGGCGGCCTCTTCATGACTCTCGGCATCCCCCAACCGCATCCTCGGTTGGTGGCAGGCTCTCCCGCTTTTGCGACGCCTGGTGGCCACATGTTCAAGACCGATGGGTGAGAGACATTCTGTCTCACGGTTACAGGATAGAGTTCAGCTCTCGTCCCCCGACTCGTTTCTTCAGAACCTCTCCGCCCCCCGAGCGAGCTGATGCACTTTTTCAGGCGGTGAACGCTCTGAAGACAGAAGGAGTTGTGATCCCTGTTCCCCCCCCCAGGAACATGGTCGCGGCTTTTACTCCAACTTGTTTGTGGTGCCAAAGAAGGACGGCTCGTTCCGTCCCGTTCTGGACCTCAAACTGCTCAACAGACATGTGAGCACCAGACGGTTTCGGATGGAATCTCTCCGCTCGGTCATCGCTTCGATGTCACAAGGAGACTTCCTAGCATCGATCGACATCAAGGATGCTTATCTCCATATGCCGATCGCATCCGAACATCAACGCTTTTTGCATTTCGCCATCGGGGACGAACACCTTCAGTTCGGGGCATTGCCTTTCGGCCTGGCGACAGCCCCACGGGTGTTCACCAAGGTCATGGCATCTGTTGTGGCGTTCCTACACTCTCAGGGCCACTCGGTGATTCCCTACTTAGACGATCTTCTGGTCAGGGCACCCTCTCAGATGGCGTGTCAAAACAGTCTTTCCGTCGCTCTGGCGACTCTCCAGCAGTTCGGGTGGATCATCAACTTCCCAAAATCCAAGTTGACACCGACCCAATCACTGACGTACCTTGGGATGGAGTTTCATACTCAGTCAGCGGTAGTCATGCTACCGCTGGACAAACAGCTTTCGCTGCAGGCAGGGGTGCAATCTCTTCTTCGGGGTCAGTCACACCCCTTGAGGCGCCTCATGCACTTCCTGGGGAAGATGGTGGCAGCGATGGAGGCAGTGCCCTTCGCGCAATTCCATCTGCGGCCGCTCCAGTGGGACATTCTCCGCAAATGGGACAGGAGGTCGACTTCCCTCGACAGGAACGTCTCTCTTTCCCTTGCAACCAAGACGTCACTTCAGTGGTGGCTCCTTCCCAACTCTCTGTCGCAGGGAAAATCCTTCCTACCCCCAACCTGGGCTGTGGTCACCACGGACGCGAGCCTGTCAGGGTGGGGGGCGGTTTTTCTCCACCACAGGGCTCAGGGAACCTGGACTCCGATAGAGTCTTCCCTTCAGATCAATATTCTGGAGATAAGGGCAGTGTATCTAGCCCTATTGGCCTTTCATCGGTGGCTGGAGGGCAGGCAGATCCGGATCCAGTCGGACAATGCCACTGCCGTCGCATACATCAACCACCAGGGCGGCACTCGCAGTCGTCAAGCCTTCCAGGAAGTCCGACGGATTCTGCAGTGGGTGGAAGCCACAGCTTCCACCATCTCCGCAGTTCACATCCCGGGCGTAGAAAACTGGGAAGCAGATTTTCTCAGTCGTCAGGGCATGGACGCGGGGGAATGGTCTCTTCACCCAGACGTGTTTCGAGAGATCTGTCGCCGCTGGGGAATGCCGGACGTCGATCTCATGGCGTCACGGCACAACAACAAAGTCCCGGCATTCATGGCCCGGTCTCAAGATCACAGAGCTCTGGCGGCGGACGCATTAGTTCAGGATTGGTCGCAGTTTCGACTGCCTTATGTATTTCCTCCTCTGGCGATGCTGCCCAGAGTGTTGCGCAAAATCAGGTCCGACTGTCGTCGCGCCATTCTCGTCGCCCCAGATTGGCCGCGGCGGTCATGGTACCCGGATCTGTGGCATCTCACGGTGGGTCAACCGTGGGCGCTCCCAGACCGCCCAGACTTGCTGTCACAAGGGCCGTTTTTCCATCTGAATTCTGTGGCCCTCAACCTGACTGTGTGGCCATTGAGTCCTGGCTCCTAGCGTCTTCAGGGTTATCTCAGGATGTCATTGCCACCATGAGACAGGCCAGGAAACCAACGTCCGCCAAGATCTATCACAGGTCTTGGAGGATCTTCTTATCCTGGTGCTCTGATAAGGGTTTTACTCCCTGGCCTTTTGCCTTACCCACTTTTCTTTCATTCCTTCAATCCGGAATGGACAAGGGATTGTCTCTCGGCTCTCTCAAGGGACAAGTATCGGCGCTATCCGTATTTTTTCAAAAGCGTCTAGCCAGGCTTCCGCAGGTCCGCACGTTCCTGCAGGGAGTTTGCCACATAGTCCCACCTTACAAGCGTCCGCTGGAACCCTGAGACCTTAACAGGGTGCTAACGGCTCTTCAGAAACCACCTTTCGAGCCGCTGCGGGATGTCTCTTTATCACGTCTTTCGCAGAAGGTGGCATTTCTAGTGGCAGTTACATCGCTCCGTAGAGTGTCGGAGCTGGCAGCGCTGTCATGCAAAGCCCCCTTCCTGGTTTTTCACCAGGATAAGGTGGTTCTGCGTCCTGTTCCGGAATTTCTCCCTAAGGTGGTATCTCCTTTTCATCTCAATCAGGATATCTCCTTACCTTCATTTTGCCCTAATCCAATTCACCAATGTGAAAAGGATTTGCACTCCTTAGATCTAGTGAGAGCACTCCGACACTACGTGTCTCGCACGGCGCCCCTGCGTCGTTCAGATGCGCTCTTTGTCCTTGTCGCTGGCCAGCGTAAGGGTTCGCAGGCTTCCAAGTCAACCTTGGCTCGGTGGATCAAGGAACCGATTCTTGAAGCCTACCGTTCTTCTGGGCTTCCGCTTCCTTTGGGGCTGAAAGCCTATTCTACCAGAGCCGTGGGTGCGTCCTGGGCATTGCGGCACCGGGCTACGGCTCAGCAGGTGTGTCAGGCAGCTACGTGGTCTAGTCTGCACACTTTCACGAAACACTATCAGGTGCATACCTATGCTTCGGCAGATGCCAGTCTAGGTAGGCGAGTCCTTCAGGCGGCGGTTGCCCACCTGTAAGAGGGGGTCGTTTTCGGCTCTTTTTATCGAGGTATTCTTTTACCCACCCAGGGACTGCTTTTGGACGTCCCAATTGTCTGGGTCTCCCAATGGAGCGACAAAGAAGGGAATTTTGTTTACTTACCGTAAATTCCTTTTCTTCTAGCTCCTATTGGGAGACCCAGCACCCGCCCCTGTTCCCTTCGGGCTGTTTGTTCTTTTGTGTACACATGTTGTTCATGTTGAATGGTTCTTTTGGTTCATGGTTTTCAGTTCTCCGAACATCCTTCGGATTGAATTTACCTTAGACCAATTTATAAGTTTCCTCCTTCCTGCTTTTCCACCAAAACTGAGGAGCCCGTGATGCACGGGAGGGTGTATAGGCAGAGGGGAGGGGTTACACTTTTTAAAGTGTAATACTTTGTGTGGCCTCCGGAGGCAGAAGCTATACACCCAATTGTCTGGGTCTCCCAATAGGAGCTAGAAGAAAAGGAATTTACGGTAAGTAAACAAAATTCCCTTCTTTTGCGGCCTGTACCTCTTGTGGGGCTATGTTACCTGCGGGTTCCACCTACCCTCACTGTGAGCAATGCTCGACCCCTGTTTCGCTTGCTCAGCCGGAGCCTCGGACACTAGTGGACCCCTCGGCTCATGTAGACCCCCCTGCTCCCCCTGTCCAGGCGGCAGGGACAGAGTTCGCCTCTTTTGCTGAGAAACTCTGAGTCACTTTCACAATCCATGGCTCAGTCTATGGACAAATGGTCTGCCAAGCTGCTAGAAGCTTTGCAGTCCAGACCGGTCCTTACACAGGCCCCGGCCCCTGTTGGATTGTCGCCTCCAGGCCCCTCTCGGTCCGCGCCGCAGCGCGCTCCCAGGTTGGGCCCTAGGTCTCACGTGGAGGACTCCTGCCCGGACCACAGTCCTAGACAGGCTAAGCAGGCTCGCTGGGAATCTTCCCCGACTTCTTCACGCTGCTCGGGTTCCCAGCTTGAGGACTCGCTGGAGGACGAGGCGGACGTCGCAGCTCAGGGCTCTGACCCTGACGTCGCCCTCAACCTTGATACACCTGAAGGGGACGCCTTAAGCTGGTGTCACACATAACGACGACGACAACGACGTCGCTGCAACGTCACCATATTCTGTGACGTTGCAGCGACCTCAACAGCGACGTCGCTATGTGTGACACATAACAACGATCAGACCCCTGCTGCGAAATCGCTGCTCGCTCCTAAATGCTCCAGGTCATTTTTTGAACGCTGCTATCCCGCTGCGCCATGCTGATAAGCTGATAATCCTTTTGTTTGACACCGCAGCAGGGACGCTACGCTACGTCTGAAACCACACAACGACCGTCGACGTCGCTATGATCGCTGCTCCGTCGCTGCTTTTTATACCATGTTTGACAGCTTACTAACGATCATCTATGGTCGCTGCTACGTCACAGAATATGGTGACGTTGCAGCGACGTCGTTGTCGTCGTCGTTATGTGTGACCCCAGCTTTAGTGAATGATCTTATCTCGTCCATCAACCAGGTGTTGGATTTCTCTCCCCCGCCTCCTACTGTAGAGGAGTCGGCGTCTCAGCAGGAGAAACACCAGTTTCGGTTCCCCAAACGTACACGTAGTGCGTTTTTTGATCACTCTAACTTCAGAGATGCTGTCCAGAAGCCCAGAGCGGTTCCGGACAAGCGCTTTACTAAGCGCCTCACTGACACGCGTTATCCCTTCCCCTCTGACGTAGTTAAGGGTTGGGCTCAATGTCCCAAGGTGTATCCTCCAGTCTCTAGATTGGCGGCTAGATCTGTGGTATCGGTTGCAGATGGCTCATCGCTAAAGGATGCCACTGACAGGCAGATAGAGCTCCTGGTGAAGTCCATCTATGAAGCCACGGGCGCGTCTTTTGCCCCGGCCTTTGCAGCCGTGTGGGCACTCCAAGCTATCTCAGCTTGTCTGGCTGAGATTAATGCTATCACACGTAATTCTGCTCCGCAAGTTGCGTCTTTGACTTCTCAAGCGTCAGCTTTTTCTTCCTACGCCATGAGCGCAGTCCTAGATTGGCGGCTAGATCTGTGGTATCGGTTGCAGATGGCTCATCGCTAAAGGATGCCACTGACAGGCAGATAGAGCTCCTGGTGAAGTCCATCTATGAAGCCACGGGCGCGTCTTTTGCCCCGGCCTTTGCAGCCGTGTGGGCACTCCAAGCTATCTCAGCTTGTCTGGCTGAGATTAATGCTATCACACGTAATTCTGCTCCGCAAGTTGCGTCTTTGACTTCTCAAGCGTCAGCTTTTTCTTCCTACGCCATGAACGCAGTCCTAGACTCTGCTGGCCGTACAGCGGTGGCATCCGCTAACTCTGTGGCAGTCCGCAGGGCCATGTGGCTGCGCGAATGGAAGGCAGACTCTGCCTCCAAGAGGTTCTTAACCGGTTTGCCGTTTTCTGGCGACCGCTTGTTTGGCGAACGATTGGATGAGATTATTAAGGAATCCAAGGGAAAGGACTCCTCCTTACCCCAGTCCAAACCTAAGAGACCTCAGCAACGGAAAATACAATCGAGGTTTCGGTCCTTTCGTCCCTCCGCCAAGCCCCAATCCTCTTCGTCCAGCAGGCCGGAGAAAGGCCAGAGGAACTCCTATGCGTGGCGGTCCAAGTCACGCCCCCAAAAGGCCGCAGGAGGCACTGCCTCCAAGGCGGCCTCCTCATGACTCTCGGCATCCCCGAGCCGCATCCTCGGTCAGTGGCAGGCTCTCCCGCTTTGGCGACGCCTGGTGGCCACATGTTCAAGACCGATGGGTGAGAGACATTCTATCTCACGGTTACAGGATAGAGTTCAGCTCTCGTCCTCCGGCTCGTTTCTTCAGAACCTCTCCGCCCCCCGCTCGGGCCGACGCACTTTTTCAGGCAGTGGACGCTCTGAAGACAGAAGGAGTTGTGATCCCCGTTCCCCCTCAGGAACGTGGTCGCGGTTTTTACTCCAACTTGTTCGTGGTGCCAAAAAAGGACGGATCATTCCGTCCCGTTCTGGACCTCAAACTACTCAACAGACATGTGAGAACCAGACGCTTTCGGATGGAATCTCTCCGCTCGGTCATCGCCTCGATGTCACAAGGAGACTTCCTAGCATCGATCGACATCAAGGATGCTTATCTCCACGTGCCGATCGCACCCGAACATCAACGCTTCTTGCGTTTCGCCATCGGGGACGAACACCTTCAGTTCGTGGCATTGCCTTTCGGCCTGGCGACAGCCCCACGGGTTTTCACCAAAGTCATGGCATCCGTTGTGGCGGTCCTACACTCTCAGGGCCACTCGGTGATTCCCTACTTAGACGATCTCCTAGTCAGGGCACCTTCTCGGGTGGCGTGTCAACACAGCCTTACCGTCGCTCTGGCGACTCTCCAGCAGTTCGGGTGGATCATCAACTTCCCGAAATCCAAGTTGACACCGACCCAATCACTGACTTACCTCGGGATGGAGTTTCATACTCAGTCAGCGGTAGTCAAGCTACCACGGGACAAACAGCTTCTCTGCAGGCAGGGGTGCAATCTCTTCTTCGGGGTCAGTCACACCCCTTGAGGCGCCTCATGCACTTCCTGGGGAAGATGGTGGCAGCGATGGAGGCAGTGCCGTTCGCGCAATTCCATCTGCGGCCACTCCAATGGGACATTCTCCGCAAATGGGACAGGAGGTCTGCTTCCCTCGACAGGAACGTCTCTCTTTCCCTTGCAAAAAAAACGTCTCTTCAGTGGTGGCTCCTTCCCAATTCTCTATCGCAGGGAAAATCCTTCCTACCCCCAACCTGGGCTGTGGTCACCACGGACGCGAGCCTGTCAGGGTGGGGAGCGGTTTTTCTCCACCACAGGGCTCAGGGAACCTGGACTCCGATAGAGTCTTCCCTTCAGATCAATGTTCTGGAGATAAGGGCAGTGTATCTAGCCCTATTGGCTTTCCATCGGTGGCTGGAGGGCAGGCAGATCCGTATCCAGTCGGACAACGCCACTGCCGTCGCATACATCAACCACCAAGGCGGCACTCGCAGTCGTCATGCCTTCCAGGAAGTCCGGCGGATTCTGCAGTGGGTGGAAGCCACAGCCTCCACCATCTCCGCAGTTCACATCCCGGGCGTAGAAAACTGGGAAGCAGATTTTCTCAGTCGTCAGGGCATGGATGCGGGGGAATGGTCTCTACACCCAGAAGTGTTTCGAGAGATCTGTCGCCGCTGGGGAATGCCGGACGTCGATCTCATGGCGTCACGGCACAACAACAAGGTCCCGGCATTCATGGCTCGGTCTCAAGATCACAGAGCTCTGGCAGCGGACGCGTTAGTTCAGGATTGGTCGCAGTTTCGACTACCTTATGTGTTTCCTCCTCTGGCGATGCTGCCCAGAGTGTTACGCAAAATCAGGTCCGACTGCCGTAGCGCCATTCTCGTCGCTCCAGACTGGCCGAGGCGGTCGTGGTACCCGGATCTGTGGCATCTCACGGTGGGTCAACCGTGGGCGCTTCCAGACCGCCCAGACTTGCTGTCACAAGGCCCGTTTTTCCATCTGAATTCTGTGGCCCTCAACCTGACTGTGTGGCTATTGAGTCCTGGCTCCTAGCGTCTTCAGGGTTATCTCAGGATGTCATTGCCACCATGAGACAGGCCAGGAAACCAACGTCTGCCAAGATCTATTACAGGTCTTGACAAATCTTCTTTTCTTCAGCGCTCTATTGGGAGACCCAGACGATTGGGGTATAGCTACTGCCCTCCGGAGGCCACACAAAGCACTACACTAAAAAGTGCAAGGCCCCTCCCCCTCTGGCTATACCCCCCCGTGGTATCACGGGTTCTCCAGTTTTAGCTTTGTGTGCGAAGGAGGTCAGACATCCACGCATAGCTCCACAGATTTTAGTCAGCAGTAGCTGCTGACTATTTCGGATGGAAGAAAAGAGGACACATATAGTGTCCCCAGCATGCTCCCTTCTCACCCCTGGATGGTGTTGTAAGGTTGAGGTACCTATTGCTGGTACGGAGGCTGGAGCCCACATGCTGCTTTCCTTCCACATCCCCCTGAGGGGCTCTGAGGAAGTGGGATCCTGCCGGCCTCAAAGCTCTGACGCCGGGCTCCATCCACAGACCCATTTGAACCTGCTGGATGTGGAGCTGGAGTACCGTTCAGGGACATGGCCCTGCACCATTACAGGTACTCTGTGTCCCCGTACACACAGGCACAGCACACTCCAGACTTGCTGGGTGTGCTAGTGCGCCGGGGACAGTAAAGGGTTACAGTCACTGCAGCTTTGCTGAGTGACTTTGTGTTTTGGGAACTACCGCGCCGGACGCTCCGGGAGCGGCGGCGCGGCTGGGACTTGTAGTTCGCCGGGGACTGGGCGCCGACCGCGCTTTTACGGCGGCGGCGCTTATAACTCCAGTCCCCGGCTTCTGCGGCCTAGTGCCGCTTCGTTCCCGCCCCCTCCCTGTCACTCAGGGAAGGGGACAGGCGCTGAGCAATCAGCAGCGCCGAGGGCTGGAGCCTTTTTACATGCTCCAGCCCTCTCACTGCACTCTGTCGGATGCCGGATTCCCGCTCTGCCTTGGGGGCACGCCCACGGCCCGCCCCTACTCACACGAGCTGGGGAAGAAGCCGGCAGCCATTACTGCAGAGCTCGGGGCACCAAGGCAGGACAGTGGCGATCATACACCCGCTTATAGGCGGGCGGTAAGAGGCACACATAGTGCTGACCACGATATAACTGCAGTGTATACATGTGTTGTTTTTAACTACATAGGTCGCTATATGCCCGCTTGGGGAGCGACACATCAGCAGCAGGAAAGCAGGTGTGCTAAGGCACAGGCTTTCTAGGCTGCTTGTATTGCACGTACTGAAGTGTTCATTTGTGTTTATGCTGATATGCTATACATTGCACTGTACAGTCGCTAGTCTTAGCTATATTCTCCTGGAATGGCTAGACTACAGCAGCAGAAAACCAAGGGTGCTGGGGCACAGGTTTTTTTCTATGCTGCTTGTATTGCATGGGCTGCAGTGTGCATTTGTACTTGTGCTTGTATGCTATACATTGCACTGTATGGTCACTCTTCTGGGCTATATTCCCCTAGATGACCAGTCTACAGCAGCAGAAGAGCAGAGGTGCCAGGGCACAGGCTTCTATGCTGCTTGGATTGCATGTGCTGCAGTGTTCATTTGTACTTGTGCTTGTATGCTATACATTGCACTGTAGGGTCACTCTTCTGGGCTATATTCCCCTAGATGACTAGTATACAGCAGCAGAAGAGCAGGGGTGCCAGGGCACAGGCTTCTATGCTGCTTGTATTGCTTGTGCTGCAGTGGTCATTTGTACTTTATGCCTGTATGCTATACATTGCAATGTACGGTCACCAATCTTGGCTATATACTTCTAGATAGCTAGTCGGCAGCGGCAAAAAAAAAAAAAAAAAAAAAAAGCAACACAGTTTTCAGTGCTGTTTTTACTACATGGGATGCTGTTCATGACACCGTCCCATTGTGTGCATGCTCCCCTGTAGCACGTCGTCTGCCGGGGTCTCTAGCACGTCGTCTGCCGGGGCTCTACTAGTTGTGGCCAAAGAAACCTCCTGTCAACCCTGTCCATGGACAGGGACGGAGTAGTCATAATATAGAGACTTGCACCCATGGGCAATCTACTTGAACAAAAGGCAGCTCTTCAGGGCTTTGATACTGACATCGCTCTCAATCCGGATACACCGGGTGGTAACGCCATACGGAATGATCCTATACCGTCCACCAATGGAAGGTTGGATCTTTCTCCCTCAGCTCCCCCAGTGGAGATAGGAGACGAACAGGAGAAGTTCCTTTTCAGTGTCTCACGCAGATATTGAGTATTTTTCTGGCCACGCTGACTTCAGAGAAGCAGTCCAGGAACACCACGCTTACCAGATAAGCGTCTTCTCCAAACGTTTTTAGGATACACGTTATCCCTTTTTTCCCCTGACGTGGTCAGCGCTGGACCCAGGGTCCAAAGGTGGATTCTCCAATCTCCAGGCTTGCATATAGAGCCATAGTTGCACTGGAGATGGGGCTTCACTTCAAGATGCCATTCACAGACAGATGGACTCTGGTTGAAATCTGTCTAGGAGGCTATCGGCGTGTCGGTTGCTCCGGCATCCACAGCCGTATTGGCAACCTAACCTTTTCTGCTGTTCTTGCGCAGCTGACCTTGAGCAGGGACATCTGTACCGCAGAGGCGTCCGTAACCCCGCAATGTCTGCACTGCGACTTACCCTGTTAATGCTGTCCTAAAAGTACAGTCGAGGTTTCGGTCCTTCCCAAGCTCCGGCAGGTCCCAATTGTCCTCGTGCAAAAGGGCTACAAAACCTCAGACGGCCTCAGATTCCGGCCGGGCTCAATCTCGCCCAAGGAAGGCGGTCGGAGGAACCGCTACCAAGGCGGTCTCCTCAGGACTCTCAGCTCTCTCTCTCTCTCTCCGCATCCGCGGCTGATGGCAGACTCCCCCGCCTTTGGCGACATTTAGCTGCCACAGGTCACAGACCGGTGGGTGACGGACATTGTGCTCACGTGCACAGGACAGTGTTCTGTTCTCGTCCTCCGACTCCATTCTTCAGAACGGCCCCACCTCTCCACCGAGCAGATGCCCTGCTGCAGGCGGTGGACGCTCTAAGAGCAGAAGGAGTGGTGATCCCTGTCCCCCCTCAGGAACGAGGGCGAGGGTTTGTACTCCAATCTCTTTGTGGCTCCAAAAATGGACGGTTCCTTCCGTCCTGTTCTGGTTCTGAAACTGCTCAACGAGCATGCGAACGCCAGGCGGTTCCGGATGGGATCCCTCCGATCCGTCATTGCCTCAATGTCTCGAGGAGACTTCCTTGCCTCAACAGACATCAAAGATGCCTATCTCCACGTGCCAATTGCTACGGAGCACCAACGTTTTCTACGTTTTGTGATAGGAGACGAACATCTTCTGTTCGTAGCTCTGCCATTCAGTCTGGCGACAGCCCCACGGGTGGGCACCAAGGTCATGGCAGCAGTGGTAGCAGTCTTGCACTCTCACGGACACCCGGTGATTCCGTACTTGGACGATCTACTCGTCAAAGCAACCTCCCTCGAGGCATGCCAACGTAGCCTGAAGGTTACGCTGGAGACTCTCCAGACTTTCGGGTGGATCATCAATTTGGCAAGGTCAAATCTGTCTCCGACTCAATCACTAACGTATCTCGGCATGGAGTTTCATACTCTATCAGCCATAGTGAAGCTTCCGCTGAACCAGCAGCGTTCACTGCGGACAGAGGTGCAGTCTCTCCTTCAAGGCCAGTCGCACCCCTTAAGGCGCCTCATGCACTTCCTAAGGAAGATGGTGGCAGCCATCGAGGCAGTTCTCTTTGCGCAGTTTCATCTGCGCCAACGGCAATGGGACATTCTCCGCCAATGGGATGGGCAGTCAACCTCCCTGGACGGGAAGTCTCCCTTTCCCTGACGGCCGAGGACTCTCTGCAATAGTGGCTTATTCCCACCTCATTGCCATAGCCCCCATCCTGGGCAGTGGTCACGACAGATACGAGTCTGTCAGGGTGGGGAGCAGTTTGTCTCCGCCACATGGCTCAGGGGACGTGGACTCAGCAGGAGTCCACCCTTCAGTTCGATGTGCTGGAAATCGAGGCAGGGTATCTTACCCTATTAGCTTTCCAAAAGTGGCTAGAAGGGAGCAGATCCGAATCCAGTCGGACATCTCCACAGCGGTGGCATACATCAACCACCAAGGAGGGACACGCAGTCAGCAGCCTTCCAGGAAGTCCGGCGAATCCTCATGTGGGTGGAGGACACAGCATCCACCATATCCGCAGTTCACATCCCGGGCGTAGAAAACTGGGAAGCAGGCTTCCTCAGTCGCCAGGGCATGGACGCGGGGGAATGGTCCCTTCACCCGGACGTGTTTCAGGAAATCTGTTGCCGCTGGGGGGGGGGCCGGACGTCGACCTAATGGCGTCTCGGCACACCAACAAGGTCCCGGCATTTATGGCACGATCGCGCGATCACAGAGCTCTGGCGGCAGACGCCTTAGTGCAAGATTGGTCGCAGTTCCGGCTCACATATGTGTTTCCACCTCTGGCACTCTTGCCCAGAGTACTGCGCAAAAATCAGATCCGATTGCAGCCGCGTCATACTCGTCGCACCAGACTGGCCGAGGAGATCGTGGTACCCGGATCTGTGGCATCTCACGGTCGGCCGACCGGGGTCACTACCAGACCGACCAGACTTACTGTCTCAAGGGCCGTTTTCTCCATCGGAATTCTGCGGCCCTGAACCTGACTGTGTGGCTTGTGTGTCCTGGATACTAGCGTCTTCAGGATTATCCCAAGGGGTCGTTGCCACCATGAGACAGGCTAGGAAGCCCACGTCTGCTAAGATCTACCACAGAACGTGGAAGGTTTTCTTAATCTGGTGCTCTACTCAGGGAGTGTCTCCCTGGCCATTTGCATTGCCTATCTTTCTTTCCTTCCTACAATAGGAGTTAGAAAAGGGCTTGTCGCTAGACTCCCTCAAAGGGCAAGTCTCAGCACTATCCGTGTTTTTTCAGAAGCGTCTAGCACGTCTTTCTAAGGTGCGCACGTTCCCGCAGGGGGTTTGTCATATCGTACCCCCGTACAAGCGGCCGTTGGATCCATGGGATCTGAACAGGGTTCTAGTTGCTCTCCAGAAGCCGCCTTTCGAGCCTCTGAAGGAAGTTTCCTTTTCTCGCCTGTCACAGAAGGTGGCGTTTCTCGTTGCGATCACATCGCTTCGGCGAGTGTCTGAGCTGGCAGCTCTGTCATCCAAGGCTCCCTTCCTGGTGTTTCACCAGGACAAGGTAGTGCTGCGCATCATTCCGGAGTTTCTCCCTAAGGTAGTATCCTCGTTTCATCTTAATCAGGATATCTCCTTACCGTCCTTTTGCACTCATCCGGTTCACCGGTATGAGAATGATTTACGTTTGCTAGATCTGGTGAGAGCACTCAGAATCTACATTTCACGCACGGCGCCCGTACGCCGTTCCGATGCTCTTGTTGCTGGTACGCGCAAGAGGTTGCAGGCTTCTAAAGCCACCCTGGCTCGATGGATCAAAGAACCAATTCTGGAAGCCTACCGTTTTGCAGGGCTTCCGGTTCTTTCAGGGCTGAAAGCCCATTCAACCAGAGCCGTGAGTGCGTCCTGGGCGCTACGACACCAGGCTTCGGCTCAACAGGTGTGCCAGGCAGCTACCTGGTCGAGTCTGCACACTTTCACCAAACATTATCAGGTGCATACCTATGCTTCGGCGGATGCCAGCTTAGGTAGAAGAGTCCTGCAGGCGGCAGTGACATCCCCGTAGGGGAGGGCTGTTTTGCAGCTCTAACATGAGGTATCTCTTTACCCACCCAGGGACAGCTTTTGGACGTCCCAATCGTCTGGGTCTCCCAATAGAGCGCTGAAGAAGAAGGGAATTTTGTTACTTACCGTAAATTCCTTTTCTTCTAGCTCTTATTGGGAGACCCAGCACCCGCCCTGTTGTCCTTCGGGATTTCTTGGTTGTTTGCGGGTACACATGTTGTTCATGTTGAACGGTTTTTCAGTTCTCCGACGTTATTCGGAGTTAATTTGTTTAAACCAGTTATTGGCTTCCTCCTTCTTGCTTTGGCACTAAAACTGGAGAACCCGTGATACCACGGGGGGGTATAGCCAGAGGGGGAGGGGCCTTGCACTTTTTAGTGTAGTGCTTTGTGTGGCCTCCGGAGGGCAGTAGCTATACCCCAATCGTCTGGGTCTCCCAATAAGAGCTAGAAGAAAAGGAATTTACGGTAAGTAACAAAATTCCCTTCATCCTGGTGCTCTGATAACGGTTTTCCTCCATGGCCGTTTGCCTTACCCACTTTTCTTTCATTCCTTCAATCCGGAATGGACAAGGGTTTGTCACTCGGCTCTCTCAAGGGCCAAGTATCGGCGCTCTCTGTATTTTTTCAAAAGCGCCTAGCCAGGCTTCCGCAGGTCCGCACTTTCCTGCAGGGAGTTTGCCACATAGTCCCACCTTACAGGCGTCCGCTGGAACCCTGGGATCTTAACAGGGTGCTAACGGCTCTTCAGAAACCACCTTTCGAGCCGCTGCAGGATGTCTCTTTATCACGTCTTTCGCAGAAGGTGGCCTTTCTAGTGGCAGTTACATCACTCCGGAGAGTGTCTGAGCTTGCAGCGCTGTCATGCAAAGCCCCCTTCCTGGAGTTTCACCAGGATAAGGTGGTTCTGCGTCCTGTCCCGGAATTTCTCCCTAAGGTGGTATCTCCTTTTCTTTGTCGCTCCATTGGGAGACCCAGACAATTGGGGTGTATAGCTATTGCCTCTGGAGGCCACACAAAGTATTACACTTAAAAGTGTAAGGCCCCTCCCCTTCTGGCTATACACCCCCAGTGGGATCACTGGCTCACCAGTTTTGTGCTTTGTGCGAAGGAGGCAACACATCCACGCATAGCTCCACTTTTTAGTCAGCAGCAGCTGCTGACTATGTCGGATGGAAGAAAAGAGGACACATATAGTGTCCCCAGCATGCTCCCTTCTCACCCCACTGTATGTCGGAGGTGTTTGTAAGGTTGAGGTACCCATTGCGGGTACGGCGGCAGGAGCCCACATGCTGATTCCTTCCCCATCCCTTTTTACAGGGCTCTGGGTGAAGTGGGATTTACCGGTCTCCAGGCACTGAGACCGTGCTCCATCTACAGCCCCTGGAGAAGATGCTGGATGGAGCGGAGTACATCAGGGACATGGCCCTGCTTCCTCAAGGTACT
The DNA here is from genome assembly GCF_048569485.1 of Anomaloglossus baeobatrachus. NCBI lineage: Eukaryota > Metazoa > Chordata > Amphibia > Anura > Aromobatidae > Anomaloglossus > Anomaloglossus baeobatrachus. The sequence continues at coordinate 415,015,952 of NC_134356.1, forward strand.
CTGTGTCCCCGTGCATTTGGCGCTCACACCGCAGCATGCTGGGTGTTGTAGTGCGCCGGGGGACATCAGCGCTGCGGCGCCTGTGCCATGGCCTCATTCAGCTTTGCTGAAGCAGGCTCACTTATGGGAATTGGTCGCGCCGGCCGCTGGGACTGCGGCGCGGCTGGCACTTGTAGTGCGCCGGGGACTTCAGCGCGGCCTGCGCTTTTACGGCGGCCGCGCTGATAACTAGAGTCCCCGGCTTTTGCGGCCTGCTTCCGTTCGTTCCCGCCCCCAGACCTGCCAGTCAGGAGAGGGGCGGGACGCTGGCCACTTCCAGGAATCGGTCGCGCCGGCCGCTGGCAGCGGCGCGGCTGGCACTTGTGGTGCGCCGGGGACTTCAGCGCGGCCCGCGTTTTTACGGCGGCCGCGCTGATAACTAGAGTCCCCGGCTTTTGCGGCCTGCTTCCGTTCGTTCCCGCCCCCAGACCTGCCAGTCAGGAGAGGGGCGGGACGCTGGCCACTTCTATGAATCGGTCGCGCCGGCCGCTGGAACTGCGGCGCGGCTGGCACTTGTGGTGCGCCGGGGACTTCAGCGCGGCCCGCGCTTTTACGGCGGCCGCGCTGTTAACTCGAGTCCCCGGCTTCTGGGCCTAGTCTCCCTTCGTTACCGCCCACAGCCCTGACAGTCAGGGTAGGGGCGTGACGCTGCATAGAGCAGAGCTGAGAGCTGGAGTATGTTTTGCATACTCCACCCCTCTCACTGTGTGCACTGTGAATCCGGATTCCCGCACTTTCTCAGGCACGCCCACGGCTTCCTTCTCTACAAGGACACCGGCAGCCATTAGTGTCAGTTTCTGTACGATACAGAGACAAGTGTGGAAGACCCTGGCATTCTGATAGTCACACAATCGCTGTAACAGGCGTTAAGCAGCACCTGTGGTGCTAACCCCACTAGTGCAGAAGTGCACTTATAGATATGCTTGTAGGTCGCACGTTGTATATACCCTCCTGGATTATGCGGAGGAGTTATCAGCATATTCTCTGTGTAAAACAAAGGTGCAGAACCACATGTTTTTCTATACAGCTGGTACAGCATGTACGGCTATACGGCCGGCAGGTACATAGACTCCCATTGTATGCACTAATGGCCAGGGGATGAGGACGGTGTCTGCAGTATTTACTGACAGTTTTTCTGAGACTATGGCTATGATACTAGAAGCCTAGCAGTCCGGACATGTCTCTCACAATATGGGCACTGTTGAATCATTGATCCATGGCCCCCCTCAGTGTGAATAACTAACAGCTCCGGGAATGTCACACGCATCCCAGAGTCACGGCTCTGCACGGACGTCAGTCCCAGACAGCCTAAGTGGGCTCGCTATGAGCGGCCTCGGTTTCATCAGGGTCCTAACAGAAGGACTCGCTGTGTAATGAGGCGGAAGTAGCGGCTCAGGATTCTGATCCTGAGACCGCTCTCAATCTGGATACACCTGATTGTGACGCCATAGTAAATAATCTTATAGCGTCCATCTATAGAATGTGGGTTATTTCTCACAGCTCCTCCAGTGGAGGAGTCAGCTTCACGTATTTTTCTGGACCACTCTGCCTTCAGAGAGGCAGTCCAGGAACACCACGCTTATCCAGATATGCGCTTCTCCAAACGGCTTAGGATACACGTTATCCCTGTCCCCTGACTTGGTCAAGGACTGGACCCAATGTCCCGAGCGGCATCCTCCAATCTCCAGGCTTGTAGCTAGATCCATAGTTGCAGTGGGAGATGGAACTGCAAACTCAAAGATGCCACTGACAGACAGATGGATCTCTGGTCGAAAGCCATCTATGAGGCTGTCGGCGCACCGTTGGCTCCGGCATTCTCTCCCTTGGGGCACTCCAAGCTATTTCAGCTTGTCTTACACAGATTGACACGGTTACACGTACATCTGTGCCGCAGGTGGCATCCTTAACCTCTCAAATGTCTGCATTTGTTTCTTACGCGATTCAGGTTGTCCTGGACTCTGCGAACCGTGCGGCGGTAGCCTCCGCTACTCCGTGTTTTTAAGCAGAGCCTGGTCTGCTCGTTAAGTGAATGGAAGGCAGATTCTGCTTCCAAAAAAGGTTGCCTAACCAGTTGCCTTTTTCTGCTGACCGACTGTTTGGTGAGCGTTGGATGTAACCATCAAACAGTCCAGGGGTAAGGATTCATCCTTTCCTCAGCCCGGACACAACAAACCCCAACAGAGCAAGAGGCAGTCGGGGTTTTCGGCCTTTTCGAGGCTCGGGCAGGTCCCATTTTTCCTCGTCCAATGTGGACTCAAAAGGATCAGAGGAGCTAAGATTCTTAGCGGGCTCAGTCTCGCCCAAAAAAGCGACAGTCTGAAAACCCGCTTCCAAGGCGGCTTCCTCATGACTTGCGGCCTCGGTCGGTAGCAGGCTCTCCCGCCTTGGCGATATTTAGCTGCCATAGGTCAATGACCATTGAGTGTGAGACATTCTGTCTCACGGGTACAGGATAGAGCTCACTTCTCGTCCTCCAACTCGATTCTTCAGAATTTCTCCACCTCCCGGCCGGGCCGCTGCTCTTCTGCAAACAGGGTGCACTCTATAGGCAGAAAGAGTGATGACCCCCGTTCCTTTTCAGGAACAAGGTCACGGTTTTTACCCCAAATTCTTTGCGGTACCTATAACAACGGGCCGTTCCGTCCCGTTCTGGATCTAAAAATGCTCAGCAAGCTCGTGGACACCAGGCGGTTCCGGATGGAATCCCTCCGCCATGTCATCGCCTCAAGGTCCCAAGGGTATTTCCTAGCATCATTAGGCATCAAGGATGCTTATCCACACGTGCCGATTGATCCAGAGCACTAGCGTTTCTACGCTTCGTTATAGGAGACGAACACCCTCTGTTCGTAGCTCTACCTTCCGGCTAGCGACAGTCCAACTGGTCTTCGCCAAGGTCAGGGCAGCAGTAGTCACAGTCCTGCACTCTCAGGGTCACTCCGTGGTCCCGTATTTAGACGATCTACTTGTCAAGGCACTCTCTTAGGAAACATGCCAACACTGCCCGAACGTTGCGCTGGAGACTCTCTAGAGTTTTGGGTGGATCATCAACTTTTTAAAGTCAGATCCGACCCCGACCCTATCGATAACATATCTAGGCATAGAGTTTCTTACTCTCTCAGCGATAGTGAAGCTGCCGCTAGACAAACAGCATTCACTACGGGCTGCAAGCTCTTCTTTAAGAACCAGTCGCACACATTGAGACGCCTCATGCACTTCCTACGTAAGATGGTAGCAATGGAGGCAGTTCCTTTCGCGCAGTTTTACTGCGTCCACTACAATGGGACATTCTCCGCCAATGGGACGAGGAGTCGACGTCCCTCAACAGAGTCGTCGTTCTTTCTCAGGCGGCCAAGGAATCTCTACGGTGGTGGCTTCTTCTCACCTCTTGGTCAAAAAGAAGGTCCTTCCTATCCCCGTCCTGGGCGATAGTTACGACAGACGCGAGTCTATCAGGGTGGGGAGCAGTTTTTCTCCACTACAGCGCTCAGGGTACGTGGACTCAGCAAGAGTCCACTCTTCAGATCAATGTTCTTGAACACAGAGCAGTGTATCTTGCCCTACAATCCTTCCAACAGCGGCTGGAAAGCACGCATATCCGACTTCAGTCGGACAGCTCCACAGCGGTGGCATACATCAACCACCAAGGAAGAACGCGCAACAGGCAAGCCTTCCAGGAAGTCCGGCAGGTTCTGATGTGGGTGGAAGACACGGCATCCACCATATCCACAATTCACATCCCAAGTGTGGAAACTAGGAAGCTGACTTCCTAAGTCGCTGAGGTGTGGCCGAAAGAGTATGGTCTCCTCACCCGGACGGGTTTCAGGAGATCTGGCGCCGCTGACAGAGGCCGGACGTCGATCTAATGGCGTCACGGCACAACAACAATGTGCCAGCTTCATGGCACGGTTTCACAATCATCGAGCTCTGGCGGCAAACGCCTTAGTTCAGCATTGGTCGCAGTTCCAGCTACCTTAGGTGCCACCTCTGGCATTGTTGCCCAGAGTACTGCGCTAGATCAAGACCGACTGCGGCCGCGCCATCCTCGTCGCTACAAATTGGCCGAGGATGTTGTGGTACTCGGTTCTGTGGTGCCTCACGGTAGGCTAACCGGGGGCACTACCAGACCAATCAGACTGGCTGTCTCAAGGGCCATTCTTCCATTTGAATTCTACGGCCCTCAACCGGATGGTGTGGCATTGAGTCCTGGAACCTAGTGTCGTCAGGATTACCTCAGGACGTGGTTGCCACCATGAGACAGGCTAGCATACCAACGTCCGCCAAGATTGACCACAGGACGTGGAAGATGTTCTTATCTCGGTGCTCGGCGCAGGGTGTTTCTCCCTGGCCGGTTGCATCGTCTATGTTTCCTTCCTTCCTGCAATCTAGGTAGGAAAATGGGTTGTCGCTCAGTTCCCTTTAGGGACAAGTCTCAGCGCTATCTGTATTTTTTCAGAAACGACGACTTCCTCAGGTACGCACGTTCCTACGGGGAGTTTGTCTTCTCAGCACTCCGTACAAGCGGCCGTTAGAGCCCTGAGATCTGAACAAGGTTCTAATTGCTCTCCAGATGCCGCCTTTCGAGCCTTTGAAGGATGTCTCCCTTCCCGTTTTTCACGGGAAGTGGCCTTCTAGTAACGGTCTCGTCTCTTAGGAGAGTTTCCGAGCTAGCAACGCTCTCATACAAACTCCCTTCCTGGTCCTTCACCAGAACAGGGTAGTTCTGCGTCCGGTTCCGGAATTTCTCCCTAAGGTGGTATCCCATTTTCATATCAATCAGGATATCACCTCACCTTCTTTGTGTCCTCGTCCAGTCCATCAATTTCAGAAAGATTTGCATCTGTTGGTTCTGGTGAGAGCACTCAGGTTCTACTTCCCGCATGGCGCTCCTGCGCCACCCGGATGCACTCTTTGTCCTTGTCGCTGGTCGGCGTAAACAGTCGCAAGCTTCCAGATCCACCCTTGCTCGGGGGCTCGAGGAACCAATTCTTGAAACCTACAGTTCTACTGGGCTTCTGGTTCTCTCAAGGCCGAAGGCCCATTCTACCAGAGCCGTGGGTGCATCCTGGGCATTACGGCACCAGGCTACGGCTCAGCAGGTGTGTCAGGCACCCACCTGGTCGAGTCTACTTACTTTTACCAAGCATTATCAGATGCATACCTACGCTTCGGCAGACGCCAGCCTAGGTAGATAAGTCATTCAGGCGGCGGTTGGCCACCTGTAGGAGAGGGCCGTTTGACGGCCCTATCATGAGGTATTCTTTTACCCACCCAGGGATTGCTTTTGGACATCCCAATTGTCTGGGTCTCCCAATGGAGCGACAAAGAAGAAGGGAATTTTGTTTACTTACCGTAAATTCCTTTTCTTCTAGCTCCAATTGGGAGACCCAGCACCCGCCCTGTTTTCTCGGGGTTTTTCTGTTTTTTCGGGTACACATGTTGTTCATGTGGTATGGTTCAGTTCTCCGATGTTTCCTCGGATTGAATTGGTCTTTAAACCAGTTATTGGCTTTCCTCCTTCTTGCTTTGGCACTAAAACTGGTGAGCCAGTGATCCCACTGGGGGTGTATAGCCAGAAGGGGAGGGGCCTTACACTTTTAAGTGTAATACTTTGTGTGGCCTCCAGAGGCAATAGCTATACACCCCAATTGTCTGGGTCTCCCAATTGGAGCTAGAAGAAAAGGAATTTACGGTAAGTAAACAAAATTCCCTTCTTCATCTCAATCAGGATATCTCCTTGCCTTCATTTTGCCCTAATCCAATTCACCAATGTGAAAAGGATTTGCACTCCTTGGATCTGGTGAGAGCACTCCTACTCTACGTGTCTCGCACGGCGCCCCTGCGTCGTTCAGATGCGCTCTTTGTCCTTGTCGCTGGCCAGCGTAAGGGTTCGCAGGCTTCCAAGTCAACCTTGGCTCGGTGGATCAAGGAACCGATTCTCGAAGCCTACCGTTCTTCTGGGCTTCCGCTTCCTTCAGGGCTGAAAGCCCATTCTACCAGAGCCGTGGGTGCGTCCTGGGCATTGTGGCACCGGGCTACGGCTCAGCAGGTGTGTCAGGCAGCTACGTGGTCTAGTCTGCACACTTTCACGAAACACTATCAAGTGCATACCTATGCTTCGGCAGACGCCAGTCTAGGTAGGCGAGTCCTTCAGGCGGCGGTTGCCCACCTGTAAGAGGAGGGCGTTTCGGCTCTTTTTATTGAGGTATTCTTTTACCCACCCAGGGACTGCTTTTGGACGTCCCAATTGTCTGGGTCTCCCAATGGAGCGACAAAGAAGAAGGGAATTTTGTTTACTTACCGTAAATTCCTTTTCTTCTAGCTCCTATTGGGAGACCCAGCACCCGCCCCTGTGCCCTTCGGGCTGGTTGTTCTTTTGTGTACACATGTTGTTCATGTTGAATTGTTCTTTTGGTTCATGGTTTTCAGTTCTCCGAACATCCTTCGGATTGAATTTACCCTAGACCAATTTATAAGTTTTCTCCTTCCTGCTTTTGCACCAAAACTGAGGAGCCCGTGATCCAAGGGAGGGTGTATAGGCAGAGGGGAGGGGTTACACTTTTAAAGTGTAATACTTTGTGTGGCCTCCGGAGGCAGAAGCTATACACCCAATTGTCTGGGTCTTCCAATAGGAGCTAGAAGAAAAGGAATTTACGGTAAGTAAACAAAATTCCCTTCTTTTAACCCCTTAGATAAAAGTAAACCTACATGTTTGGCATTTACGAACTCGTAGCGACCTAAGGCTATGTGCCCACGGGGACATTGTCCTGCGGATATATCCGCAAGACATTCCGCAGGTGCTCCCAGAAATCCGCAACAGAACTTTCTCTGTTTCAATGCTGCGGATATACAGCGGAATGTCGTGCGGATATGGTGCGGGCATTCTGCATTGAGGATACAGTACCATGGCTTCGGCACCATGCAGCACCTCCATGCAGAACAAGTGCTGCAGTGATCGGGGTGCTCATACTTACCTCCATCAGGCAGCACCTCGCTTTCCGGCGGCTGGGTCACTGTCAGGCAGCGTCTGGTTCACTGTGCTGGAGGTGGGCGGGCCTGAACTAGCTCCGGCTGTCACATGACCGGAGCTAGAGTAGGCCCCGCCCACCTCTTCCTTCCTGTACCTGGCTGGATCCACCGCGCTGCTGCCGCTGCCGATACACCGGACGGAGAAAGTGACTCTGGTCTCTATCAAGGCAGGTAAGTATATGGGACCCTGCGGAGAAATCCGCAGCAATAATTGACATGCTGCAGATTTTTCCGCACGAAAATCCGCACGATTTCCGCTGCAGAAAAATCCGCAGCGTGGGCACAGCATTTCCCAAATGCCATAGAAATGGCTGGGGAGTAGCTGTGCTGCAGATTTCTGGAAAATCCGCGGCTTTTCCGCGAGAAATCCGCGGCAAAATCCGTGCATTTTCCGCAGCGTGGGCACATAGCCTTAGGAATCATACTGACATATCAACTTTTCCATATAGTAACCACTGTGAATAAAATATCCCAAAAACAATCATGCAATATCACTTTTTGCAATTTTTCCGCACTTTCAATTTTTTTTCAGTTTTTCAGTACACTATATGGTAAAACTTATGGCAAGATTGACAGAAAAATAAAAAAGGGAGCAAAAAAGAAAACCGGCCAGAGGTGAAGGGGGTTAAATCTGAAAGCACACAGAAGAGAAAAATGGCCTTGTGACTAAGCGCTTAGTAGAGGTCTAGCTAGGTCTACCTAGAAATTGATATGATCTTTGCAGCTATAAGTATATGTTGCTGTATCGTATGGGTACTAGCCTAATTCTTAATTTATTTATTTGAGGGACTGTTTGATCTCTGAAGCCTTCATCTTTTTGCAGGGTGGATTTGAATACAAGCGGGCTATTGTGGACTGCATCATCAGCATTATAGAAGAGAACCCGGATAGTAAAGAATCTGGGCTGGCTCATCTATGCGAGTTTATTGAGGACTGTGAACATACTGTGCTTGCCACAAAGATACTACACTTATTGGGCAGAGAAGGTCCTCGGACGCTGAACCCTTCCAAATATATCCGCTTTGTTTTTAACAGGGTGGTCCTGGAAAATGAGGCTGTAAGAGCAGGTAAGGAGATTGTGCTGTAGATTACTAGCATACTTTTTCCTTAGTCATTCTGATCTGTACAAATTTTAACGTCAACTTATAAAGTCTATGTAATAATTCACTATGAAGCCTAAAAGAATCTGTTTCCAATCTATATTCCTTACTGTCTTGGTAACCAGAATGCAACTTACTATAGTTTTTGGTCTGCCATCCTCCGATGCAGTTTAAGGTGTCTTAACAATGGTCTACACTTAGAAATTAGTTTTTGATTTTTTTTTCTTTGCAATTTAAATAGTCTGTCTGATATTCTGTACGTAAGGTTCACTTTGCCCAGACATTTTGCTCCTGAAGCATAGACCTAAAATCAGGCGTGCTTGAGATAATTAGAGCAACAGCTCATAAAAATGGCATATTACTTTGTTGTTAGCTTTAAATACACTGAATCAGAAGTTTTGGATCTAGAGTTATAAGACCTACAGATGTTAAGAACATGTTACGAATTTTCTAAGTAAATACATTTCTAAAGGTGCTTTATACATGAAATTCTCACCAGATGTCAGTAACAACCCATCCAATCCACACAGAATAATAAATCAAACCATAGATGTCCATAAATTCAGTTTGGTGTATTAATGAGAAATCGCATGGAAAACGTATTGCAGAAAGAAAGGTGCAAAAAGCCATTGAAGGTCATGACACCAGTAATTACAAAGCAATATGTGCTGGTTCAACTGATGGCCTACAAAAACATGTCTCATTACCACACAAGAAACATTTCATGATTGGTAAAACCAGTGAGTGGTCTTAAGACCATTGCAATCTTATTTTCTTTATCGTTCCTTTGGGAGACCCAGACCATGGGTGTTTAGCTTCTACCTCCGGAGGACACACAAAGTACTACACTTAAAAGTGTAGCTCCTCCACCTGAGCTTATACACCCCTTGGTGAGCAGACCCAGCCAGTTTATCGCTTTGTGTTCAGGAGGCATACATCCACACATGCATTCTCATATGATTTTTTTCCTTTTGGAACGAGATTGAAGAGTGGGGTCCACGTCTGGACCCCCGGCATGTCCCTTCTCACTCCACTGTGTCGGTGGTGTTGTAAGGTTGATTCCTAGGCTGGAGCCTTTACATGCCGTGCTCCTTCACCATCCCTCCTGGGCTCTGGCTTGAAGTGGGAGCCAGCACGGTCTCCATGCTTGGCTGGACACCGGTCTCCATCCGCAGCCCTTCAGGACCCTGCTGGACCGGAGCACTCATCCCCAGGGACTTGGCCCTGCGTCTCAGCAGCTAAGTACCTGAGACGTTTAGATTTAGGGGTCCCTGTACTTTATTGTTGGGGGAGAGTGTGCTTATTGTGTTTACTGACATTTCCGGCGGGTTCTCTAGCTGTCGCCTGAGAACCGCGCCGATGGTGCCTGCGCGTCGGCCGCGCCGCTCAAATTTAGGCCCCGGCTTCGCCGGAGGCCTAGTTTCTGTTTCACTGCCCTCGCATGTCACTCATGCAGAGGGACAGGCTCGGCTCCTCCCGGCGGCCGTTCTGTACAGGGGAGAGACACTCCCCACTGCAGTGTGTGTCCCCTCCCCTGTAGGTCTCTATGGCCCTTCAGATCCCGCTCCTCAAGCAAGTCCCGCCCCCTCTCTTCGCTCCGGCGGCCATTTTCTCAGCGTTCTCTCTGCGATCAGTCATTGCAGCGCTGGTCTGCAGCATCTCTGCTGAGGTGCTGTGCTTGGGGGTCCGGGCTTTGGGATCTGGAGGGCACACAACACCGCTCCAGCGGTCTGGTAAGCCACAACCGGTCTCCGGTTGTGGACCTCTGTATATACTCTCTGGGGTTCATTCTCTGGCAGAGCCCCCACTCCAGCAGCATGTCTCACACGAGGAGCAAGGCCCCAAAGCTTTATGCTGTATGCGCTGCATGTAAGCTCCTGCTGTCTGCACCGAGCACCTTCCCACATTGTGATGCCTGCTCTAACTTGGCGGTGCCACAGCCTGGAGTCTCACCCCCAGTGGTCTCTCAGGCTGCTCCTGCTCCTGTGGCTGAAACCCCGGCTTGGGTAGAATCCTTTTCTAGGTCTATCTCCCAGTCTTTTGCTGAGTCCATGGGACTTCTGTCCAGGACTTTGCTGAATATGCATCAGCCCCCCTCACAGGGTGCCTCTGCTGCTAGGGCTCTCTCAGGACCGGAGCTCACAGAGGATTCATCATCAGGGCCCAGACCCCGTCCTCCTAAGAAGAGACGCAGGGTTCCCTCTCCCTCCTCCCGTGGCTCTGATTCCAGAGCTGACTCGCTGGATGAGGAGGATGCCTTTACAGGGGGCTCGGAGGCTAACTCCATGTGCCCCATTGATCTGTCCGAAGGTGACTCAGATCTTAGTGACTTGATTGCTTCTATTAATTCTGTACTGGATCTCAATCCGCCAGTATCAGAGGAGCAGCCCTCTCTGGCAGAAAAGCACCAGTTTACCTTGCCTAAGAGAGCAAAAAGTGTGTTCTTTAACCACTCCAGTTTTCAGGCCGCTGTGACCAAACCCAGGGCCTGTCCTGACAAGCGCTTCCCAAAGCGTGGTTCTGATGACCGTTTTCCCTTTCCACCTGAGGTGGTCAAGGAGTGGGCTCAGTCCCCAAAGGTAGACCCTCCGGTGTCTAGGCTCGCAGCCCGGACCGTTGTGTCGGTGGCTGATGGCACTTCCCTTAAGGATTCCACTGACCGCCAGATTGACCTTCTGGCCAAATCCGTGTATGAAGCGGCGGGGGCCGCGTTTTCTCCGACTTTTGCAGCAGTGTGGGCTCTCAAGGCCATCTCTGCTTCTCTAGAGGAGATACATTCCCTCACCAGGGAATCTATGCCCGAAATGGATGCCTTAACTTCCCAAGCTTCGGCCTTTTCATCCTATGCCATGTCTGCCATGCTGGAGGCTTCTCACCGCACTGCGGTGGCTTCGGCTAATTCCCTCGCTATCCGCAGAATCTTGTGGCTTCGAGAGTGGAAGGCAGATGCTTCTTCAAAAAAGTACCTTGCTGGGCTCCCTTTTGCTGGGTCCCGGCTGTTCAGAGAACAGCTGGATGAAATTATTAAGGAAGCTACTGGCGGGAAGAGTACTTCCATGCCTCAAACAAAAGCCAGGAAACCTGTCCAGGGCAGGAACCAGTCGAGGTTTCGCTCCTTTCGTTCCTCCAACTGGTCGTCCTCTAAGCCCTCGGCCTCGTTCGCTAACTCAGCCAAGGACCAGAAATCCAACTGGCGCACAAAAGCGCGTCCACAGAAGACCGCAGGAGCTGCTGCCACTAAGGCAGCCTCCTCATGACTCTCTGCCCGCTCCGGCGACATCCTTAGTCGGTGGCAGGCTCTCCCACTTTGGCGACGCTTGGTTTCAACACGTCTCCGATCAGTGGGTGAGAGATATCATCTCCCACGGCTACAGGATAGAATTCTCTTCCAGTCCGCCAAACAGATTTTCTCTCTCAACTCCCCCCTGCTCCAAGGCCGCCGCCTTCTCACAGGCCGTGGCATCCTTGCAGGCAAACGGAGTAATTGTACCAGTTCTCGCCCGGGAACGGTTCAGAGGTTTCTACTCAAATCTTTTCCTAGTTCCCAAAAAGGACGGTACCGTCCGGCCCATCCTGGATCTGAAGCTTCTCAACAAGCATGTTCAGGTGCGGCGCTTTCGCATGGAGTCTCTGCGATCGGTCATTGCCTCTATGTCCCAAGGGGATTTCCTGGCATCCATCGACATCAGAGATGCCTATCTGCATGTGCCAATTGCAGTGTCACACCAGCGTTGGCTACGTTTTGCAGTAGGAGAAGATCACTTCCAATTCGTGGCTCTCCCCTTCGGGTTGGCCACGGCCCCTCGGGTATTCACAAAGGTCATGGCAGCAGTGATTGCAGTTCTGCACCTCCAGGGGTTGGCAGTGATTCCTTACCTGGACGACCTTCTAGTCAAGGCTTCATCCAGCGCAGACTGTCAGCGGAGTGTCTCGCTCACTCTCTCCACTCTAGCTCAATTCGGGTGGCTGGTCAATCTGCCCAAATCCAATCTGACTCCGACCCAGAGTCTCACGTACCTAGGGATGCAGTTCGAGACCTTGACGGCACTTGTGAAGTCGCCCTTAGTCAAACAGCAGTCCCTCCAGCTAGCGGTGCGCTCTCTGCTGAGGCCCCACCGTTATACCCTCAGGCGTCTGATGCAGGTGCTGGGTCAAATGGTGGCGTCCATGGAGGCTGTTCCCTTTGCCCAGTTCCATCTGCGCCCCCTGCAGCTGGACATTCTCAGCTGTTGGGACAAGCGGCCTTCCTCCTTACACAGGTTAGTGGCTCTGTCGCCACAAACCAGGAGCTTTCTTCAGTGGTGGCTTCGGCCCCTCTCCCTGTCCCAGGGGCGCTCCTTCCTGGCCCCGTCCTGGGTGATTCTCACCACGGATGCCAGTCTATCCGGCTGGGGAGCGGTATATCTCCACCACAGAGCGCAGGGCACTTGGACTCCGTCCGAGTCAGCCCTTTCAATCAATGTGCTGGAAACCAGAGCCGTGCTTCTAGCTCTCCTAGCTTTTCACCACCTGTTGGCGGGCAGGCACTTTCGAGTCCAATCAGACAACGCGACAGCTGTTGCCTACATCAATCACCAAGGCGGGACATGCAGCCGCCTGGCGATGTTGGAAGTACAACGCATCCTTCAATGGGTGGAGGACTCCAAGTCCACCATATCCGCAGTCCACATCCCAGGCGTGGAAAACTGGGAGGCAGATTATCTCAGCCGTCAAACCGTGGACGGTGGCGAGTGGTCCCTGCACCCGGCAGTGTTTCAGTCAATCTGCCGCAAAAGGGGCACTCCGGACGTGGACCTAATGGCATCCCGTCACAACAACAAGGTTCCCGTTTTACGTGGCTCGCTCCCACAACCCTCAGGCATTCGCCGCGGACGCACTGGTTCAAGACTGGTCCCAGTTTCGTCTGTCCTACGTGTTTCCCCCTCTCTTGCCCAGAGTTCTGCGCAAGATCAAAATGGAGGGCTGTCGAGTCGTCCTCATTGCACCGGACTGGCCCAGGCGAGCTTGGTATCCAGACCTGCTCCGTCTGTCCGTAGAGATGCCATGGCATCTCCCGGACCGTCCAGACCTACTCTCACAAGGTCCGTTTTTCCACCTGAATTCTGCGGCTCTCAAATTGACGGCGTGGCTCTTGAGTCCTGGATTTTGACGACTTCTGGTATCCCTCCTGAAGTCATCTCCACTATGACTCGGGCCCATAAGTCTTCTCCGCTAAGATCTATCACAGGACTTGGAAAATTTTCCTGTCCTGGTGTCGCTCTACTGACCATCCTCCTTGGCCATTCTCCTTGCCGACTCTTCTGTCTTTTCTACAGTCCGGTCTGCAGCTAGGACTGTTCCTCAGCTCTCTCAAGGGACAAGTCTCAGCTCTGTCAGTTCTGTTCCAGCGGCGTCTCGCTCGGCTGGCTCAGGTCCGCACCTTCATGCAAGGTGCGTCTCACATCATTCCACCTTACCGGCGGCCCTTGGATCCCTGGGACCTTAATTTAGTTCTCACGGTTTTACAGAAACCCCCCTTTGAGCCTCTTAGGGAGGTCTCTTTGCATCGTCTTTCACAGAAAGTGGTTTTCCTGGTGGCCATAACGTCCTCAGGAGAGTCTCTGATTTGGCCGCGCTCTCTTCGGAGTCACCTTTTTTTAGTTTTTCATCAAGACAAGGTGGTTCTCCGTCCGACTCCGGATTTTCTTCCTAAGGTGGTCTCTCCTTTCCACCTTAACCAGGACATTACCCTACCTTCCTTTTGTCCGGCTCCTGTTCATCGCTTTGAAAAAGCGCTGCATACTCTGGATCTGGTGCGTGCGCTCCGGATCTATGTGTCTCGCACCGCTGCTCTTAGGCGGTGCACTTCTCTTTTTGTGCTAACCACAGGTCGGCGCAAGGGCCTCTCTGCTTCTAAGCCGACCTTGGCCCGTTGGATTAGATCGACCATTTCGGACGCCTACCAGAGTTCTCGGGTGCCTCCCCCGCCGGGGATCAAGGCACATTCGACCAGAGCTGTTGGTGCCTCTTGGGCTTTCAGGCACCAGGCTACGGCTCAACAAGTCTGTCAGGCTGCCACTTGGACTAGCCTGCATACCTTTTCGAAGCACTACCAAGTGCATGCTCTTGCTTCGGCAGATGCGAGCTTGGGCAGACGCATCCTTCAGGCGGCTGTCGCCCATTTGTGAAGTTAGGTTCTGCCTACTTCTAGCCTTTTTTCGGTTTATTTCCCACCCAGGGACTGCTTTGGAACGTCCCATGGTCTGGGTCTCCCAAAGGAACGATAAAGAAAAAGAGAATTTTGTTTACTTACCGTAAATTCTTTTTCTTATAGTTCCGTATTGGGAGACCCAGCACCCTCCCTGTTGCCTGTTGGCAATTTTCTTGTTCCGCGTGTTATCACCGGCTGTTGTTGTGGACAGAGTCTCCGGTTGTTCCGGCTTTTGCTCTGTTCTACTTGTGGGTGGCTATTCTCCTTCAGCTTTTGCACTAAACTGGCTGGGTCTGCTCACCAGGGGGTGTATAAGCTCAGGGGGAGGAGCTACACTTTTAAGTGTAGTACTTTGTGTGTCCTCCGGAGGTAGAAGCTAAACACCCATGGTCTGGGTCTCCCAATACGGAACTATAAGAAAAAGAATTTACGGTAAGTAAACAAAATTCTCTTTGTTGTGAAATATACTGATGGCATTAGTTACACAATTTCTTAACTACTGAAGGCTCCTGTGAGAACTTTTGGGGCCATATTCTGGAACTGGAAAGAACTTCATTTCATTATAAACTAGCCATGGCCAGATGCTCCCTGCAAGATTTCAGCCACAGGAGTACAAAGAGTTATCTAAGAACCCCCTGTGGAGAGCTATAGATAGACCTGTAATCAAGAGGTACAATTGTTTCAAAGAAAACCATAAGTAATGCACTCTACCTTCATGGTCAATATGCACATTCACTGTGCAACACTCCATTGCTGAACTAAAACAATGTTCAAGTGCTTTTTAAAGTTTGCTAAACAACATTTAGACAAGCCTGTGAAATTCTGGGAGAATATAGTCTGGCCAGATGAGACCAAAATTGAACTCTTCAGATGCCATAATACACATGGTTGGAGGCCAAAAGGTACTGCAAATCACCCCAAAACACCACACCAACAGTGAAGTACGAAGGTGGGAACATCATGGTGTGGGGCTTGTTCTTAGCATACGGCACTGACAAAATTCATGTAATTGAAGGAAGGATGAATGGACAAATGTACCGAGACATGATTTCAGTGGCTGTGGTTTCAGTGGCTGTGGTTTCAGTGGCGGTGGTTTCTGTGCCGGTGGTTTCAGTGGTTGTGGTGGTTTCAGTGGCGGTGGTTTCAATGGCGGTGGTTTCAATGGCGGTGGTTTCAATGGCGGTGGTTTCAGTGGCGGTGGTTTCAGTGGCGGTGGTTTCAGTGGCGGTGGTTTCAGGGGTTTCAGTGGCGGTGGTTTCAGTGGCGGTGGTTTCAGTGGTTGTGGTGGTTTCAGTGGTTGTGGTGGTTTCAGGGGTTTCAGTGGCTGTGGTTTGGTGGTTGCGGTGGTGGTTTCAGTGGCTGTGGTGGTGGTGGTTTCAGTGGCTGTGGTGGTGGTGGTTTCAGTGGCTGTGGTGGTGGTGGTTTCAGTGGCTGTGGTGGTGGTGGTTTCAGTGGCTGTGGTGGTGGTGGTTTGAGTAAAACAATGGTCTCAAACACACAGCCAAGGAAACGCCATTAGTTTCAGAGAGAGAAAATTAAAGCTCATAGAATGGCCCAGCCAGTAGCCTGACCTAAATCCAATAGGAAATGTATGGAAAGAATTAAAGCTCACAGTTCTTCGAAGAGTCTTGTAATTAATTTGCTAATATCTAGCAGTGTGTGCAGTCTTGTGTGCACCTTCATAGACTGACAGGAAATGGTACATGACATCGTTGGCAAACTGTAAGCCAAAGCTTAGAATCATATCTTTTAGAAATATTATTAAATTTTTTTTTTTTTTCTGCAGCTGCTGTTAGTGCATTAGCAAAGTTTGGCGCTCAGAACGAATGTCTTCTTCCTAGTGTGCTGGTTCTCTTACAGAGGTATGGAACATATGTAACAATGAATTTGATTATTTCCATCTCTGTTATTTAAGCAGCAGCACCATTATTATACTTGTATCCTACAAAAAAATCATTCTCTTAAAAAGATCCTGTCGTCAAATTCATGGTGCCCAACCACGGCAGCACGAATCAAAACCTAACTGCGCTATTGCAGCCTGGTATGTTTCACTCTGAAATGATGCAGTGTTTGAGCACACACATTTTGGAAAGCCATCCGGAATGTGTGTGCCTCGGCTGGCTGATGCCGTCCCTTGCTGGCCTTTTTCCTGCCCTGCTCCAGATAACTTACAACTCACTTATGCTTCTAAATAGTGAGAGACCGGTCAGTCATGTAGCACAAGATGAGAAGAAGCTAGCACGAGACCACATTGGACTAGTAAGGTAAGGCACGCAACCCCCGGACGACTTATCAAACTATGTTCACTCTGAAGCGCTGCTGCATTTCAGAGTAAAATATACCAGGCTGCAAAAGCAAGACTCGTTCTGATACATGCTGCAGCATGAATCTAATGACAAGATGACTTTTTATTTCATTTAAAAAGTATTTTGTATATTTCTTGCCTATTTCTTAGAAGCTAAGATTGGACTGCAACCAATGACCATATACCACAGAGTATGGCCAACAATTCCAAGTGTTATAATGGAATATATGAACACAGTAGACCAATTAATGTAGGACAGAGCTTTATTTTCATCCAATGAAGTATTGTTATTAGCAGCTTGTGAAGCCTGTAACGTCCTGTTCTCATATACTTCACAGGTGCATGATGGACAGCGACGATGAAGTCCGGGACAGAGCAACCTTTTACTGCAATGTTCTAAAGCAGAAACAATTAGCCCTCAATGCAGCCTATATTTTGAATGGTTTGTATTTCTCCTTGTTATTGCTATTTGTAAGATTTAAAGGGGTTGTCCACTAGTTGGACAAAACGTTTTCAACCAGCATGTTTGCCACTGTTAAAATAACACTAAGGGGTACTTTGCACGCTGCGACATCGCTAGCCGATGGTAGCGATGCCGAGCGCGATAGTCCCCGCCTCTGTCGCAGATGCGATCTCTTGTGATAGCTGCCGTAGCGAACGTTATCGCTACGGCAGCTTCATATGCACTTACCTGCCCTGCGACGTCGCTCTGGCCGGCGACCCGCCTGCTTCCTAAGGGGGCGGGTTGTGCGGCGTCATAGCGACGTCACACGACAGGCGGCCAATAGAAGCGGAGGGGCGGAGATGAGCGGGACGTAAACATCCCGCCCACCTCATTCCTTCCTCATTGCAGGCGGGACGCAGGTAAGGAGATGTTCCTCGCTCCTGCGGCTTCATACACAGCGATGTGTGCTGCCGCAGGAACGAGGAACAACATCGTACCTGTTGCTGCAGTGAAATTATGGAAATGACCAACACTACACAGATCACCGATTTTCGACGCTTTTGCGATCGTTTATCGGTGCATCTAGACTTTACACATTGCGACGTCGTTACTGGCGCCGGTGACGCCGATGTGCGTCACTTGCGATTTGACCCCGACAATATCGCAGTAGCGATATCGCAACATGCAAAGTACCCCTTATACTCCTCTCTGGTGTCAGCGCTGTTTCAGCAGTGTTGGCACTCGCTCTCCCAGGGCTCACATGACGCTGTTATGTTATGCGAGCCATGTGCCCAATCAGTACTGGTTTCACTCTTCCTGCCTTCAGACAAATCGGACATCAAGAGGAAGTGAGTGGCCAGCCGCAGATCTGAATTTCTCATGATGTTCGATTTGCCTGAACGAAGTGTGAAGCCAGCACTGTTAGGGTTTGTGCGCATGGTGCGTTCTGTCGTGACAAACATTCTGCAGCATTTTGTCACTGCATATGCGTTTCAAAACGCTGCATTTTGGATGCATTGTGAATGCAGAATGGATGCGTTCTGAATGCTTGCTCTCCCATAGACAGAGAGGGAAAAGCATTCAAAACGCACAAAATCAGTGATGTTGCTTTTTAGAACGCATCGATTTTGTAAAAAATTTAGCACCCAAAACGCTGCGTTTTAAAACGCAACATGCGCATGGAATTTGCTTAATTGTTATAGACTTTGCTGGGAACGCAGAACGCATGCGTTTACACTGCAGTTTAAAACGCTGCGTAAACTCATGAAAAAAAGCAACGTGCGCACACAGCTTTACAGCGTCACATGAGCCCTTGAGAGAGAGAGAGAGAGTGTGCTACATTTAAGGCAGTATAAGCATTATATTAACAAAGGCAAACATGGTCATTGAGAAGGGGTTGTCTAGGTAATGGACAACCCTTTTAATACAGTTTGCAGCGCAGTTTTAGGCAGGTGAGAGATTTAGCTGTGGGATAGATTCTCATTTACAACTTGACGCCCTTGCATTGACATTTCTTTTTCTGTAGGATCTTAAGATGTTTTTTTTTTTTTATTTACCATGAAACCTTTCTCAGGTCCTGTGCGCACACTGCGATTTTACCACGCGTTTTTGCTGCAGAAATTTCTTGAGAAGATGGTTGTAACCTTTCTGCAGACAATTCCCTAGCAAAACCTATGGAAGAAAAAATTAGGTGTGCACACACTGCGTTTTTTTCTCAAGAAAATTCTTTCAGTCGATTTTCTTGAGAAAAAGAATGATCATGTCACTTCTTTCTTGCAGCTAACTGCGTTACTCACTCCATTGACTGTAATGTAATCCTGAAATAGCGCAGGGAATAACACAGGTAGCAAATTGTGTTTCATTGCGTTTTCCTGCGTTATTCTTGCGTTATTTCGTGTTTTTCGGGACATAATGTTCATCACTGCCCTGTGTTTTGCATGGAAGTGATGTCATTATGACAGGAAGAGGAAGCTGAGCAGAGAGTAAACACACACAGATCACACTCACACACAGACATATATAATACACACACCCATATCACACACAGACATATAGAATACACATAGAAATCAAACGTACATATTAAAAATAAAAAAAAAAACAAAACGTGTGCTCCTCCGTATTTTTACCGTCCAGCTGAGGTAAACACACAGCGGTGGCCCGGTATTCTCAGGCTGGGGAGGGCGAGGGACAGGGTTAATGCCCCTCCACCCCCCCCCCCTCCCCGCAGCCAAGAATATCAGCCCGCAGATGCCCCGAGAATGTCGCATCCATTATGCGACAGTCCCGGCGTGTCCCCGACTCTTCCCGATTGCCGTGATGCTTTGGCAATCCGGGGTAATAGCTATGCGCTGCCACTAAGTCCAAGCTTAATCATGGCAGCGTCTATAAGACAGCTTTCATGATTAACCAGTAAGTAAAGTGAATAAACACACACCGAAAAATCCTTTATTTTAAATAAAACACAAAAAGCCCCCTCTTTCACCACTTTATTAACACCCCCCCCCCCCCCCCCAACACACAACTCCGGCGTAATCCACGCAGGTCCAACGACGCTTGCATCCAGCCACGTCTGACATATACTCAATGCAGCCTCATTCAGTGAGCGATGCTGCAGGGGTAACTACAGGTCATTTCTCACGGTCGGTAATGTGAACACATTACCGCTCACGAGAACTGCAGTGTGTCCTCACAGGGACTCTATCTATCGATTATCTATTTAGCTGTCTATCCATCTGTCTATTCATCTGTCTATCCATTATCTATCTATTTATCGATCTGTCTATCTATCCATCATCTATTTATCTATCTATTCATCTATCCATCTTTCTGTCTATCTATCCATTATCTGTCTATCCATCTATCGAATATTTATTTATTGCTGTTAAAGCATTAAAAAACGCAGGGCCCAACCTGCAAAAAAACGCACCCAAAACGCGGTAAAAACGCATGCGTTTTTCGGTGCATTATTGGTGCGTTTTTTTTAACGCAGGTGTGCTAATTCTTCACTCAAGAAATTTCTTGAGAAAAATTATTTTTCTAGTGCGCATATAGCATCATAGCGTTTATTAGGGGACACAAGAAACCATGTGCATCTGCTGCTGCCACCAGGAGGCTGACACTAAGAAACATCACCTCCATCAGGCCTACTAACAGGCAAGCTAGTAAGTTAGTGTGTAAAAAAAAAAAAAAAAAAAAAAAAAAACAGTAGGAGAAAAAAATTTTTATTACTCCTCACACACAAACCCATCTAGGCAACATGAACAAAAGACGATGCTGTGTCCCCTAATAAAAGCTCTGAGAGAGGAATTTTACCGTAAGTCCAAAATCCTCTTTTCTTTTTCGCTCCATTGGGAGACCCAGACAATTGGGTGTATAGCTATTGCCTCCGGAGGCCACACAAAGTATTACACTTAAAAGTGTAAGGCCCCTCCCCTTCTGGCTATACACCCCCAGTGGGATCACTGGCTCACCAGTTTTGTGCTTTGTGCGAAGGAGGCAACACATCCACGCATAGCTCCACTGTTTAGTCAGCAGCAGCTGCTGACTATGTCGGATGGAAGAAAAGAGGGCCCATACAGGGCTCCCAGCATGCTCCCTTCTCACCCCACTTCATGTCGGAGGTGTTTGTTAAGGTTGAGGTACCCATTGCGGGTACGGAGGCTGGAGCCCACATGCTGCTTCCTTCCCCATCCCTTTTTACAGGGCTCTGGGTGAAGTGGGATTCTATCGGTCTCCAGGCACAGAGACCGTGCTCCATCCACAGCCCCTGGTATCTGCTGGACTTGGAGCGGAGTATCTTCAGGGACATGGCCCTGCTACATGGAGGTACTCGGTGTCCCTGTGGGGACCGCGCAGACACACGGCAGCACTGCTGGGTGTGTTAGTGCGCCAGGGACAGCGGCGCTGTCCGCACTAGTGCCATCGCACACCACAGCGTTGCTGGGTGTGTTAGTGTATTGGGTGACTACCGCGCTATCCGCCGCTGCCGTTTTTATTTAAGGCGCCGCTGGGATTTGTGGTGCGCCGGGGACTTCCGCGCCGGCCAGCACTGATATGCCGGCCGCGCTTATTAACTCGAGTCCCCGGCTTCTGGGCCTAGTCTCCCTTCGTTACCGCCCACAGGCCTGACAGTCAGGATAGGGGCGTGACGCTGCATAGCACAGCAGCGCTGAGAGCTGGAGTATGTTTTGCATACTCCACCCCTCTCACTGTGTGCACTGTGAAACCGGATTCCCGCACTTTCTCAGGCACGCCCACGGCTTCCTTCTCTACAAGGACGCCGGCAGCCTTTAGTGTCAGTTTCTGTACGATACAGAGACAAGTGTGGAAGACCCTGGCATTCTGATAGTCACACAATCGCTGCAACAGGCGTTAAGCAGCACCTGTGGTGCTAACCCCACTAGTGCAGAAGTGCACTTATAGATATGCTTGTACTATATACATTGCACTGTTTGGTCGCACGTTGTATATACCCTCCTGGATTGTGCGGAGGAGTTATCAGCATATTCTCTGTGTAAAACAAAGGTGCAGAACCACGTTTTTCTATGCAGCCGGTACAGCATGTACGGCTATACGGCCGGCAGGTTACATAGACCCCCATTATATCCAACTCAGCCGGAGTCTCTGCTAATGGCCAGAGGATGAGGACGGTGTCTGCAGTATTTACTGACAGATTTTCTGAGACTATGGCTATGATACTAGAAGCCTAGCAGTCCGGACATGTCTCTCACAACATGGGCACTGTTGAATCATTGATCCATGGCCCCCCTCAGTGTGAACAACTAACAGCTCCGGGAATGTCACATGCATCCCAGAGTCACGGCTCTGCACAGCCGTCAGTCCCAGACAGCCTAAGCGGGCTCACTATGAGCGGCCCTCGGTTTCATCAGGGTCCTAGCAGAAGGACTCTGTGTAATGAGGCGGAAGTAGCGGCTCAGGATTCTGATCCTGAGACCGCTCTCAATCTGGATACACCTAATGGTGACGCCATAGTGAATAATCTTATAGCGTCCTTCAATAGAATGTTGGTTATTTCTCTCCCAGCTCCTCCAGTGGAGGAGTCAGCTTCAGGCAGTCCAGGAACACCACACTTATCCAGATATGCGCTTCTCCAAACGGCTTAGGATACACGTTATCCCTGCCCCCTGACGTGGTCAAGGACTGGACCCAGTGTCCCAAGCGGCATCCTCCAATCTCCAGGCTTGTAGCTAGATCCATAGTTGCAGTGGGAGATGGAGCTGCACTTAAAGATGCCACTAACAGACAGATGGATCTCTGGTCTAAATCCATCTATGTGGCTGTCGGCGCACCGTTGGCTCCAGCATTCTCGCCCTTGGGGCACTCCAAGCTATTTCAGCTTGTCTTACACAGATTGACACGGTTACACGTACATCTGTGCCGCAGGTGGCATCCTTAACCTCTCAAATGTCTGCATTTGTTTCTTACGCGATTCAGGTTGCCCTAGACTCTGCGAACCGTGCGGCAGTAGCCTCCGCTACTCCGTGTTTTTAAGCAGAGCCTGGTCTGCTCGTTAAGTGAATGGAAGGCAGATTCTGCTTCCAAAAAAAAAAAAGGGTGCTTAACCAGTTGCCTTTTTCTGCTGACCGACTGTTTGGTGAGCGTTTGGATGTAACCGTTAAACAGTCCAGGGGTAAGGATTCATCCTTTCCTCAGCCCGGGCACAACAAACCCCAACAGAGCAGGAGGCAGTCGGGGTTTCGGTCTTTTCGAGGCTCGGGCAGGTCCCATTTTTCCTCGTCCAATGTGGACTCAAAAGGATCAGAGGAGCTCAGATTCTTGGCGGGCTCAGTCACGCCCAAAAAAGGAGACAGTCTGAAAACCCGCTTCCAAGGCGGCTTCCTCATGACTTGCGGCCTCCTCTCTCCGCATCCTCGGTCGGTAGCAGGCTCTCCCGCCTTGGCGATACTTAGCTGCCATAGGTCAATGACCGTTGGGTGTGAGACATTCTGTCTCACGGGTACAGGATAGAGCTCACTTCTCGTCCTCCAACTCGATTCTTCAGAACTTCTCCACCTCCCGGCCGAGCCGCTGCTCTTCTGCAAACAGGGTGCACTCTATAGGCAGAAAGAGTGATGACCCCCGTTCCTCTTCAGGAACAAGGTCACGGTTTTTACCCCAAATTATTTGCGGTGCCTATAAGAACGGGCCGTTCCGTCCCGTTCTGGATCTAAAACTGCTCAGCAAGCTCGTGGACACCAGGCGGTTCCGGATGGAATCCCTCCGCCATGTCATCGCCTCAATGTCCCAAGGAGATTTCCTAGCATCATTAGGCATCAAGGATGCTTATCCACACGTGCCGATTGATCCAGAGCACTAGCGTTTCTACGCTTCGTTATAGGAGACGAACACCTTCTGTTCGTAGCTCTACCTTCCGGCTAGCGACAGTCCCACTGGTCTTCGCCAAGGTCAGGGCAGCAGTAGTCACAGTCCTGCACTCTCAGGGTCACTCTGTGATCCCATATTTAGGCGATCTACTTGTCAAGGCACTCTCTTAGGAAACATGCCGACACTGCCCGAACGTTGCGCTGGAGACTCTCTAGAGTTTTGGGTGGATCATCAACTTTTTAAAGTCAGATCCGACCCCGACCCTATCGCTAACATATCTAGGCATGGAGTTTCATACTCTCTCAGCGATAGTGAAGCTTCCGCTAGACAAACAGCATTCACTACGGGCTGCAATCTCTTCTTTAAGAACCAGTCGCACACATTAAGACGCCTCATGCACTTCCTACGTAAGATGGTAGCAATGGAGGCAGTTCTTTTCGCGCAGTTTCATCTGCGTCCACTACAATGTGACATTCTCCGCCAATGGGACGGGGAGTCGACCTCCCTCAACAGAGTCGTCTTTCTTTCTCAGGCGGCCAAGGAATCTCTACGGTGGTGGCTTCTTCCCACCTCATGGTCAAAAAGAAGGTCCTTCCTATCCCCATCCTGGGCGATAGTTACGACAGACGCGAGTCTATCAGGGTGGGGAGCAGTTTTTCTCCACCACAGCGCTCAGGGTACGTGGACTCAGCAAGAGTCCACCCTTCAGATCAATGTTCTTGAACACAGAGCAGTGTATCTTGCCCTACAAACCTTCCAACAGCAGCTGGAAAGCAAGCAAATCCGACTTCAGTCGGACAACTCCACAGCGGTGGCATACATCAACCACCAAGGAAGAACGCGCAACCGGCAAGCCTTCCAGGAAGTCCGGCAGGTTCTGATGTGGGTGGAAGACACGGCATCCACCATATCTACAGTTCACATCCCAGGCGTGGAAAACTAGGAAGCTGACTTCCTAAGTCGCCGGGGTGTGGCCGAAAGGGTATGGTCTCTTCACCCGGACGGGTTTCAGGAGATCTGGCGCCGCTGACAGAGGCCGGACGTCGATCTAATGGCGTCACGGCACAACAACAACAATGTGCCAGCTTCATGGCACGGTTTCACAATCATCGAGCTCTGGCGGCAGACGCCTTAGTTCAGCATTGGTCGCAGTTCCAGCTACCTTATGTGCCACCTCTGGCATTGTTGCCCAGAGTGCTGCGTTAGATCAGGACCGACTGCGGCCGCGCCATCCTCGTCGCTACAGATTGGCCGAGGATGTTGTGGTTCCCGGTTCTGTGGTGCCTCACGGTAGGCTAACCGGGGGCACTACCAGACCAATCAGACTGGCTGTCTCAAGGGCCATTCTTCCATTTGAATTCTACGGCCCTCAACCTGATGGTGTGGCTTTGAGTCCTGGAACCTAGTGTCGTCAGGATTACCTCAGGACGTGGTTGCCACCATGAGACAGGCTAGCATACCAACGTCCGCCAAGATTGACCACAGGACGTGGAAGATATTCTTATCTCGGTGCTCGGCGCAGGGTGTTTCTCCCTGGCCGGTTGCATCGTCTATGTTTCCTTCCTTCCTACAATCTAGGTTGGAAAAAGGGTTGTCGCTCAGTTCCCTTAAGGGACAAGTCTCAGCGCTATCTGTATTTTTTCAGAGACGACTTCCTCAGGTACGCACGTTCCTACGGGGAGTTTGTCTTCTCAGCACTCCGTACAGGCGGCCGTTAGAGCCCTGGGATCTGAACAAGGTTCTAATTGCTCTCCAGATGCCGCCTTTCGAGCCTTTGAAAGAGGTCTCCCTTCCCGCTTTCTCGGGAAGTGGCCTTCTAGTAACGGTCTCGTCTCTTAGGAAAGTTTCCGAGCTAGCAACGCTCTCATACAAATCTCCCTTCCTGGTCCTTCACCAGGACAGGGTAGTTCTGCGTCCGATTCCGGAATTTCTCCCTAAGGTGGTATCCCACTTTCATATCAATCAGGATATCACCTCACCTTCTTTGTGTCCTCGTCCAGTCCATCAATTTCAGAAGGATTTGCATCTGTTGGTTCTGGTGAGAGCACTCAGGTTCTACTTCCCGCATGGCGCTCCTGCGCCACCCGGATGCACTCTTTGTCCTTGTCGCTGGTCGGCGTAAACAGTCGCAAGCTTCTGAATCCACCCTGGCTCGGGGGATCGAGGAACCAATTCTTGAAACCTACAGTTCTACTGGGCTTCTGGTTCTCTCAAGGCTGAAGGCCCATTCTACCAGAGCCGTGGGGGCATCCTGGGCATTACGGCACCAGGCTACGGCTCAGCAGGTGTGTCAGGCACCTACCTGATTGAGTCTGCATACTTTTACCAAGCATTTTCAGGTGCATACCTACGCTTCGGCAGACGCCAGCCTAGGTAGATAAGTCCTTCAGGCGGCGATTGCCCACCTGTAGGAAAGGGCTGTTTGACGGCCCTATCACGAGGTATTCTTTTACCCACCCAGGGACTGCTTTTGGACGTCCCAATTGTCTGGGTCTCCCAATGGAGCGAAAAAGAAGAAGGGAATTTTGTTTACTTACCGTAAATTCCTTTTCTTCTAGCTCCAATTGGGAGACCCAGCACCCGCCCTGTTTTCTCGGGATTTTTCTGTTTTTTCGGGTACACATGTTGTTCATGTGGTATGGTTCAGTTCTCCGATGTTTCCTCGGATTGAATTGGTCTTTAAACCAGTTATTGGCTTTCCTCCTTCTTGCTTTGGCACTAAAACTGGTGAGCCAGTGATCCCACTGGGGGTGTATAGCCAGAAGGGGAGGGGCCTTACACTTTTAAGTGTAATACTTTGTGTGGCCTCCGGAGGCAATAGCTATACACCCAATTGTCTGGGTCTCCCAATTGGAGCTAGAAGAAAAGGAATTTACGGTAAGTAAACAAAATTCCCTTCTTCTTGAGTGCTTCATTGTAGGCTAAGAAAATCATGGGATGTGCCAAAGCAGTCTCTAGGGTGGGAAACGTTTGAATATGTTGGGCAAAACCCTCAAGTAGTAAACCAAGCAACTGCCACTTGCAGAACTTTTCTGCTCAGACTCGCATCACTCAGGCGATAGTGTGAACCCTGTAGAATTTAGAGAAAGTGTGAACGGAGGACCAAGTATCAGCCTTACAAAACTGCAAGGTACCTGATGGCAGAGATCCCAGAAAACATAATAAGCTTAATGAGCTTTGATCCCTAGTGGGGATGCTTTATTCTTAGAATTTAAAGCTTACAGAATGGCAATGGTCACCTTAGAGGTAGATGGACCTGAGCGAGGTCATTCTGGGAAGACAGACAGGGAATTGGAAGGTGTCTCCTTCAGGTAGTGATGCAACGCTCAGATTAGATCCAAACATTGTAAGGATTTTTATGCAGGATTAGAATAGAAGGAAAAACAATCTCTTTCAGGATGAAGGAAGAAACCACATTGGAATGGAAGCAAGGCTCCGGACACAAAACCACTATGTTCAGGTGATGCACAACAAAGCGATAACAGCAGGACACAGCCTCCAGTTCTGATGCTCTTTTTAACCTATATAAAGACCAGCCACCAGAATAATAAATATTATCTCCAAAAGTAACTATAATCCTATAAATAAACAACACTTTTAAACATTTCATAATGTTATTCGAAACAAATCACAGGACAGCGACAGGAGCTATGATGGGATCCCGTAGGACTGATGGCATGGCTGTGGGACGCTGCAGTGAAAAAAATAACAGTGCCTGTGAAGGGCAGGGACACTGCAGAGCGGGAGAATTACACAAGCGACTAATTGGTTGAGGAGGGAAGGGGCATGGCCCTTCTGATGGATTAGGCTGCAACCCAAGCCGAGACTAAATTTGAGCCCTATCTCTTTCCAAGGCGCCAGGGGGATGCAGGAGGGGACAAGAAAAATGATAGAGCATAGAGGAACTCCAGAAGCAAGAAAAAATATAAAGGATAAAATAAGGAGACCGAACATCACGGGGAAGGGCTTGAAGTTGGCACAACACAGATGGATGTGGGGAGAAGATCCACTTGCCTGTCCTGAAGATTGATCCATCCATGATCTGTATCTGCAGGAGATGATCTTTAGCTCAGTCGTCACTCCATGCACGCTCCTGGCTTTGAGGGGCAAGGTGGGCAGCAGAAAAGGGGCCAGGACCACCCGTACCACTGCCTTAAAGGGAACCTGTCATGAGAAATGTCCCCTAAAACCTCACAGATTCCCCCTCTGCAGCTCCTGGGCTGCATTCTATAAAGGTCCCTGTTATGATTGTGGCCACTTTCTGACCTAAAAAAAGTGTTTATAAAGTTGTACCTTTTTTGCTTCTGATTCTGTAAATCCGTCACGGGGGCGGGCTGCCTGATGGCCGTTATTCTGCCCCCTGGTCCTGTATGCCGCCCCCATCGCTGATTACAATACTTCTGGACGCCGCCCCCTGCTCCATCCATCGCCGCGCATGCCCAGTGCCCATCTCTCGGGGATGAGCACTGTGCCTAGCGTCACCGCTGGTGACGTGCACGCAGGGTTAAGATTATGGGCGGTGCTGTGATGTTTATTCCTAAGCAACCGCCCATAATCGCGGGGCCGCGCTTTCCCCCTCGGCCTGCTTCGTTCTGCGCAAGCGCGCTGCTGCTGACCCCCACGTCACCTCCTTCCCATCTTGCCCCGAGGCAGGAAATAGATGGGAGGAGCGCGGAGCAGTGACTACACCGATCAGGAGGAGACGCGGAGATCAGATTACCAGCAGCGCGCTTGCGCAGAACGAAGCAGGCCAAGGGGGAAAGCGCGGCCCCGCGATTATGGGCGGTTGCTTAGGAATAAACATCACAGCACCGCCCATAATCTTAACCCTGCGTGCACGTCACCAGCGGTGACGCTAGGCACAGTGCTCATCCCCGAGAGATGGGCACTGGGCATGCGCGGCGATGGATGGAGCAGGGGGCGGCGTCCAGAAGTATTGTAATCAGCGATGGGGGCGGCATACAGGACCAGGGGGCAGAATAACGGCCATCAGGCAGCCCGCCCCCGTGACGGATTTACAGAATCAGAAGCAAAAAAGGTACAACTTTATAAACACTTTTTTTAGGTCAGAAAGTGGCCACAATCATAACAGGGACCTTTATAGAATGCAGCCCAGGAGCTGCAGAGGGGGAATCTGTGAGGTTTTAGGGGACATTTCTCATGACAGGTTCCCTTTAATGACAACTGAGTTAGGTGAAAACAAAGTCTTGTTGTCCAGGCCAGAGAATACAGACTGACCCGTGGCAGATCTACACTCTCTTTTGGGTTGAATAAACAGAGCAGCCCATACCCTCGGTTTCCCTATTTGTTGCAACAAGGGATGAATGAAAAAAAACACCATTGGCAGAAACCAGTCTGGAGTGCCTGACCCATATCTGCCCATTAAGTGACACTAGGCTAAACTGAACAGCTTGGTTGCCAGTAGGCAGGTGTAGTCTGCTGAGGACATGATGACTTTTTTTTTATTGGGTTGTAATTCTTGATGTCAGCCTCCTGATGACCGCATCATACAGCCACATTTTCCTGTGTCCCCCCCCCCCCCCCAATGAAGCACCCAAGAATTATTTTTTTTTTTAAGGAAGTTGCATAGTCTTTTTGGTTGGTGCTTTTTGCTTCGAACATCTTGACTCTTGATCTGGTGCCCTTCCGTTTTTCATCCCAGTCATTACCCCATGTTATCCCTTTTCTTCTTTGTGTTCTCCCCATGCTTTCCTAAAGTTCAGCTTTTTAAATGTTGACATATTTTCAGGTCTGACAGTGTCTGTTCTTGGAATGGAGAAAGCTTTACATCAGTACACTCTCGAGCCATCGGAAAAACCATTTGATTTGAAGTCCGTTCCTTTATCCACGGTTCCTCTTGTCGAACAGAAAGCAGGTAAATGTCACAAAGCGTCTGAAAGCCAAAAAAACAGTGGTCCTCTATTAAATACTAGCTCTTATCTCAATGATTCCTTGTTTTTTTTTTTTTGTTTTTTTTCCAAGTTGCATTGAATTTCTGTCTAACTTCTTTTCCCTTTAGATCTTGCCCCAGTGGCCGGTAAGCAACTTGGCAAAACAGTCCCTGCGCGTCAAGACATATTTCAAGGTAAGTGATTTTTAAAAATGTGTATACAATCTTTATACTAAATGTTAGGGATTTTTCAGTGTGAAAAGTGTGTGGGGGGGTTAGATCTTTGACTACACCATAGTCTAACATTATAAGAGGATTTCCAGCCTCTAGGACCCTCGCAAATACAAAGAACTAAGGAAATTTAATAGTGAAAAAATCCTTAAGATGATTTAGAAGTGATCACCACAGATTTGTAGGGTTAATTGTATAAGTAGGAGGAATAGGTTTTGCGCGTAATGGCCTATGGGATAATGAGAGTAATAAGGTGTAAAGAGTTTGAATGATGGAACTTGGTTTTCTCAGACTGGTTAATTGATCTGATGCTTTCCTGCTTGCAGAACAACTGGCAGCCATTCCAGAATTCAGAAACTTGGGACCTCTCTTTAAGTCTTCTGACCCCGTACAACTCACAGAAGCAGAAACCGAGTACTTTGTACGCTGTGTTAAGCATGTTTTCACGGATCACATTGTATTTCAGGTATGTATGCTTTTCTTTCTTGTATATTTTGTTTTCAAAGCTATGTACAACTTTTCACGGATTTTATTGTTTATCTGATTCTTAAATGCAAAGCTAATGGTAAATATTACACGTTTTCTACCATTTTGCTGCTTCAGAGTATCTGCAAGTCCTTTATCTAGCTCCGCAAAGATACAAAATCATCAGGCTCTCTCTACACCCCCCCTCTTGAGTTGGGTATTTGTAGACTTTTAGTCCAGGAAAGCCATAACTCTAAAAAGAAAAAAAAAAAGAAAAAGAAAATCACCTTGTTGCGGTTGATGGACACACATGAATTGGCCCATTTTTGTGTGAAGAACAATTTTCCTAAGTATATTCTTTATAATATTGCTGCAATTTAAATGTCATATATTCTATGTTTGCATATGTCCTGGCGCCTACAAAGTGCTGCTGTATTCTTTTGTTTGTGATTCGAGTAGTTAGAACAGCTGCCACCTGTTCACACTTGCTAGCTTTTATTTTGAGATGCAGTGTTTTGGCTTCTGTGTTGGCCATGGTAGTAAGAAGTGAGACCTTGTACAAAGATCACTACAGTTTAGAGAGGGAGGAAACTGTCTACAGTCTCTGGGATGGCAGAGCATCCAGATTAATGACAATGAGGAAAGCATATGAAGAGGAAAGAAGTGCAGTATTGGAGCTGTAATGACAAGCACCCTGGATACACACCGCTTGTATCCAGCCTATATTACTTGGAGCAACGCTCATAGAGGAGTAAATCTGAAACTTGGATTAGGCTACAAACTGCTTATCAGCGGGTCTGAAAATGAATGATGGAATGAATGGTGAGGACAGAAACTTATTACTATTTTATTAACTTGGATAGTCCATAACATAAGTTATTTTTTACATGTCAGAGAAGTAAATTGCCTTTCTTTTTCGCTCCTAATTGGGAGACCCAGACAGTGGGTGTATAGCTACTGCCTCTGGAGGCCGCACAAAGAACTACACTTAAAAGTGTAAGGCTCCTCCCCTTCTGGCTATACACCCTCCCGTAGGAGTACAGATTCCTCAGTTTTAGCTTTGTGCGCAAGGAGGTCAGACACGCACGCATAGCTCCATTGTTTTTAGTCAGCAGCAGCTGCTGACTATGTCGGATGGAAGAAAAGAGGGCCCATACAGGGCTCCCAGCATGCTCCCTTCTCACCCCACTGTATGTCGGAGGTGTTTGTAAGGTTGAGGTACCCATTGCGGGTACGGCGGCAGGAGCCCACATGCTGATTCCTTCCCCATCCCTTTTTACAGGGCTCTGGGTGAAGTGGGATTTACTGGTCTCCAGGCACTGAGACCGTGCTCCATCTACAGCCCCTGGAGAAGATGCTGGATGGAGCGGAGTACATCAGGGACATGGCCCTGCTTCCTCAAGGTACTCTGTGTCCCCGTGCATTTGGCGCTCACACCGCAGCATGCTGGGTGTTGTAGTGCGCCGGGGGACATCAGCGCTACGGCGCTTGTGCCATGGCCTCATTCAGCTTCGCTGAAGCAGGCACACTTCTGGGAATCGGTCGCGCCGGCCGCTGGGACTGCGGCGCGGCTGGCACTTGTGGTGCGCCGGGGACTTCAGCGCGGCCCGCGCTTTTACGGCGGCCGCGCTGATAACTCGAGTCCCCGGCTTTTGCGGCCTGCTTCCGTTCGTTCCCGCCCCCGGACCTGCCAGTCAGGAGAGGGGCGGGACGCTGGCCACGTCTGGGAATCGGTCACGCCGGCCGCTGGGACTGCGGCGCGGCTGGCACTTGTGGTGCGCCGGGGACTTCAGCGCGGCCCGCGCTTTTACGGCGGCCGCGCTGATAACTCGAGTCCCCGGCTTTTGCGGCCTGCTTCCGTTCGTTCCCGCCCCCAGACCTGCCAGTCAGGAGAGGGGCGGGACGCTGGCCAGTGCATCAGCGCTGAGGGCTGGAGTCGTTTTTACATACTCCAGCCCTCACAATCGGCACAGAGGGGACACTGTTTCCCGCACTTTTGTTTGGGAACTCCCACGGACCGCCCCTCTCCACAGACGCCGGCAGCCATTCCTGCTGACACGCTGAGCTGCAGAGGGGAGCCGGGGAGACCCAGACAAGGAATTCTGCAGCCTCTTACCCGCTATTCAGCGGGCGGTAAGCAGCCCTCAGGGCTCACCCCCTCTTGTGCCAGTAGTATTCTTAGTATTTTGTTTCTACAAATACTTGGTATTACATAGCGCTGGTCGCCCTTTGGCTATAGACTCTCTCACATTGCAGAGAGCCAGCAGCATGTCGTCCGTAAAACGCAAGGGTGCCAAGGCACAGACATTATATGCTTCCTGCACCGCATGTGGGACTTTTCTACCGGCAGGCTCCACGGACCCCCATTGTGTGCAGTGCTCGGCCCCTGCGGCGCTTGCACAGTCGGGACCTCTGCTGGACGTGACCCAGGGTGTACCACCTGTGAATGCTGTCCAGGTGACAGGAACTGAGTTTGCAGCTTTTGCTGACAGAATGTCTCTCACTATGTCACAAATTCTTGACACATTGCGAGCTAGGCCTGTACTTCAGGCCACGGACACTGTGCAATCTTTGCCCCCTGGTCCCCCTCAGCTCCAAGCTCCGGGACGGGCATATACACCTCAGGGTGAAGACTCTGACTCGGACGATGGCCCCGGGCAGCCTAAGCGGGCTCGCTATGACGGGCCTTCACATTCATCTCAATGGTCAGGATCCCAGCGAGATGACTCTATGGGTGATGAGGCGCACGTAACTGATCAGGATTCTGATCCTGGGACCGCTCTCAATCTAGATACACCAGAGGGTGACGCCATAGTTAATGATCTTATATTTAACATCAATAAGATGTTAAATATTTCCCCACCAGCTCCTCTTGTGGAGGAGTCAGCTTCGCAGCACGAGAGAATCCATTTCAGATACCCTAAGCGTACTTTAAGCACTTTTCTGGACCACGCTGACTTTAGAGACGCAATCCAGAAACCCCACGCTTATCCTGAAAAGCGTTTTCCTAAACGGCTTAAAGATACACGCTATCCTTTTCCCCCTGAGGTGGTCAAGGGTTGGACCCAGTGTCCAAAAGTGGATCCTCCAATTTCCAGGCTTGCAGCTAGATCCTTGGTTGCAGTTGAAGATGGAGCGGCACTTAAAGATGCCACTGACAGGCAGATGGAGCTCTGGCTGAAATCCATCTATGAAGCGATTGGAGCGTCATTAGCGCCTTCTTTTGCAGCCGTATGGGCACTCCAAGCTATCTCAGCCGGGCTTGCGCGAGTTGACTCCGTCACACGTGCATTTGCCCCGCAGGTAGCACCATTGACCTCGCAAATGGCGGCATTCGCGTCGTACGCGATTAATGCTGTTCTTGACGCTACAAGCCGCACGGCAGTGGCGTCAGCCAACTCCGTTGTTTTGCGTAGGGCCCTGTGGTTGAGACATTGGAAAGCAGATTCTCATTCCAAGAAGTGCTTAACCAATTTGCCTTTTTCTCGTGACCGATTGTTTGGAGAGCGTTTGGATGAAATCATCAAACACTCCAAGGGTAAGGACTCATCCTTACCGCAACACAGACAAAACAGACCCCAACAGAGGAGGGGTCAGTCTGGTTATCGGTCCTTTCGAGGACCGGGCAGGTCCCAATTCGCCTCGTCAAAAAAGACTCAAAAAGACCAGAGACGCTCAGATTCTTGGAGGTCTCAGTCACGCCCAAAAAGGACAGCCGGAGGAACCGTTGCCAAGGCGGCGTCCTCCTGACTTGCGGTCTCCGATTCCCACATCCGCGGTCGGTGGGAGGCTTTCCCACTTTGGCGACATCTGGCTGTCACACGTCAAAGACCGTTGGGTGAGGGATATTCTGTCTCACGGGTACAGGATAGAGTTCAGTTCTCGTCCGCCAACTCGTTTCTTCAGAACTTCTCCACCACCAGACCGAGCCGATGCTCTGTTGCAGGCGGTGGCCGCTCTAAAGGCGGAAGGAGTGGTGACCTCCGTCCCTCTTCAGGAACAAGGTCACGGTTTTTACTCCAATCTGTTTGTGGTCCCAAAAAAGGACGGATCGTATCGGCCCGTCCTGGATCTAAAGTTGCTCAACAGACACGTAAAAGTCAGGAGGTTCCGGATGGAATCCCTACGCTCCGTCATAGCCTCAATGTCTCAAGGAGATTTTCTAGCATCAATAGATATCAAAGATGCGTATCTCCACGTGCCGATCGCACCAGAGCATCAGCGTTTCCTACGCTTCGTCATACACGACGAACACCTGCAGTTCGTAGCGTTACCTTTCGGTCTGGCAACAGCCCCCCGGGTCTTCACCAAAGTCATGGCAGCAGTAGTAGCTGTTCTGCACTCGCAGGGTCACTCGGTCATCCCGTATCTAGACGACCTGCTTATAAAGGCACCCTCTCAAGAGGCATGCCAACACAGTCTGAAGGTGGCACTAGACACTCTCCAGAGTTTCGGGTGGATTATCAACTTTCCAAAGTCTCATCTAACCCCGACCCAATCTCTGACTTATCTTGGCATGGAGTTTCATACTCTCTCAGCGATAGTGAAGCTTCCACTGGACAAGCAGTGCTCGCTACGGACTGGAGTGCAATCTCTCCTTCAGAGCCAGTCGCACTCACTGAGGCGCCTCATGCATTTCCTAGGAAAGATGGTAGCAGCAATGGAGGCAGTCCCGTTCGCGCAGTTTCATCTGCGCCCTCTACAATGGGACATTCTACGCCAATGGGACGGGAAATCGACGTCCCTCGACAGGACTGTCTCCCTCTCTCAGACTGCCAAGGACTCTCTGCGTTGGTGGCTTCTCCCCACCTCATTGTCACAGGGAAAGTCGTTCCTTCCCCCGTCCTGGGCAGTGGTCACGACGGATGCGAGCCTATCAGGGTGGGGAGCGGTGTATCTCCACCACAGGGCTCAGGGGATGTGGACTCTGGAAGAGTCCACCTTGCAGATCAATGTTCTGGAAATCAGAGCAATCTATCTTGCCCTGCGAGCCTTCCAACAATGGCTGGAAGGCAAGCAGATTCGGATTCAGTCGGACAATTCCACGGCGGTGGCGTACATCAACCACCAAGGGGGAACACGCAGTCGCCAAGCTTTTCAAGAAGTCCAACGGATTTTGACGTGGGTGGAAAGCAGAGCGTCCACCATATCCGCAGTTCACATCCCAGGCGTGGAAAACTGGGAAGCAGACTTTCTCAGTCGCCAGGGCATGGACGCAGGAGAATGGTCCCTTCACCCGGACGTGTTTCAGCAGATCTGTTGCCGCTGGGGGACGCCGGACGTCGATCTGATGGCGTCACGGCACAACAACAAGGTCCCAGTTTTCATGGCACGGTCTCACGATCACCGAGCACTGGCGGCAGACGCCTTGGTTCAGGATTGGTCGCAATTCCGACTCCCCTATGTGTTCCCACCTCTAGCATTGTTACCCAGAGTTCTCCGGAAAATCAGGTCCGACTGCCATCGAGCCATACTCGTCGCTCCAGATTGGCCAAGAAGGTCGTGGTACCCGGATCTGTGGCATCTCACGGTAGGCCAACCGTGGACACTACCAGACCGTCCAGATTTGCTGTCTCAAGGGCCGTTTTTCCATCTGAATTCTGCGGCCCTGAACCTGACTGTGTGGCCATTGAGTCCTGGGTCCTAGCGGCCTCAGGTTTATCTCATGAAGTTGTTGCCACAATGAGACAGGCTAGAAAACCATCCTCAGCTAAGATCTATCACAGAACGTGGAAGATATTCTTAGCGTGGTGCTTGGCTCAAGGGTTTTCTCCCTGGCCATTTGCATTGCCAATTTTTCTTTCCTTCCTGCAGTCTGGGTTGGAAAAAGGTTTGTCGCTTAGCTCTCTTAAGGGTCAAGTCTCCGCGCTATCCGTATTCTTTCAGAAGCGCTTGGCACGGCTTTCTAAAGTACGCACGTTTCTCCAAGGAGTTTGTCATATCGTTCCTCCTTACAGACGGCCATTGGAACCCTGGGATCTGAACAAGGTTCTCATTGCTCTCCAGAAGCCGCCTTTCGAGCCTTTGAAAGAGGTTCCCCTTTCTCGGCTTTCACAAAAGGTAGTTTTTCTTGTGGCGGTCACGTCTCTTCGAAGAGTGTCCGAGCTAGCGGCGTTATCTTGCAAATCTCCCTTCCTGGTGTTTCACCAAGACAAGGTAGTACTGCGTCCAATTCCAGAGTTTTCTCCCAAGGTGGTTTCTTCCTTTCATCTCAATCAGGATATCACTTTGCCATCTTTGTGTCCGCATCCAGTTCACCAATTTGAAAAGGGTTTACATCTGTTGGACCTGGTGAGAGCACTCAGGATTTACATTTCTCGCACGGCGGCTCTACGCTGTTCTGATGCGCTCTTTGTCCTAGTCGCTGGTCAGCATAAGGGATCGCAAGCTTCCAAATCCACCCTGGCGCGGTGGATCAAGGAACCAATTCTTCACACATACCGTTCTGCTGGGCTTCCGATTCCATCTGGACTGAAGGCCCATTCTACCAGAGCCGTGGGTGCGTCCTGGGCATTGCGGCATCAGGCTACGGCTCAGCAAGTGTGCCAGGCGGCTACCTGGTCGAGTCTGCACACGTTTACCAAACACTATCAAGTGCATACCTACGCTTCGGCAGATGCCAGCCTAGGTAGACAGGTCCTTCAGGCGGCGGTGGCCCACCTGTAGGAAGAGGCTGTCTGACAGCCCGTTCATGTGGTATCTTTTTACCCACCCAGGGACTGCTTTTGGACGTCCCACTGTCTGGGTCTCCCAATTAGGAGCGAAAAAGAAGAAGGGAATTTTGTTTACTTACCGTAAATTCCTTTTCTTCTAGCTCCAATTGGGAGACCCAGCACCCGCCCTATTTGTTCTTAGGGTTTCGTTTTTCGGGTGCACATGTTGTTCATGTTGTTTCTTAAGTTCTCCGATCTTGTTATCGGATTGAATTTGTTTTTGAAACTGTTATTGGCTTTCCTCCTTCTTGCTTTGGTACTAAAACTGAGGAATCTGTACTCCTACGGGAGGGTGTATAGCCAG
The DNA here is from genome assembly GCF_048569485.1 of Anomaloglossus baeobatrachus. Lineage (NCBI taxonomy): Eukaryota > Metazoa > Chordata > Amphibia > Anura > Aromobatidae > Anomaloglossus > Anomaloglossus baeobatrachus. The sequence goes on from NC_134356.1 coordinate 415,053,008, forward strand.
AAGGGGAGGAGCCTTACACTTTTAAGTGTAGTTCTTTGTGCGGCCTCCAGAGGCAGTAGCTATACACCCACTGTCTGGGTCTCCCAATTGGAGCTAGAAGAAAAGGAATTTACGGTAAGTAAACAAAATTCCCTTCTTTCACATATTAAATCCCCCTGTAAAATACTCTTCTTCATTTTTTTTTTCTTTCTGTGTATAGTTTGACTGTACTAACACCCTAAACGATCAGCTCTTAGAAAAAGTCATTGTTCAGGTGGAGCCCTCAGAAGGGTATGAAGTGGTCTATTATGTGCAAGCTCCGAGTCTCTCATACAACCAACCTGGCATATGCTATACTCTGGTCAGACTCCCTGAAGATGAGTCCACAGCAGGTAAGTAAATGCCATCAGAATGTGGGTGTGCATATGGATGTACATAGTGTAATTCTAGTTGCTGGAAAAGACAAAAAGGTGCAAATAGAGTTTTATCCTGGTGGTACCAGAATAAACTAATTTCAGGTAATCGCTCACCTGGGGTAGTTGTTTAAAGTGAACCTGTCAGGTGCAATATGCACCCAGGACCATGAGCAGTTCTGGGTGCATATTGCTAATTCCTGCCAAACTGTCCCTGTATACGCTAGCATAGATAAAGAGATCTTTAGAAAAAGTATTTCTAAAGATCTTATATCATATGCTAATAAGCGAGGGCAGTAGCCCCAAGGGCGTTGCTTCCCTTGATAGTCACCCCCTTTAGCATGTTAGTACGCCCCTGTGGGAGTGCTAACATGCTAATGAATAAACAGCGTCAGAGGATGATCTCGCTCACCTCTCCGCCGCCATTGCTGTTTGATGCTGGATTTCAGCTCAGTGCGCAGGATCACGGAGGTTCGGTCATGCGCACTACTTCAGTTTGAAGCCAGGATGCGTACACTTGACTTCATAGTGCACATGACTGAAACTCCGGGGTCATGTGCACTGAGCTGAAATCCAGCGTCGGACAGTGATGGCGGCGGAGAGGTGAGCGAGATCATCCTCTGAAGCTGCGTATTCATTAGCATGTTAGCACACCCTCTGGGACGTACTAACATGCTAATAGAGGCGACTAGCAAGGGAAGCAACGCCCTTGGGGCTACTGCCCTCACTCATTAGCATACGATAAAAGAACTTTAGATATACTTTTCTTTCTTCATCGTTCCTTATGGGAGACCCAGACCATGGGTTTATAGCTTCTGCCTCCGGAGGACACACAAAGTACTACACTAAAAGTGTAGCTCATCCCTCCGAGCATATACACTCCCCGGATGACAAATCCAACCAGTTCAATGCTTTGTGTTCAGGAGGTCACACAATCAGGGGTGCATTCCACTCTGGCAGAAAGGCATCAGTATACCTTAAGAGAACAAGGAGTGTGTTCCTTAACCACTCCAGTTTGTCAGCCCACTGTGACCAAGCCCAGAGCCTGTCCTGACAGACGATTCCCAAAGCGTGGTTCTGATGACTGTTTCCCCCTTCCACCAGTGGTGGTCAAGGAGTGGGCTCATTCACCAAGGGTGGACCCTCCGGTGTCTAGGCTTTCAGCCCGGACAGTTGTATCAGTGGCTGACGGCTCCTCTCTAAGGATCCCACTGTCCGCCAGGTTGTCCTTCTGGCCAAATCTATATATGAGGCTGCAGGGGCCTCGTTCTCCCCATCTTTTGCAGCAGTGCGGGCTCTCAAAGCCATCTCTGCTTCTCTGGAGGAGATGCATCCCCTCACCTAGGGACTTTATGCCCGAAATGGTTGCCTTAACTTCCAGGCTTCAGTCTTTTCATCCTATGCCATGTCTGCCATGCTGGAGACTGTCACCGCACTGCGGTGGCCTCGGCTACTTCCCTCGCTATCCGCAGGCTCCTGTGGCTTCGAGAGTGGAAGGCAGATGCTTCTTAAGAAGTTCCTTGCTGGGTTCCCTTTGCTGGGACCAGTCTATTCGGTGAACAACTGGATGAAATTATTACGGAAGTTTTTTGGCAGGAAGAGTACTTCCATGCCACAAACCCAGGAAACCTGTCCAGGGCAGGAACCAGTCGAGGTTTCGTTCCTTTCGTTCCTCTATCTGGTCGTCCTCTAAGCCCTCGGCCTCGTCCACTAACTCAGCCAAGGTCCGTAAACCAACTGGCGCATGAAGCCGCGTCCTCAGAAGTCCGCAGGAGCTGCGGCCACCAAGGCAGCCTCCTCTCGTCCTTGGTCGGTGGCAGGCTCTCCCTCTTGGGCGACGTGTGGTTTCAACACGTCTTCGATCAGTGGGTGTGGGTTACCATCTCCCACGGCTACAGAATAGAATTCTATCCAGCCCGCCAAACAGATTTTTTCTGTCAACTCCCCCCTGCTCCAAGGCCGCCGCCTTCTCACAGGCCGTGGCATTCTTGCAGGCCAATGGAGTAATTGTACCAGTTCCCGACTGGGAACGGTTCTGAGATTTCTACTCAAATCTCTTCCTAGTCCCCGAAAAGGACGGTGCTTTCCGACCTGGATCTCAAGCTTCTCAACAAGCATGTCAGGTGCGGAATTTTTGCATGGAATCTCTGCGATCAGTCAATGACCCAAGGAGATTTCTTAGCATCCATCGACATCAGAGATGTCTTTCTGCTTGTGCCAACCGCAGTTTCACACCAGCGTTGGCTACGTTTTGTAATCGGAGAGGAACATTTCCAATTCGTGGCTCTCCCCTTCGGGTTAGCCACGGCCCCTCGTGTATTCACAAGGTCATAGCAGCAGTGGTTGCGGTTCTGCACCTCCAGGGGTTGGTAGTGATTCCTTTCCTGGACGACCTTCTAGCAAGGCTTCATCCAGTGCAGACTCTCAGCGGAGTGTCTCGCTCACTCTCAGCGGAGTGTCTCGCTCACTCTCGCCACGCTTGCAAGTCCACTCTGACTCCGACCCAGGACCTTGCGTCCCTAGGGATGCAATTCGAGACTCTGCTGGCACTTGTGAAGCTGCCCTTAGTCAAACAGCAGTCCCTTCATCTGGCGGTTCGCTCTCTGCTGAGGCTCCGCCGTCATTCCATCAGGTGCTGGGTCAGATGGTGGCGTCAATGGAAGCGGTTCCCTTTGCCAGTTCCATCTGCGTCCCCTGCAGCTGGACATTCTCCGCTGTTGGGACAAGCGGACCTCTTCCTTGCACAGGCTAGTGGCTCTGTCGCCACAGACCAGGAGCTCTCTTCAGTGGTGGCTTCGGCCCCTCTCTCTGTCCCAGGGACGCTCCTTTCTGGCCCCGTCCTGGGTGATTCTCACCACGGATGCCAGTCTATCCGGCTGGGGAGCAGTGTTTCTCCACCACCGAGCACAGGGCACTTGGACTCCGTCCGAATCAGCCCTCTCGATCAATGTGCTGGAAATCAGGGCTGTACTCCTAGCTCTCGTAGTTTTTCACCACCTGTCGGTGGTCAAGCACATTCGAGTCCAGTCAGACAACGCGACAGCAGTTGCCTACATCAATCACCAAGGCGGGACTCGCAGCCGCCTAGCAATGTTGGAAGTTCAACGTATCCTTCAGTGGACGGAGGACTCCAAGTCCACCATATCCGCAGTCCACATCCCAGGCGTTGAAAACTGGGAGGCAGATTATCTCAGCCGTCAAACCGTGGACAGCGGCGAGTGGGCCCTGCATCCGGCAGTGTTCCAGTCAATCTGCCGCAGGCGGGGCACTCCGGAAGTGGATCTAATGGCATCCCGGCACAACAACAAGGTCCCGGTTTACGTGGCTCGCTCCCACGATCCTCAGGCCTTGGCAGCGGACGCGCTGGTTCAAGATTGGTCCCAGTTCCGTCTGGCCTACGTGTTTACCCCTAGCTCTCTTGCCCAGAGTCCTGCGCATGATCAGAATGGAGGGCCGTCGGGTCGTACTCATCGCCCCAGACTGGCCCAGGCGAGCTTGGTTCCCAGACCTGCTCCGTCTGTCCGTAGAGGTGCCGTGGCATCTCCCGGACCGGCCAGACCTTCTCTCACAGGGTCCGTTTTTCCGCCAGAATTCTGCGGCTCTCAGATTGACGGCGTGGCTCTTGAGCCCTGAATCCTTACGGCTTCAGGCATTCCTTCCGAGGTCATCTTCACTATGACTCAGGCTCGGAAGTCTTCCTCGGCCAGGATTTACCACAGGACTTGGAGAATTTTCCTGTCCTGGTGTCGCTCTTCCGGCCATGCCCCTTGGCCGTTTTTCCTTGCCGACCATCCTGTCCTTTCTACAGTCCGGTCTGCAGCTAGACTGTCCCTCAATTCCCTCAAGGGACAGGTCTCGGCTCTGTCAGCGTTGCTCCAGCGGCGTATCGCCCGGCTGGCCCAGGTGCGCACCTTCATGCAGGGTGCATCTCACATCATTCCGCCTTACCGGCGGCCTCTGGATCCCTGAGACCTTAATCTGGTCCTCACGGCCTTACAGAAACCCCCCTTTTGAGCCTCTTAGGGAGGTTTCGTTGTTTCGTCTTTCACAGAAAAGTGGTTTTTCTGGTGGCCATAATTTCTCTCAGGAGAGTCTCTGATCTGACTGTGCTCTCTTCGGAGTCACCCTTTTTGGTTTTTTTCACCAAGACAAGGTGGTTCTCCGTCCGACTCCGGGCCTTCTCCCTAAGGTGGTGTCTCCTTTCCACCTTAACCAGGACATTTCATTGTCTTCCCTTTGTCCGGCCCCTGTACATCGCTTTGAGAAAGCGTTGCATGCTTTAGATTTGGTGCGGACGTTCCGGATCTATGTGTCACGCTCCGCTGTTCTTAGGCGGTGCACCTCTCTTTTTGTGCTGACCACAGGTCAGCGCAAGGGTCTCTCGGCTTATAAACCGACCCTACCTCGTTGGATTAGGTCGGCCATATCCGATGCCTACCAATGTTCTCAGGTGCCTCCCCCGCCGGGGATTAAGGCGCACTCGACCAGAGCTGTCGGTGCCTCTTGGGCTACGGCTCAGCAGGTCTGTCAGGCTGCCACTTGGTCTAGTCTGCACACCCTTTCGAAGCACTACCAAGTGCATGCTCATGCTTCGGCAGATGCGAGCTTGGGCAGACACATCCTTCGGACGGCTGTCGCCCATTTGTGAAGTTAGGTTTGCCTACTTCTCAGTTTCTGTTTATTTCCCACCCATGGACTGCTTTGAGACGTCCCATGGTCTGGGTCTCCCATAAGGAACGATGAAGAAAAGGAGAATTTTGTTTACTTACCGTAAATTCTTTTTCTTATAGTTCCGACATGGGAGACCCAGCACCCTCCCTGTTGCCTGTTGGCAGCTTTCTTGTTCCGTGTGTTTTCACCGGCTGTTGTTGTAGACAGAGGTTCCGGTTATTCCGGGTTTTACTCTATATCTACTTGTGGGTGGATGTCCTCCTTCAGCTTTTGCACTAAACTGGTTGGATTTGTCATCCGGGGAGTGTATATGCTCGGAGGGAGGAGCTACACTTTTAGTGTAGTACTTTGTGTGTCCTCCGGAGGCAGAAGCTATACACCCATGGTCTGGGTCTCCCATGTCGGAACTATAAGAAAAAGAATTTACGGTAAGTAAACAAAATTCTCTTTTTATCGTTCCTATGGGAGACCCAGACATTGGGTGTATAGCTTCTGCCTCCGGAGGACACACAAAGTACTACACTAAAAAGTGTAGCTCCTCCCTCTGAGCATATACACCCCCTGGATAACCAAATCTAGCCAGTTCAATGCTTTGTGTTCAGGAGGCATACATCCACACATGCATTCTCATCTGATTTTTGATTTTTGAAAAGATTTTGAAGAAAAGCGGGTCCAAGCCTGGACTCCCGGCATGTCCCTTCTCACCCCACTGTGTCGGCGGTGCTGTTAAGGTTGATTTACAAGGCTGGAGCCTTACATGCCGCGCTCCTTCACCATCCCTCGGGCTCTGGCTTGAAGTGGGAGCCAGCACGGTTCTCCCTGCCTTGCAGGAGACCGGTCTCCATCCGCAGCCCTTCAGAATCCTGCCGGACGGAGCACTCATCCCCAGGGACCTGAAACCCTGCGTCTCACAAGCTAAGTATCTGAGACGTTATTTTCAGGGGTCCCTTGTACTTTATTGTTGGGGAGAGTGGGCTGTGTATCTGTTCTGACATTTCCGGCCGGTTCTCTGGTTTTCACCTGAGAACCGCGCCGATGGTGCCTGCGCGCCGGCCGCATCGTTTAAATTTAGGCCCCGGCTTCGCCTGAGGCCTAGTTTCGATTTCACTTCCCCTGCATGTCAATCATGCAGAGGGACAGTGCGGCTTCGCCCAGCGGCCGTTCGGCACAGGGAGGGACACTCCTCTCTGAGTAAATGTACCCTCCCCTGTAAATCTCCTTGGCCCTCCAGATCCCGCTCTCAGAGTAGGCCCCGCCCCCTCTCCTCGCTCCGGCGCCATTTTATCAGCGTTCTCACAGCGATCGGCGCTGGCTGCAGCATCTCTGCTAATCTGTCTGGGGGTCCGGGCTGTGGGATCTGGAGGGCACACAAACGGTCTGGTAAGCCACAACCTCCGGTTGTGGACCTGCTTATATACTCTCTGGGGGTCATTCTGGCTCAGAGCCCCCACTTCAGCAGCATGTCTCACACGAGGAGCAAGGCTGCAAGGCTGTACGCAATATGCACTGCATGTAAGCTCGTGCTGCCTGAACCGAGCACATATCCACATTGTGATGCCTGCTCTAACGTGGCAATGCCTCAGTCTGGAATCGCACCCACAGTGGTCCCTCCGGCTGCTCCGGCTCCGGTGGCTGAACCCTCGGCTTGGGTAGAATCCTTCTCTAGGTCAATCTCCCAGTCTTTTGCCGACTCCATGGGACAGCTGTCCCGGACTTTGCTGACCATGCATCAGCCCCCTTCTCAGGGCGCCGCTGCTGCTAGGGCTCTCCCAGACCCCGTCCTCCTAAAAGGAGACGCAGGGCTCCCTCTCCTTCCTCGTCCCGTGGCTCTGATTCACGAGCTGACTCGCAGGATGAGGAGGATGCCTTTACTGGGGCCTCGGACGCTACCTCTATGTGCCCCATTGATCTGTCCGAAAGTGACGCAGATGTTAGTGGTTTGATTGCGTCCATTAATTCTGTACTGGACCTCAATCCGCCAGTATCAGAGGAGCAACCCTCTCTGGCAGAAAAGCACCAGTTTACCTTGCCTAAGAGGACAAGGAGTGTGTTCTTTAACCACTCCAGTTTTCAGGCCACTGTGACCAAGCCTAGGGCCTGTCCTGACAAACGCTTCCCAAAGCGCGGTTCTGATGACCGTTTTCCCTTTCCACCTGAGGTGGTCAAGGAGTGGGCTCATTCACCTAAGGTAGACCCTCCGGTGTCTAGATTCTCAGCCCGGACCGTTGTATCAGTGGCACCTCTCTTAAGGATGCCACTGACCGCCAGGATGACCTTCTGGCCAAATCTGTATATGAGGCGGCAGGGGCCTCGTTCTCCCCATCTTTTGCAGCAGTGTGGGCTCTCAAAGCCATATCTGCTTCTCTAGAGGAGATGCATTCCCTCACCAGGGACTCTATGCCCGAAATGGTTGCCTTAACTTCCCAGGCTTCAGCCTTTTCATCCTATGCCATGTCTGCCATGCTGGAGGCTTCTCACCGCACTGCGGTGGCTTCGGCTAAATCCCTCGCTATCCGCAGGATCTTGTGGCTTCGAGAGTGGAAGGCAGACGCTTCTTCAAAGAAGTACCTTGCTGGGCTCCCTTTTGCTGGGTCCAGGCTGTTCGGTGAACAACTGGATGAAATTATTAAGGAAGCTACTGGCGGGAAGAGTACTTCCATGCCACAAACTAAAACCAGGAAACCTGTCCAGGGCAGGAACCAGTCGAGGTTTCGCTCCTTTCGTTCCTCCAACTGGTCGTCCTCTAAGCCCTCTGCCTCGTCCACTAACTCAGCCAAGGACCGAAAACCCAACTGGCGCACGAAGCCGTGTCCTCAGAAGACCGCAGGAGCTGCTGCCACTAAGGCAGCCTCCTCTTGACTATCTGGCCGCGCCAGCAACGTCCTTGGTCGGTGGCAGGCTCTCCCACTTTGGCGACGTGTGGTTTCAACACGTCTCCGATCAGTGGGTGCGGGATATCATCTACAGGATAGAATTCTCTTCCAGCCCGCCAAACAGATTTTTTCTGTCAACTCCCCCCTGCTCCAAGGCCGCCGCCTTCTCTCAGGCCGTGGCATCCTTGCAGGCCAACGGAGTAATTGTACCGGTTCCCGCCCGGGAACGGTTCAGAGGTTTCTACTCAAATCTCTTCCTAGTCCCCAAAAAGGACGGTTCCTTCCGGCCCATCCTGATCTCAAGCTTCTCAACAAGCATGTTCAGGTGCGGCATTTTCGCATGGAGTCTCTGCGATCAGTCATTTCCTCAATGACCCAAGGAGATTTCCTGGCATCCATCGACATCAGAGATGCCTATCTGCATGTGCCAATTGCAGTTTCACACCAGCGTTGGCTACGTTTTGCAATCTGAGAGGAACATTTCCAATTCGTGGCTCTCCCCTTCGGGTTAGCCACGGCCCCTCGAGTATTCACCAAGGTCATGGCAGCAGTGGTTGCGGTTCTGCACCTCCAGGGGTTGGCAGTGATTCCTTACCTGGACGACCTTCTAGTCAAGGCCTCATCCAGTGCAGACTGTCAGCGGAGTGTCTCGCTCACTCTCGCCACTCTAGTCCAATTCGGGTGGCTTGTCAATCTGCCCAAATCCACTCTGACTCCGACCCAGAAGCTCACGTACCTAGGGATGCAATTCGAGACTCTGCCGGCACTTGTAAAGCTGCCCTTAGTCAAACAGCAGTCCCTCCATCTGGCGGTGCGCTCTTTGCTGAGGCCCCGCCGTCATTCCATCAGGCACCTAATGCAGGTGCTGGGTCAGATGGTGGCGTCAATGGAAGCGGTTCCCTTTGCCCAGTTCCATCTGCGTCCTCTGCAGCTGGACATTCTCCGCTGTTGGGACAAGCGGACTTCATCCTTGCACAGGTTAGTGGCTCTGCCGCCACAGACCAGGGGCTCCTTTCAGTGGTGGCTTCGGCCCCTCTCTCTGTCTCAGGGACGCTCCTTCCTGACCCCGTCCTGGGTGATTCTCACCACGGATGCCAGTCTATCCGGCTGGGGAGCAGTATATCTCCACCACAGAGCGCAGGGCACTTGGACTCCGTCCGAATCAGCCCTCTCGATCAATGTGCTGGAAATCAGAGCTGTGCTTCTGGCTCTCTTAGCCTTTCACCACCTGTTGGCGGGCAAGCACATTCGAGTCCAGGCAGACAACACGACAGCGGTTGCCTACATCAATCACTAAGGCGGGACACGCAGCCGCCTGGCAATGTTGGAGGTTCAACGCATCCTTCAGTGGACGGAGGACTCCAAGTCCACCATATCCGCAGTCCACATCCCAGGCGTGGAAAACTGGGAGGCAGATTATCTCAGCCGTCAAACCGTGGACAGCGGCGAGTGGTCTCTGCATCCGGCAGTGTTTCGGTCAATCTGCCGCAAGTGGGGCACTCCGGAAGTGGATCTAATGGCATCCCGGCACAACAACAAGGTTCCGGTTTACGTGGCTCGCTCCCACGATCCTCAGGCCTTTGCAGCGGACGCGCTGGTTCAAGATTGGTCCCAGTTTCGTCTGTCCTACGTGTTTCCCCCTCTAGCTCTCTTGCCCAGAGTCCTGCGCAAGATCAGAATGGAGGGCCGTCGGGTCATCCTCATTGCTCCGGACTGGCCCAGGCGAGCTTGGTACCCAGACCTGCTCCATCTGTCCGTAGAGGTGCCGTGGCATCTTCCGGACCGTCCAGACCTTCTCTCACAAGGTCCGTTTTTCCGCCAGAATTCTGCGGCTCTCAGATTGACGGCGTGGCTCTTGAGTCCTGGATCTTGACGACTTCTGGTATCCCTCCTGAAGTCATCTCCACTATGACTCGGGCTCGGAAGTCTTCCTCGGCCAAAATCTATCACAGGACCTGGAGAATTTTCCTGTCCTGGTGTCGTTCTTCCGGCCATGCTCCTTGGCCTTTTTCCTTGCCGACCATCCTGTCCTTTCTACAGTCCGGTCTGCAGCTAGGACTATCCCTCAATTCCCTCAAGGGACAGGTCTCGGCTCTGTCAGTGTTGTTCCAGCGGTGTATCGCCCGGCTGGCTCAGGTGCGCACCTTCATGCAGGGCGCGTCTCACATCATTCCGCCTTACCGGCGGCCCTTGGATCCCTGGGACCTCAATCTGGTCCTCACGGCCTTGCAGAAACCCCCCTTTGAGCCTCTTAGGGAGGTTTCTTTGTCTCGTCTTTCACAGAAGGTGGTCTTTCTAGTGGCCATAACTTCCCTCAGGAGAGTCTCTGATTTGGCTGCGCTCTCTTTGGAGTCACCTTTTTTGGTTTTTCATCAAGACAAGGTGGTTCTCCGTCCGACTCCGGACTTTCTCCCTAAGGTGGTTTCTCCTTTCCACCTTAACCAGGACATTTCCCTGCCTTCCTTTTGTCCGGCTCCTGTTCATCGCTTTGAAAAAGCGTTGCATACTCTCGATCTGGTGCGGGCGCTCCGAATCTATGTGTCTCGCACCGCTGTTCTTAGGCGGTGCACCTCTCTTTTTGTGCTAACCACAGGTCGGCGTAAGGGCCTCTCGGCTTCTAAGCCGACCTTGGCTCGTTGGATTAGGTCGGCCATTTCTGATGCCTACCAGTGTACTCGGGTGCCTCCCCCGCCGGGGATCAAGGCACACTCGACCAGAGCTGTCGGTGCCTCTTGGGCTTTCAGGCACCAGGCTACGGCTCAGCAGGTTTGTCAGGCTGCCACTTGGACTAGTCTGCATACCTTTTCAAAGCACTACCAAGTGCATGCTCATGCTTCGGCAGATGCGAGCTTGGGCAGACGCATCCTTCAGGCGGCTGTCGCCCATTTGTGAAGTTAGGTTCCGCCTACTTCCCAGTTTTCTGTTTATTCCCACCCATGGACTGCTTTGAGACGTCCCAAAGTCTGGGTCTCCCATAGGAACGATAAAGAAAAAGAGAATTTTGTTTACTTACCGTAAATTCTTTTTCTTATAGTTCCGTATTGGGAGACCCAGCATTCTCCATGTTGCCTGTTGGCAGTTTCTTGTTCCGCGTGTTATCACCGGCTGTTGTTGTAGACAGAGGCTCCGGTTGTTCCGGTTCTTGCTCTATCTCTACTTGTGGGTGGCTATTCTCCTTCAGCTTTTGCACTAAATTGGCTATATTTGGTTATCCAGGGGGTGTATATGCTCAGAGGGAGGAGCTACACTTTTTAGTGTAGTACTTTGTGTGTCCTCCGGAGGCAGAAGCTATACACCCAATGTCTGGGTCTCCCAATACGGAACTATAAGAAAAAGAATTTACGGTAAGTAAACAAAATTATCTTTCTTCAGCGCTCTATTGGGAGACCCAGACGATTGGGGTATAGCTACTGCCCTCTGGAGGCCACACAAAGCACTACATTAAAAGTGCAAGGCCCCTCCCCCTCTGGCTATACCCCCCCCGTGGTATCACGGGTTCTCCAGTTTTAGCTTTGTGTGCGAAGGAGGTCAGACATTCCATGCATAGCTCCACAGATTTTAGTCAGCAGTAGCTGCTGACTATTTCGGATGGAAGAAAAGAGGACACATATAGTGTCCCCAGCATGCTCCCTTCTCACCCCTGGATGGTGTTGTAAGGTTGAGGTACCTATTGCTGGTACAGGGCTGGAGCCTGACATGCTGTTTTCCTTCCACATCCCCTGGTAGGGCTCTGTGGAAGTGGGATCCTGCCGGCCCCTCAGCTCTGACGCCGGGCTCCATCCACAGACCCATTAGAACCTGATGGATTCGGAGCAGGAGTACGATCAGGGACAGGCCCTGCATCAGACAGGTACTCTGTGTCCCCGGCAGGCACAGAACACTCCGGGCTGGCTGGGTGTTGTAGTGCGCCGGGGACCGCAACGTGGAGTTGGTGTCCCTACAGATTACTGGGGGACTTTTTTGTGTATGGGAACGCAGCGCCGACCCCCTCTGGACCGGGCGGCGCTGCTGTGACTTGTGGTGCGCCGGGGATCCGCCGTCCGCGCTTTTACGGCGGCGGCGGTTATAAATTTAGTCCCCGGCTTTTTGGGCCTAGGACGCCGGCAGCTCCGTTTCGTTCCCGCCCCCACCCTGTCATTCAGGGTAGGGGAGAGACGCTGTTCGCTAGCAGCGACGAGGGCTGGAGCCTGATTTACATGCTCCAGCCCTCTCACTTGGCACAGAGGGAAGCAGGCTTCCCGCTCTTGGCCAGGAACGCCCAGGGCCCGCCCCCCTTCCTCTCTCGAGACGCCGGCAGCCATTACATGCATGCCTGGCTGGAGGAAGGACGCAAGGCTCTGGGAGACCTGGACTAGGGGCTATCTGGCGACCACACACCCGCTTTTTAAGCGGGCGGTAAGCGATTTTTCTGTGCTGGTCCCTCTAGTGCCTCACGGTGTATCGGTGTATTGGGTACAGATATATAGATATTGTATTTCTTGCACTGTGAGGTCGCTTCTGGCTGCATATCCCAGATCGCTCTGTGGAAGCAGCAACATGTCATCCTCAAAACGCAAGGCGGCCAAGGCAAAAAGGGCTGTGTATACTGCGTGTGCTGCATGTGGGGCTAATCTACCAGCAGGCTCCGATGACCCCCATTGTGTGCAATGCTCCGACCCGGTGCTGCTTCGCCAGCCGGAGTCAGGAGAGGTAGCGACCCAGGCTGAGACGCTTGTAAGTTCTGCCCCGGTGACAGGGACAGACTTTGCATTTTTTGCAGATAATATGTCTGTGTCTATGGCAAAAATCCTTGAAACCTTGCAATCTATGCATGGGGCTCAGTCTCTGGGCACGGCGAGGCCTCTGTCCTCAGGTCCCCCTTACTTGGAATGTATCCAGCCCACAGGGGGGTCCCCGGCTTCACAGGCCGAGGATTATGACTCAGATGATGGCCCCAGCCACCCTAAGCGAGCTCGCTGGGAAAGACCCTCGACGTCTTCACACTGCTCAGGGTCTCAGCGCAATCAGTCTCCCTGTGATGTGTCTGATGAGAGTGATCAGGAATCCACTCCTGGAACCCCTCTCAACCTGGATACCCCGGATGGGGATGCCATGGTAAACGACCTTATCTCAGCCATCAATAGGCTGTTGGATATTTCTCCCCCAGCCCCTTCAGCAGAAGAGGCGGCTGCGGAGCAGGAGAAGTTTCGTTTCCTTTATCCCAAGCGTAAATTGAGTGCTTTCTTGGATCACTCTGACTTCAGAGAATCAATCCAGAAGCACGACGCTCACCCAGAAAGGCGTTTCTCTAAACGATCTAAAGATACGCGTTTCCCTTTCCCCCCTGAGGTGGTCAAGCGCTGGACACAGTGTCCAAAGGTAGACCCCCCGATTTCCAAACTTGCAGCTAGATCCATAGTTGCAGTGGAGGATGGCGCTTCACTTAAAGATGCCAATGACAGACAGATGGACCTTTGGTTAAAATCTGTCTATGAAGCTATCGGCGCGTCGTTTGCTCCGGCATTCGCAGCCGTATGGGCACTCCAGGCTATTTCAGCGGGCTTAGCAAAAGTGGATGCTATCATGCATCCGGCAGTGCCGCAAGTGGCGCACCTTACCACGCAGATGTCGGCGTTTGCGTCTTACGCTATCAATGCGGTCCTAGAATCTACCAGTCGCACCTCAATGGCGTCCGCCAATTCGGTAGTTTTGCGCAGAGCCTTGTGGTTAAAGGACTGGAAAGCAGATGCTGGTTCCAAAAAATGTTTAACCAGTTTGCCTTTGTCTAGAGATAGACTGTTTGGCGAGCCATTGGCTGACATCATTAAGCAGTCCAAGGGTAAAGACTCCTCTTTACCACAACCCAGAACATCCAAACCTCAGCAGAAAAGGTGGCAGCAGAGGTTTCAGTCCTTTCGAGGTTCGGGCAAGACACCATTTACCTCGTCCAAAGGGACTCAGAGGACGCAAAGAAACTCAGATTCGTGGCGGACTCACACACGCCCCAAGAAAGCAAATGGAGGTACCGCTTCCAAAGCGGCTACCTCATGACTTCCAGCCCCCCCCCTCCGCATCGCCGGTCGGGGGCAGGCTCTCCCGCTTTTCCGGCATTTGGATGTCACAGGTCAAAGACCGGTGGGTGACGGACATTTTGTCTCGCGGGTACAGAATCGAGTTCAATTCTCGTCCTCCAGCTCGGTTCTTCAGAACCTCCCCACATCCAGACCGAGCAGATGCTCTGCTGCAGGCGGTGGGTTCCCTAAAAGCGGAAGGAGTGGTGATCCCAGTCCCTCCTCAGGAACAAGGGCAAGGGTTTTACTCCAATCTCTTTGTGGTTCCAAAAAAGGACGGCTCGTTCCGTCCTGTTCTGGACCTAAAACGGCTCAACAAACATGTGCACGCCAGGAGGTTCCGGATGGAAACCCTCCGCTCTGTCATTGCCTCAATGTCCAGAGGAGACTTCCTTGCCTCAATAGACATCAAAGATGCTTATCTCCACGTGCCAATTGCTACAGAACATCAACGTTTTCTACGTTTTGTGATAGGAGACGACCATTTTCAGTTCGTAGCTCTTCCATTTGGTCTGGCGACAGCCCCACGGGTCTTCACCAAGGTCATGGCGGCGGTGGTAGCAGTCTTGCACTCTCAGGGACACTCGGTGATCCCTTACCTAGACGACTTATTGGTCAAAGCTCCCTCTCAGGAGGCATGTCAGCTCAGTCTGAATGCTACGCTGGAGACTCTACAGTCTTTCGGATGGATCATCAACTTTCCAAAGTCGATCCTATCACCGACTCAGTCACTAACGTATCTTGGCATGGAGTTTCATACTCTAGCAGCGATAGTGAAGCTGCCGCTGAACAAGCAGCGGTCACTACAGACAGGGGTGCAATCTCTCCTGCAGGGCCAGTTGCATCCCTTGCGGCGTCTCATGCATTTCCTAGGGAAGATGGTGGCAGCCATGGAAGCAGTTCCCTTTGCGCAGTTTCATCTGCGCCCACTTCAATGGGACATTCTCCGCCAATGGGACGGGAAGTCAACGTCCCTGGACAGGAAAGTCTCGCTTTCCCAGACGGCCAAGGACTCTCTACAATGGTGGCTCCTTCCCACCTCATTATCTCAGGGAAGATCCTTCCTGCCCCCATCCTGGGCAGTAGTCACGACAGATGCGAGTCTGTCGGGGTGGGGAGCAGTGTTTCTCCACCACAGGGCTCAGGGGACGTGGACTCCGCAGGAGTCCACCCTTCAGATCAATGTTCTGGAAATCAGAGCAGTGTATCTTGCCCTACTAGCCTTCCAGCAGTGGCTGGAAGGAAAGCAGATCCGAATCCAATCGGACAACTCCACAGCGGTGGCATACATCAACCACCAAGGAGGGACGCGCAGTCGGCAAGCCTTCCAAGAAGTCCGGCGCATTCTAATGTGGGTGGAGGACAGAGCATCCACCATATCCGCGGTTCACATCCCAGGCGTAGAAAACTGGGAAGCAGACTTCCTCAGTCGCCAGGGCATGGACGCAGGGGAATGGTCCCTTCACCCGGACGTGTTTCAGGAAATCTGTCGCCGCTGGGGAGTGCCGGACGTCGACCTAATGGCATCCCGGCACAACAACAAGGTCCCGGCATTCATGGCGAGGTCGCGCGATCAAAGAGCCCTGGCGGCAGACGCCTTGGTTCAAGATTGGTCGCAGTTTCAGCTCCCTTACGTGTTTCCGCCTCTGGCGCTCTTGCCCAGAGTGCTACGCAAGATCAGATCCGAGTGCAGCCGCATCATACTCGTCGCTCCAAACTGGCCGAGGAGGTCGTGGTATCCGGATCTGTGGCATCTCACGATCGGTCGACCGTGGTCACTACCAGACCGACCAGACTTACTGTCCCAAGGGCCGTTTTTCCATCAGAATTCTGCGGCCCTGAACCTGACTGTGTGGCCTTTGAGTCCTGGATCCTAGCATCTGCAGGATTATCTCAAGGAGTGGTTGCCACAATGAGACAAGCTAGAAAGTCGAATTCTGCTAAGATCTACCACAGAACGTGGAAGATTTTCTTATCCTGGTGCTCGGCCCAGGGAGTGTCTCCCTGGCCATTTGCATTACCCAAGTTTCTTTCCTTCCTGCAATCGGGGTTGGAAAAGGGCTTGTCGCTCAGCTCCCTTAAAGGGCAAGTTTCGGCACTGTCCGTGTTTTTTCAGAAGCGTCTAGCACGTCTTCCTAAGGTGCGCACGTTCCTGCAGGGGGTCTGTCATATTGTGCCCCCGTACAAGCGACCGTTAGATCCATGGGATCTGAACAGGGTACTAGTTGCTCTCCAGAAGCCGCCCTTCGAGCCTCTGAAGGAAGTTTCCTTTTCTCGGCTGTCGCAGAAAGTGGCGTTTCTTGTTGCGATCACATCGCTTCGGCGAGTGTCTGAGCTGGCAGCTCTGTCATCCAAGGCTCCTTTCCTGGTGTTCCACCAGGACAAGGTTGTGCTGCGCCCCATTCCGGAGTTTCTTCCTAAGGTCGTATCCTCTTTTCATCTTAATCAGGATATTTCCTTGCCTTCTTTTTGCCCTCATCCGGTTCACCGGTATGAAAAGGACTTACGTTTGCTAGATCTGGTGAGAGCACTCAGAATCTACATTTCCCGCACGGCGCCCATACGCCGTGCCGATGCACTTTTCGTCCTTGTCGCTGGTCCGCGCAAGGGGTTGCAGGCTTCTAAAGCCACCCTGGCTCGATGGATCAAAGAACCAATTCTAGAGGCCTACCGTTCTGCGGGGCTTCCGGTTCCTTCAGGGCTAAAAGCCCACTCAACCAGAGCCGTGGGTGCGTCCTGGGCATTACGTCACCAGGCTTCGGCTCAACAGGTGTGCCAGGCAGCTACCTGGTCCAGTCTGCACACTTTCACCAAGCATTATCAGGTGCATACCTATGCTTCGGCGGATGCCAGCTTAGGTAGAAGAGTCCTGCAGGCGGCAGTGACACCCCCGTAGGGGAGGGCTGTTTTGCAGCTCTAACATGAGGTATTTATTTACCCACCCAGGGACAGCTTTTGGACGTCCCAATCGTCTGGGTCTCCCAATAGAGCGCTGAAGAAGAAGGGAATTTTGTTACTTACCGTAAATTCCTTTTCTTCTAGCTCTTATTGGGAGACCCAGCACCCGCCCTGTTGTCCTTCGGGATGTTTTTTTGTTGTTTGCGGGTACACATGTTGTTCATGTTGAACGGTTTTTCAGTTCTCCGATGTTATTCGGAGTTAATTTGTTTAAACCAGTTATTGGCTTCCTCCTTCTTGCTTTGGCACTAAAACTGGAGAACCCGTGATACCACGGGGGGGGTATAGCCAGAGGGGGAGGGGCCTTGCACTTTTAATGTAGTGCTTTGTGTGGCCTCCAGAGGGCAGTAGCTATACCCCAATCGTCTGGGTCTCCCAATAAGAGCTAGAAGAAAAGGAATTTACGGTAAGTAACAAAATTCCCTTCTTTTTCTAAAGATCTCTTTATCTATCTATAACAGGGACAGTTAGGCAGGAATTGGCAATATGCACCCAGAACTGCTCGTGGCTCTGGGTGCATATTGCACCTGACAGGTTCCCTTTTAAGTCACAACTGCTGTAAGGGCATAGATCAAACCACAATAGTTTCTTCAGACCCCGTTGACAGATCAATGTGTGGAAGGAAAGGGGTTAACCCGCGCTGCCATGTGGGACAAGAAGACGATCAATTGAAGGTAAAAATCACATTTTTATCTTGAATCGATCTTGTCTCACATGGCAGCGCGTTTGCCTAGTGTAAGCACATCTCTATAACATTGTATGTTGGCATAATTTATATGGCCAAACCCAGCTAACATTTCAGAATTATCTTTTTGCACATGCAATTTTTAAAGTATATTAAAAAGAAAACATGCTAAAACTAAGCATTAAAACGTCACAAACTAATAAACTGTATGTTCCGATAGACCAATGGTCACAATCTGCAGCTATCCCAGCATGCCTGACATTTATATAGTAAACTTCTATAGTGCGGACAAACATCCGGCCGCAGGGTTTAGGATCTACAGAAATCTTTAAAACTTGTTTGTGAATCTGTTTTAAACGTTTCCAACAACTACCCTCAAGGAGTCAAAGAGTCAAAGATATAGCTGAATGGTGGACTAGTATTCTTTCTACCAGGTGCAGTAATTTTTGCTATGGTTTTTTCATAGTACAGCTACTTTTAATTTTTGATGAACTGACACCTATTAATATCTGATGGATTAATTTTGTTTTCCAGTGTCTTGCACGTTTAACTGTACAATGAAGTTTGTGGTCAGAGACTGTGATCCTCACACAGGAGTCCCTGATGACGAAGGTTACAGCGATGAATATGTGGTATGTTAATTTGTTAAGGGCTTTGCATTGCAGTAGTACCCACTATATGCTGCATTGAACCTTAAATATTGCATGCATTTTAACCCCTTCATGACCTTAAGTCCTTTTCCTGCCTTTGATGCGGGCTCACACGTCGGCTGATCTGATCAGTGTATATGTGCCTCGAACAGCCACAGGTGGATCAGAGATGCACCTGATGGTGTTAAGCAGTTAAATCCTGCTGTCAATGTAACACACATTGGCGGGGAGCGCGTAATTCCTTGCACCCAATGGTGGTCCCGTTATGTGATTGCAGGGCGCCGATGAGTTGTCATGTCAGCCAGGGGTCAGCTGATTACCCGTGCCCGTTATGACAAACTTCCTGTGAACGCCGGCTGTGAGCCGAAATCCCTAGATGCTGATATTTGATCTATAGTGCTGATGCCCTGCACTGTATAGCAGAAGCAATAAAATGATCGTAGCCTCAAGTACAAGTAAATACAATAAAAAGTGTGGGGATATATAATTCGTGTGTGTTCAAATCACCCCTCTCTTGCCCCTTTTGAAAATAAAACAATATTGATATGTGGCTGGAAAAATAAATGGCTCTTGGAAGAAGGTGAGGAAAAATGGAAAACTGCCGAGTGGTGAAGGGGTTAAGCAGATTTAAGCAGATTTTTTTGTGGGGAGTATAGTATGGCCCCTAAATTCCCATAATAAAGCCTAAGGGATAGACTGGAATATTTTATAGTGTTGACCATAATATAAAATGTGAAACACAGTAATTTCTTCATCGTTCCTTATGGGAGACCCAGACCATGGGTGTATAGCTTCTGCCTCCGGAGGACACACAAAGTACTACACTAAAATTGTAGCTCCTCCCTCCGAGCATATACACCCCCTGGATGACAAATCCAACCAGTTCAATGCTTTGTGTTCAGGAGGTCACACACACACACATGCATTCTCTGAATTTTGATTTTTGATTTCAAAGATTTGGAAGAAAAGCGGGTCCAATCTGGACTCCCGGCATGTCCCTTCTCACCCCACTGTGTCGGCGGTGCTGTTAAGGTTGATTTTACAAGGCTGGAGCCTTCACATGCCGCGCTCCTTCACCATCCCCTGAGGCTCTGGCTTGAAGTGGGAGCCATCACGGTTCTCACTGCTTTGCAGGAGACCGGTCTCCATCCGCAGCCCTTTCAGGACCCTGACGGACGGAGCGCTCACCCCCCAAGGACCTGGCACCTGCGTCTCACAAGCTAAGTACTGAGACGTTATTACCACAGAAAGTGGTCTTTCCAGGGGTCCCTTGTACTTTATATATTGGGGAGAGTGTGTTATATGACTGTGTTAACATTTCCGGCCGGTTCTCCAGTTTTCACTGGAGAACCGCGCCGATGGTGCCTGCATGCTGGCCGCATGTTTAAATCTAGGCCCCGGCTTCGCCTGAGGCCTAGTTTCGATTTCACTGCCCCTGCATGTCAGTCATGCAGAGGGACAGTGCGGCTCCGCCCAGCGGCTGTTCAGCACAGGGAACGGACACTCCTCACTGAGGAAAGATTCCCTCCCCTGTATACCTCATTTGCCCTCCGGATCCCGCTCTCAGAGTAGGCCCCGCCCCCTCTCCTCGCTCCGGCCATTTTATCAGCGTTCTCAATGTCTGCATAACCACATTGTGACAAATGGGGGCCTGGGCTGGGGGATCTGGAGGGCACAGAGATGTCTCTCTGTTAAACGGTCTGGCAAGCCACAACCTCCGGTTGTGCAGCTGCTTATATACTCTGTTTATATACTCTGCTGGGGGCATTCTGGACAGAGCCCCCACTTCTGCAGCATGTCTCACATCAGAGCAGGGCTGCAAGGCTGTTCTTAATATGCACTGCATGTAGACTCGTACTGCCTGTACCGAGCACATAACCACATTGTGATGCTTGCTCTAACATAGTGGTCCCTCAGCCTGGAAGCTCATCTGTGGTCCCTCCGGCTGCTTCGGCTCCGGTGGCTGAACCCCCGGTTTGGGTAGAATCCCTCTCTCCAGGGGACAGCTGTCCCGGACACTGCTGAGCATGCATCAGCCCCCTTCTCAGGGCGCTTCTGCTGCTACGGCTCGCTCAGCAAAGCTCACAGAGGATTCTTCATCTGGTCTCAGTCCCCGTCCTCCTAAAATGGAGACGCAGGGTCCCCTTTCCTTCCTCGTCCCGCGGCTCTGACTCACGAGCTGACTCGCAGGACGAGGAGGATGCCTTTACTAGGGGCTCGGACGCTACTTCATGTACCCATTGATCTGTCCGAAGGTGACGCAGATGCTAATGATTTGATTGCGTCCATTATATTTGTACTGGACCTCAATCCGCCTGTATCAGGGGAGCATCCCCCTCTGGCAGAAAGGCATCAGTATACCTTAAGAGAACAAGGAGTGTGTTCCTTAACCACTCCAGTTTTTCAGCCCACTGTGACCAAGCCCAGAGCCTGTCCTGACAGACGCTTCCCAAAGCGGGGTTCTGATGACTGTTTTCCCCTTCCACCAGAGGTGGTCAAGGAGTGGGCTCATTCACCAAGGGTGGACCCTCCGGTGTCTAGACTTTCAGCCCGGACAGTTGTATCAGTGGCTGACGGCACCTCTCTAAGGATTCCACTGTCCGCCAGGTTGACCTTCTGGCCAAATCTATATATGAGGCGGCAGGGGCCTCGTTCTCCCCATCTTTTGCAGCAGTGCGGGCTCTCAAAGCCATCTCTGCTTCTCTGGAGGAGATGCATTCCCTCACCAGGGACTCTTTACCCGAAATGGTTGCCTTAACTTCCAGGCTTCAGTCTTTTCATCCTATGCCATGTCTGCCATGCTGGAGACTGTCACCACACTGCGGTGGCCTCGGCTACTTCCCTCGCTATCCGCAGGCTCCTGTGGCTTCGAGAGTGGAAGGCAGATGCTTCTTAAGAGGTTCCTTGCTGGGCTCCCTTTTGCTGGGACCAGTCTATTCGGTGAACAACTGGATGAAATTAAGGAAGTTTTTGGCAGGAAGAGTACTTCCATGCCACAAACCCAGGAAACCTGTCCAGGGCAGGAACCAGTCGAGGTTTCGTTCCTTTCGTTCCTCTAACTGGTCGTCCTCTAAGCCCTCGGCCTCGTCCACTAACTCAGCGAAGGTCCGTAAACCAACTGGCGCATGAAGCCGCGTCCTCAGAAGTCCGCAGGAGCTGCTGCCACCAAGGCAGCCTCCTCTTGATTATCTGGCCGCGCCAGCAACGTCCTTTGGTCGGTGGCAGGCTCTCCCACTTGGGTGACGTGTGGTTTCAACACGTCTTCGATCAGTGGGTGTGGGATACCATCTCCCACGGCTACAGAATAGAATTCTATCCAGCCCGCCAAACAGATTTTTTCTGTCAACTCCCCCCTGCTCCAAGGCCGCCGCCTTCTCACAGGCCGTGGCATTCTTGCAGGCCAATGGAGTAATTGTACCAGTTCCCGACTGGGAACGGTTCTGAGATTTCTACTCAAATCTCTTCCTAGTCCCCGAAAAGGACGGTGCTTTCCAACCTGGATCTCAAGCTTCTCAACAAGCATGTTCAGGTGCGGCATTTTTGCATGGAGTCTCTGCGATCAGTCAATGACCCAAGGAGATTTCTTAGCATCCATCGACATCAGAGATGTCTATCGGCATGTGCCAATCGCAGTTTCACACCAGCGTTGGCTACGTTTTGTAATCGGAGAGGAACATTTCCAATTCGTGGCTTTCCCCTTCGGGTTAGCCACGGCCCCTCGTGTATTCACCAAGGTCATGGCAGCAGTGGTTGCGGTTCTGCACCTCCAGGGGTTGGCAGTGATTCCTTACCTGGCGACCTTCTAGTCAAGGCTTCATCCAGTGCGGACTCTCAGCGGAGTGTCTCGCTCACTCTCGCCACGCTTGTTCAATTCTGGTGGCTTGTCAATCTGCCCAAGTCCACTCTGACCCCGACCCAGGAACTTACGTACCTAGGGATGCAATTCGAGACTCTGCTGGCACTTGAGAAGCTGCCCTTAGTCAAACAGCAGTCCCTTCATCTGGCGGTTCGCTCTCTGCTGAGGTTCCGCCGTCATTCCATCAGGCACCTCATGCAGGTGCTGGGTCAGATGGTGGCATCAATGGAAGCGGTTCCCTTTGCCAGTTCCATCTGCGTCCCCTGCAGCTGGACATTCTCCGCTGTTGGGACAAGCGGACCTCTTCCTTGCACAGGCTGGTGGCTCTGTCGCCACAGACCAGGAGCTCTCTTCAGTGGTGGCTTCGGCCCCTCTCTCTGTCCCAGGGACGCTCCTTTCTGGCCCCGTCCTGGGTGATTCTCACCACGGATGCCAGTCTATCCGGCTAGGGAGCAGTGTTTTCTCCACCACCGAGCACAGGGCACTTGGACTCCGTCCGAATCAGCCCTCTCGATCAATGTGCTGGAAATCAGAGCTGTGCTCCTAGCTCTCGTAGCTTTTCACCACCTGTCGGCGGGCAAGCACATTCGAGTCCAGTCAGACAACGCGACAGCAGTTGCCTACATCAATCACCAGGGTGGGACTCGCAGCCGCCTAGCCCTGTTGGAAATTCAACGCATCCTTCAGTGGACGGAGGACTCCAAGTCCACCATATCCGCAGTCCACATCCCAGGCGTAGAAAACTGGGAGGCAGATTATCTCAGCCGTCAAACCGTGGACAGCGGCGAGTGGGCCCTGCATCCGGCAGTGTTCCGGTTTACGTGGCTCGCTCCCACGATCCTCAGGCCTTGGCGGCGGACGCGCTGGTTCAGGATTGGTCCCAGTTCCGTCTGGCCTACGTGTTCCCCCTCTAGCTCTCTTGCCCAGAGTCCTGCGCAAGATCAGAATGGAGGGCCGTCGGGTCATACTCAGCGCCCCAAACTGGCCCAGGCGAGCTTGGTCCCCAGACCTGCTCCGTCTGTCCGTAGAGGTGCCGTGGCATCTCCCGGACCGCCCAGACCTTCTCTCACAAGGTCCGTTTTTCCGCCAGAATTCTGCGGCTCTCAAATTGACGGCGTGGCTCTTGAGCCCTGAATCCTTACGGCTTCAGGCATTCCTTCCGAGGTCATCTCCACTATGACTCTGGCTCGGAAGTCTTCCTCGGCCAGGATTTACCACAGGACTTGGAGATTTTTCCTGTCCTGGTGTCGCTCTTCCGGCCATGCTCTTTGGCCGTTTTCCTTGCCGACCATCCTGTCCTTTCTACAGTCCGGTCTGCAGCTAGGACTATCCCTCAATTCCCTCAAGGGACAGGTCTCGGCTCTGTCAGTGTTGTTCCAGCGGCGTATCGCCCGACTGGCCCAGATGCGCACCTTCATGCAGGGCGCATCTCACATCATTCCGCCTTACCAGCGGCCTCTGGATCCCTGGGACCTTAATCTGGTCCTCACGGCCTTACAGAAACCCCCCTTTGAGCCTCTTAGGGAGGTTTCATTGTTTCGTCTTTCACAGAAAGTGGTCTTTCTGGTGGCCATAACTTCTCTCAGGAGAGTCTCTGATTTGACTGTGCTCTCTTCGGAGTCACCCTTTTTTGTTTTTTTCACCAAGACAAGGTGGTTCTCCGTCCGACTCCGGGCATTCTCCCTAAGGTGGTGTCTCCTTTCCACCTTAACCAGGACATTTCATTGTCTTCCCTTTGTTCGGCCCCTGTGCATCGCTTTGAGAAAGCGTTGCATGCTTTAGATTTGGCGCGGACGCTCCGGATCTATATGTCACGCACCGCTGTTCTTAGGCGGTGCACCTCTCTTTTTGCGCTGACCGCAGGTCAGCGCAAGGGTCTCTCGGCTTCTAAATCGACCCTAGCTCGTGGACTAGGTCAGCCATATCCGATGCCTACCAACGTTCTCAGGTGCCTCCCCCGCCGGGGATTAAGGCGCACTCGACCAGAGCTGTCGGTGCCTCTTGGGCTTTCAGGCACCAGGCTACGGCTCAGCAAGTCTGTCAGGCTGCCACTTGGTCTAGTCTGCACACCTTTTCGAAGCACTACCAAGTGCATGCTCATGCTTCGGCAGATGCGAGCTTGGGCAGACGCATCCTTCAGGCGGCTGTCGCCCATTTGTGAAGTTAGGCTCCGCCTACTTCTCAGTTTCTGTTTATTTCCCACCCATGGACTGCTTTGAGACGTCCCATGGTCTGGGTCTCCCATAAGGAACGATGAAGAAAAAGAGAATTTTGTTTACTTACCGTAAATTCTTTTTCTTATAGTTTCGACATGGGAGACCCAGCACCCTCCCTGTTGCCTGTTGGCAGTTCTTGTTCCGTGTGTTTTCACCAGCTGTTGTTGTAGACAGAGGTTCCGGTTATTCCGGGTTTTACTCTATCTCTACTTATGGGTGGATGTCCTCCTTCAGCTTTTGCACTAAACTGGTTGGATTTGTCATCCAGGGGGTGTATATGCTCGGAGGGAGGAGCTACACTTTTAGTGTAGTACTTTGTGTGTCCTCCGGAGGCAGAAGCTATACACCCCATGGTCTGGGTCTCCCATGTCGGAACTATAAGAAAAAGAATTTACGGTAAGTAAACAAAATTCTCTATTTCTATTCTTTGTATTTTATAGCTGGAAGACTTGGAGGTTACTATTGAAGATCATATTCAGAAAGTGTTGAAGCCCAGTTTTGGTGCAGCATGGGATGAGGTTGGAGACGCCTGTGAGAAAGAGGAAACCTTTGCGCTCAGTACTACTAAAACCCTTGAAGGTGAGTAAATCTCTCCACTAGACAAACAGATTGTACATTTCTTTTGCTGTGTATAGATTTAACAAATTAATAGGTAAAGTGTTATTCCTAAAAGAAAAAAAGTTACCCCCTTAGCCATGGGATAGAGGATAAGTAGTGGATCATGAAGCAGGTGCACATGTGAAGCGTCTGCTCCATTGTCTTTGGCACTAGAAGGCAGCACCCTACTCTGTTTCACTGGGGGGCTCTGCTCTTGGACTCCCAGTGATTTGTAAGTTCTAACCTATGTGGTGAATATAGCATAACTTTTTTTTTTCGGTGGAGGGGGGGATAACCTTTTTAATATTAAACATTCTTGATAACAATGTTTGTTCTTACTTTTCTGCCCCATAGATGCTGTTACAAACATTATTAAGTTTCTGGGAATGCAACCATGCGAGCGATCTGACAAGGTGCCAGAGAACAAGAACTCTCATGTGCTTTATCTCTCAGGTGAGCAGAAAGTGAGCACGTTTATAGATAGTTACCGCAGTGTGGATTGTGGATAAATAGATAAATAAATAAAATAAAGAGATAAAGATAAATACATTTTGTGTCCTAAAATGATGGCGGCAGGTTAGGCGATTGCTGCCAAGCTAATCCCAAATTGCTCAAATTATTATACGAGTGCCTGTGTGGTGGAGCAAGGGGTAATGGTTAGAACATAATGTAGGTTTATGTGTATACTGTAGTTGATGCCCCTTTTTCATAGGTTGTCTAGCATTCAAGAATGGTAAGGTTTCGCTAATTAAGATTGTATTTACCATGCTGCATCTGGCATTTTTTGAGGAGGCAGTCATTACTACCTGACCCTAATATTAGCCTGATGCAAAACAGTCCTTGCTGCCTATAACAACCAATCACAATACAGATTACATATTTCGGAGCAGAATAGAAAATTAAAAATGTGGTGTGATTGCTTGCTTGTTATGGGCAACCAAAATATTTTGATCTTCTAGATGTATTCCACAATCTGCCCAATTTCTTCAGCTGCATGGGGTAGGGTAGGCATTGAGACAAGCAGGGCAGAGCTGGGTGTAGAGCCATGTGATATCATCCTGTAGTTCACATGGAATCAGTGACTGACAGCCTACAGTTAAGGGCTTATTCACATGTCAGGTTTTTTTTTTTCTTTTCACATATGCAAAAAGTAGATTTTGGGTACTCACCGTAAAATCTCTTTCTTTGACCCAGACAATTGGGTGTATAGCTTCTGCCTCCGGAGGCCACACAAAGTATTACACTTTAAAAAGTGTAACCCCTCCCCTCTGCCTATACACCCTCCCGTGGATCACGGGCTCCTCAGTTTTATGCTGTGGTCACCACGGACGCGAGCCTGTCAGGGTGGGGAGCGGTATAGGTCTTGGCAAATCTTCCTATCCTGGTGCGCTAATAACTGTTTTACTCCATGGCCGTTTGCCTTACCCACTTTTCTTTCATTCCTTCAATCCGGAATGGACAAGGGTTTGTCACTTGGCTCTCTCAAGGGCCAAGTATCGGCGCTCTCCGTGTTTTTTCAAAAGCGCCTAGCCAGGCTTCCGCAGGTCCGCACGTTCCTGCAGGGAGTTTGCCACATAGTCCCACCTTACAAGCGTCCGCTGGAACCCTGGGATCTTAACAGGGTGCTAACGGCTCTTCAGAAACCACCTTTCGAGCCGCTGCGGGATGTCTCTCTATCACGTCTTTCGCACAAGGTGGCCTTCCTAGTGGCAGTCACATCACTTCGGAGAGTGTCTGAGCTAGCAGCGCTGTCATGCAAAGCTCCCTTCCTGGTGTTTCACCAGGATAAGGTGTTTCTGCGTCCGGTCCCGGAATTTCTCCCTAAGGTGGTATCCCCTTTTCATCTCAATCAGGATATCTCCTTGCCTTCATTTTGCCCTAATCCAATTCACCAGTGTGAAAAGGATTTGCACTCTTTGGATCTTGTGAGAGCACTCCGGCTCTACGTGTCTCGTACGGCGCCCCTCCGTCGTTCAGATGCGCTCTTTGTCCTTGTCGCTGGCCAGCGTAAGGGCTCGCAGGCTTCCAAGTCAACCTTGGCTCGGTGGATCAAGGAACCGATTCTCGAAGCCTACCGTTCTTCTGGGCTTCCGCTTCCTTCAAGGCTGAAAGCCCATTCTACCAGAGCCGTGGGTGCGTCCTGGGCATTGTGGCACCGGGCTACGGCTCAGCAGGTGTGTCAGGCAGCTACGTGGTCTAGTCTGCACACTTTCACGAAACACTATCAAGTGCATACCTATGCTTCGGCAGACGCCAGTCTAGGTAGGCGAGTCCTTCAGGCGGCGGTTGCCCACCTGTAAGAGGGGGACGTTTTTTCGGCTCTTTTTATTGAGGTATTCTTTTACCCACCCAGGGACTGCTCTTGGACGTCCCAATTGTCTGGGTCTCCCAATGGAGCGACAAAGAAAAAGGGAATTTTGTTTACTTACCGTAAATTCCTTTTCTTCTAGCTCCTATTGGGAGACCCAGCACCCGCCCCTGTACCCTTCGGGCTGGTTGTTTTTTTGTGTACACATGTTGTTCATGTTGAATTGTTCTTTTGGTTCATGGTTTGCAGTTCTCCGAACGTCCTTCGGATTGCATTTACCCTAGACCAATTTATAAGTTTTCTCCTTCCTGCTTTTGCACCAAAACTGAGGAGCCCGTGATCCACGGGAGGGTGTATAGGCAGAGGGCAGGGGTTACACTTTTTAAAGTGTAATACTTTGTGTGGCCTCCGGAGGCAGAAGCTATACACCCAATTGTCTGGGTCTCCCAATAGGAGCTAGAAGAAAAGGAATTTACGGTAAATAAACAAAATTCCCTTTTTCTCGGAGCCTTCATTGGGGGACACAGGAAACCATGGGTGTATGCTGCTGGGACTAGGAGGTGACACTATGCAAATAAGAAAAGTTGGCTCCTCCCACGCAGTATACACCCACTGACCGGAGCTGAGGAGATCAGTTTGTGTAAAAGCAGTACGAGAAGCTTGAAAACTATAACATTCCGGATCCTTTGAAGACGTAGAAAAGGGCGGGTGCTGTGTCCCCCAATGAAGGCTCCGAGAAAGAGATTTTACGGTGAGTACCCAAAATCTACTTTTCTCTATCGCTTCATTGGTGGACACAGGAAACCATGGGACGTCCTAAAGCAGTCCCCAAGGGTGGGAAGAGAAAAACCCGAAGACAGGGTTAGCAGAGACGGGATTCTGTGACCGGCACCTGGCACTAGACACCGTAAGGAATACCTACCCGGCAGGAGCCGAGGTAGAGGGGGAAGAGTTAAGAGTACTAGGGATTACTTAGATCTAGTATAAACCGAATGTGCGGGGAATAGAATGATCTGGGGAAAAGTTGCATCCTCTGAAATCTGCACCTAGGAATCTAAGACGATTGATAGCAACAGGTCAAGACAGGAGAAAAAACCCGTGACCTGACCCTTGTGCTACATTTGAGAATGGAAGAAAAAGAGGGGGAGCTAAGGCACCTGGTAGAGATAGGTGTCAGGTAAGCAGAGGCTCACCGAGCCTTAGACTTTTACTGCCGTAAAATGAAGAAAGAGGAACACCAACTGCCTGAAAGTGTGCAGGGGAGTTGGGCTGAGAGTTAGAGAGACGAGTTACTCGAGGAGAGAGTAAGGGAACTCCGCCGTAGGGGGACCTGACCTGTTGATTCTACAGAACCGAGAGAGTAAGGGAACTCCGCCGTAGGGGGACCTGACCTGTTGATTCTACAGAACCGAGCGAAGTGAGCTGACCCTAGAGGACGGAACCGCCTGCAGGCGAGGAAAAAAATACATGAGATAATTCCCCTGTGTAAAGGAGTCCAGAAAGAACCTGCAAGGACCTGAGACAAAAAGAGAAGGTGAAGGAGCCAAGGGAAATCCAATAACCAACTACCACTTTCGTATGACAGACAGGAGAAGAGAATCCGGGCGTCTACGATGGTGTGACTGGGGGAACTCTAACTCCGGATTCGGGTACTAGATGACTACTGAAGAGAAATACAGGAAGGAGGACCCCCTATGAGGGGGTGCTCCTGCAACTGAAAATAGGCACAGACCTGGGATGTACAACCTGGGATGGGGAAAAGAAAAACCCGTTCCAAGAGGTTCGTAAGGAAAGGCTTGGACTATGACACTGGCCTAAGCACTAGCCGACCAGAGGGGAGACGTCTATCCTGGGAAGGAGACAAGGAAAATGGAAGAGTGACGTGAAAAACGCGTTATCACATCGCGACCAGAAGAGACCACGAAGGAGATGAAATGGCCGAAAATAGGTGAGGATAAATGGTCTGGCACAGACTTCGAAGAGACCTAGCACATCTCCGCGAGCCATCTAGGATGGCAACAAGAGAGGAAAGGGGAGGCAAACCCCTCTTGGCCTGAAAATGAAGCAGGTCCTGTCTAAGTGTTGGCGAAAAACTGGCAGAACAGATGGGGACAACTCGCCGTAGCGTTGAGTGCTCAGGTAGAAACTGAAGAATTCTGTCGCGGAAAATGGCCAGAAGACTATGCTTAAAACCTACAGCTGGTCCGGAAATGCTAGCCCAATGACTGGGCTGTCAGGATACCAGAAGTCCGTTGGTGAAACTGGTCCTCTGTGAAATCGATACTTGCTAGACGATCCTGTGTCTGGTTTTAACTTCATCTGCTATCTGTGAAGGGACTGAGAACGTGTGAACTCCATCTGGAAGAGAGAGAATGTAAGCAACGACCTATGGATTTAAACATATGTAGTACCTGGCCGGAACCCGAGTAAAGGGCGCGGCTAAAGCTGGTCTAGGCCAAACAATGGTCGGATACTAGAAGTACTATGAACCACCCGAGGAGGGTGGCAGGAAGTAAAGCAGACAACATACCGGTTGGCGGACAGAGCCGTATCCTGCTTACCTCGTCTGAGAAACAAAAGGACTGCTGCCTCAAGAACGGCGTAGTCAACATACTGTCAGAGAAAAAAACCTTACCTCGTGGCTACCATAGATGAATGGTGTGAGGTAGGAGGAGGTCCCGAGTCACCGGGGAGCGACTAAATGAGAGTTGCCGCTGTGCGGAGTCATGGGGTCCGTGGCTGCTGCGGGGAGTGAATCACACGACCCTCCAGTCGGATGGTCGCGTGCTACCTTACCTCAAGATCTTGTCACACGTATTGTGTGAGGTAGGAGATGGCTGCCGATCGCTCCTGTTAACCTGGATGAGTGGTTGGAAGTAGGGGAATACCTCGGGTCACTGGGAAGCAACCTAATGACAGTTGCTGTCGTACCGCGCTAGGGGTCCATGGAGACCACAGTCCTCGCTTCAGTCGAAGAGGAAGGAGATACCTGACCCGTCAGGTGAGGTAGTACATTTGACTCGCTGGGTCGCGAGCAGGGCAACACATACCTGTTACGGTAGCCAGCTTCTGGTCTGGAGAACGCTAGCCCCTTGGATAGCGGGCAGGATCATCGATCTTGAATACTGGCACAGAATGTGACAGTTGCTGCCTTACCAGGAGACCACAGTCCTCGCCTCAGTCGAAGATGAAGGAGATACCTGACCCGTCAGGTGAGGTAGTACGTTTGACTCGCTGGGCCGTGAGGAGGGCAACACATACCTGTTACGGTAGCCAGCTTCTGGTCTGGAGAAACGCTAGCTCCTTGGATAGCGGGCAGGATCGTCGACCCTGAATCCTGGCACTGCCTGCGACAACTGCTGGCGGGCCACCTCATGGGGCAGTGTTGGATGGAGCTCTCGCCTAGGACAAAGATGAGCGGAAAGGCTGAACAAGGCACTCAAGCCTGTTGCTGTATCCAGCTTCTGGTTCTGATAAGTGCTGACCCATATGTAAGTGGGTAGGCTCCTCAAACCACTCTCACACTGTAGTAGACAGGGGCATATAGAAACGCTGCACACAATATAGAGGGTACGTTTTGGAAACACTAGCACACCGGATGGTAGGTAGGTGGATAGAGAAAACACTGGATAGTGGCTACTGGCACTCTAGGAGATGGGCCGACATATAGAGACACTGGCACACAAGCAAGTGGACAGGTCTATGGAACCTTCAATCTGGATGGTGGACGGGTTGATAGAAAAACCTTTAGCACACTGAAACTGGCAGGTGCAAGTAGAGACCTGACACCCTAAACAGTGGGAAGGTTCACACAACGCTGTTACAGTGGTGTGGACAGGTGCGTATAGAAACCCTGTTACACTGAGTAGTATCAGGGCTTGTGATAACCCTGGTACACCAAAGTAAACAAATGTATTGTAGAAAACGCTGGCCCACGGAATAGCGGGCAGGATCCCCAAAGCACCTGTGTATTGGAGCACACAGGCTTGACGCAGACATTGGCACACTGGATAGTGGACAGGTACAGGGGAATGCTGGCACACAGGAGTAGGTCAGTGCCTAGAGAAACGCTGGCCCACTGGATAGAGGACAAGTACGAGGAAACACTAGCACACCAAAGAAGACTAGTACATAAAGAAACACTGGCACACTTGTGTCACTTGCACACAGGTAAAGACTAGTGTAGAGACAAAGCACCTGCGCACTGTAACAGACAGGTAGCACGCAGGGACACTGACACGTAGGATAGAGGACAGGTACCTGGAAACACAGGGCGTAAACATGGAACACACTGGAAAAACTGAACGGTTCACGGAGACACTGGAACGATCACGGAAAGGGCCATGTTATGGACCGCCGGGTAAACAACGTGTGTAGCGAGATATGAGCTTCTGACTTCTGGGTAGAGCGCCATGATCTATCCGTAACCTGACGGATAACTGGGCATAAGGACAATACTATGGGGAAGATCTAGAAAGCTGAAGTGACGTCCGTAATTGGTGCCACAGGCGCATAATACCGCTGGACACATAGGATTAGTAATTATTGCTACAGGCGTATAATACCTGGGAGACAGAATGGCAAACTGACAATGAACACCCAGAAATCAGGAGCACATCTGTGCTAGGTAGGAAGTGAGGAGAGTGTCTGTGAGTGTACATCACAAAGATGGGAGACAATAAAATTGTGCGACATACAGCTTCTTTACAAAGCAGTACCCTAGTGAATGGGCCTGCCCCCTCACAAACAGCACCATGGTGAACAGGCCAGCCTCCCCACGAACAGTACCACCGTGAATGGGCCTGCCCCTTCACGAACAGTACCATAGGAAATGGGCCTGCTTCCGTACAACCAGTACCACAGTGAAAGGGCCTGCTTCTTCACAAAAAGTATCACAGTGAATGAGACTGCATGTTCGGGCAGAACAGTACCCTGGAGAATGAGCCCTGAGGGAGAGTTTGATGCCTGGTGAGCTCAGAGATGGCGTGCTGAATGCTGCAGGGAAGCGCTGGCTGACACCGAGGTTAGGGAGCAGTGGACTAATCACTGCCAGTGGGGTGCGCTGGGTCCAGCACTGCCTGCGGGTGAGCGCAGTGCTGGAAATCTGCGGCGGTGGTGGCACAGATCGCCAGGGAAGAGGGGGTCGCGGTGGCGCTAGGAGCGCTTAACCGGTCGGAGGAGCGGGCCTGGTGGCGGCGTAAGCAGCGCTCACCCGGGACGGAGGCACAGGCGTGGCGGCGGCGGCGCTATGCTGCAGAGTCTATCTACCCGGGAGAGGAACGGACCTCGCGGCGGCGGCAGCGCCGCTTACCCGGTGGGAAGGGCCGGTGGAGGCGCAGGGATGACGCGCGCCGGAAATTGGCGCCAGGAAATGACGTCAGACGCCGGAGGGTGACTGAGGCCGCGCGAGGGAAAAAGGGGCGGGAGATTTGAAAAGCCCCCGCGCGCGCGGACAGAATACCGGCTGGGGGCGGGCCTGGAGGGCGCGCAGACACTGAGGGGGCCGCAAAGCCGGGGGCTAAATTTTAAAGGTAGGCCGCCGGAGGGGACGCCGGGCCGCAATGGAGCCGGGGGCTAAATTTTAACGGTAGGCCGTCGGGAGGGACGCCGAGTAGGGGACGCCACGGCAGGAGGGGGGGCGATTGGGGGAGCTCGGGGAGGCCGCGCTACAGGGAAGGAAGGCTTCAGGGGGCCTGTGGTGGGGACTCTAAGGGAGAGATGGGACCCCCAGACCGAAATGGAGAAGGGGCTGAGACGGGATCCCTCCCCCCCCCTAACCCGGGACGGGGGAGTGCAGAGTACTGACCTTTAGGTCCCGGCTTGTCCTGAGGAGATCCTGGATATCCTGGAAGGCGAGTGAAGACATATCGACGGTCGTCCCGGGGATAGTCGAGGGGAGACCGGAAGGGTACCTCTCCATCCTAGGTACGGTCTTCGTCTTCCTACCCCACAATCAGGCTGGGGAGCGAGAGAGTTTGGGGAGGGGGGGCAAGGACCATCCGCCTGTCCCTCTGTGCGGATGCCCCCCAAACAGTCTAGAGAGTGTTAGGAGGGTAGGGTCCTGCCAGACAGACACGGAGGACAACGTAAGTGGCGGACGGACCCCACTTCTGTGCGACCGGTCTCTATGTGGGAGAGCAGGGTGAGCGATTACACCCTGTCGCCCGACGAGCTGTGTCTGAAAAACAAAGGGAAAAGATTAATAAAACACAAAATACAAACCTGAGGGGCTGAGAGCAGCCCCTGCGTGTCCAACCTCCTCGGACACTAAGCAAAAACTGATCTCCTCAGCTCCGGTCAGTTGGTGTATACTGTGTGGGAGGAGCCAACTTTTCTTATTTGCATAGTGTCCCCTCCTAGTTCCAGCAGCATACACCCATGGTTTCCTGTGTCCCCCAATGAAGCGATGGAGAAAAAAAAAAACACATTTCATCAGATTGTTCTCGTACATGACAAAAAAAAGTTTTTCCACTTTCTTCACTATAACAGTCCAATTCAGTGCTGTCCAATTTTTCATGGACCCCTAAACTTGCATTGACAATTTTGATCAGATAATCAAAACAATATCGTCTGCAATTTTGCACTGCCTTCTCGGTCCATGAAAAATCACAGGCTTGTGAACAGCCCCATTCATTATTATAGGTAAACACAGAGCACCCGTACACAAAAAGCTAACGTGAATGAGCCCTAAGAGCAGGTACTGGACTGGTTATCAGACTGGACCCATAATGAATGAGGGATAAATATATGGGTCAACTGATCTGCAGCAATGTAAAGAAGTGCAGGTGTACTAACCTAACTGCAAATCGGACTTTTCATTTATAAAGCAATGTATATTATGGGTCTGACTCATCAAATCTTTTATGCCATGCTGGAATAAAGAGCCTTTAAAGGCTGCATAATTTTGGTGCAACGGAAGGCTGCTCTAATATTATGCGAGTTTTGGTGTTCTCACTACATTTTCATCCAGCTTTGACAACGTGGGCAGGATGGGGCTGTGACGACTGCTTGTCGTCTTGACTTTGACTACGTCAGAAATCTTACTCCAGCAGGGACTGGAGTAGGATATGTGCCGAGGCACATACAGAGGTGTACCCTATTCATCTGACTGCAGCCCATCTCCTCATCAAGACCTGCCTGAACGCCTTCCTTGTTGTATCGAGCGCTACATCTATATAACTGGTGCTTTATTTAGACTCCATTTCCAAAGCAGTATTTCACAGAGAATCTCCCCTTTCCCCAGGTAATTAGGAATAAATGGACACTAAAATATTTAAATTAATTATTTTTACTATGAATAAGTTGTAATGATTATTTCTTTGTCGCTCCATTGGGAGACCCAGACAATTGGGGTGTATAGGCTATGCCTCCGGAGGCCGCACAAAGTATTACACTAAAAGTGTAAAGCCCCTCCCCTTCTGCCTATACACCCCCCGTGGTCACACGGGCTGCTCAGTTTTTTGCTTTGTGCGAAGGAGGCAGACATGCACGCACAGCTCCACAGATTAGTCAGCAGCAGCTGCTGACTATGTCGGATGGAAGAAAAGTGGGCTCATATAGAGCCCCCAGCATGCTCCCTTCTCACCCCACTTTTGTCGGCGGTGTTGTTAAGGTTGAGGTATCCATTGCGGGTACGGAGGCTGGAGCCCACATGCTGTTTTCCTTCCCCATCCCCCTCAGGGCTCTGGGTGAAGTGGGATCCTATCGGTCTCCAGGCACAGGAGACCGTGCTTCATCCACATCTCCTGTGGAGCCTGCTGGATAGGAGCCGGGTACCGTTCAGGGACATGGCCCTGCTACTGTAAGGTACTCTGTATCCCTGTAAGGTCCGCGCACAGCAACACTACAGCTTTGCTGGGTGTGCTAGTACGCCGGGGACCGCGGCGCTGACAGGGTTTAATGTGCCATTACACACTCAGCGTTGCTGAGTGTGTTTTATGTATAGGGACCGCCGCGCTATCCGCCGCCGCCACAGAACACTGTAGCGCGGCTGCGACTTGTAGTGCGCCGGGGACTTCCGCGCTGGCCGCGCTTATACGGCGGCAGCGCTTATTACTACAGTCCCCGGCTTGACTTGCGGCCTGGTCTCCTTTTCCTCCCGCCCTCACCCCTGACAGGCAGGGGAAGGGCGGGACGCTGCACAGAACGAGCAGCACGGAGGGCTGGAGCATGCTTTGCATACTCCACCCCTCTCACTGTGCACTGGGCAGGCACCAGTTCCCGCACTTTCTAGGCCACGCCCACGACTCCCCTCTCTCCTCAGGACGCCGGCAGCCATTCCTGTCAGCTCCTTGGACGCAGCAGACGGGGACAAAGTCTGAGGGACCCAGGCAGGGACTTCGGTGGCCTCACAACCGCTTTTAAGCGGATGGTAAACAGCACCTGTGGTGCTAGCCCCTTTTGTGCAGTAGTGTAACTATACAATTTACACTGTATGGTGCACAGTTGATTCTGGCTATATACCCTATTGTGTTGCTTAGGGAAGATAATAGCATGGCGCCCACAAAAGGCAGGGGTGCCAAAACACAGGCTTATTATGCTGCCTGCGCCGCATGTACGACCCCGCTACCGGCTGGTTCCACTGACCCTCATTGTGTACAGTGCTCGAGCCCTGTGTCACTTGCTCAGCCAGAGCCTCTGCTAAGAGGGGCCCAGAACGAGCCACCTGCTGACAATGTCCAGGTGACAGGGACAGAGTTTGCAAAACTCTCTGACACTATGGCTAAGATACTAGAAGCCTTGCAGTCCAGGCCGATATCTCAGCACAGGGACTCTGTTGAATCTGTGTTCCCTGGCCCCCCTCAGTTGGACCAACAATGTCCTCCCGGGGTATCTCATAGATCCCAGGCTGAGGGTTCTGACACAGACCCCAGCCCCAGACCGACTAAGCGAGCTCGCTTAGATTTTCCCTCAACATCATCATATTGTTCAGGGTCTCAGCAAGGGGAATCTCGGATTGATGAAGCGGAAACAGTTGATCAGGATTCTGATCCTGGGAGCGCTCTCAATCTTAATACTCCAGACGGGGACGCCATAGTGAACGATCTTATTGCGTCCATCAATCAAATGCTGGATATTTCTCCCTCAGCTCCTCCGGCAGAGGAGGCGGCTTCTCAACAGGAGAAATTCCGTTTCAGGTTCCCCAAGCGTACACAGAGTATGTTTCTGGACCACTCTGATTTCAGAGAGGCAGTCCAGAATCACCATGCTTGTCCGGATAAGCGTTTTTCTAAGCGTCTTAAGGATACACGTTATCCTTTTCCCCCTGACGTGGTTAAAAGTTGGACTCAGTGTCCCAAAGTGGATCCTCCAATCTCCAGACTGGCGGCTAGATCCATACTTGCAGTGGAAGATGGGGCTTCACTCAAAGATGCCACTGACAGACAGATGGAGCTCTGGTTGAAATCCATCTATGAAGCTATAGGCGCTTCTTTTGCCCCAGCATTCGCAGCTGTATGGGCGCTGCAAGCTATCTCAGCAGGTCAAGCGCAAATTGAAGCAGCCACACGCACGTCCGCACCACAAGTGGCGCCCATTACCACTCAGACCTCGGCTTTGGCGTCTTACGCTATTAATGCTGTCCTGGACTCTGCGAGCCGGACGGCGGTTGCAGCCGACAATTCGGTGGTACTCCGCAGGGCCTTGTGGCTACGGGAATGGAAGGCAGATTCTGCTTCCAAAAAGCGATTAACCAGTTTGCCAATTTCTGGCGACAGATTGTTTGGCGAGCGTTTGGATGAAATCATCAAACAATCCAAGGGAAAGGATACATCCTTACCCCAACCCAAACCGAACAGACCCCCACCGAGGAAAGGGCAGTCGAGGTTTCGGTCCTTTCGGGGCGCGGGCAAGTCTCAATTCTCCTCGTCCAAAAGGCCTCAGAAAAATCAGAGGGACTCCGACTCATGGCGGTCTAACTCACGTCCTAAAAAGACCGCCGGAGGTGCCGCTACCAAGACGGCTTCCTCATGACTTGCAGCCACTTCACACCGCATCCTCGGTCGGTGGCAGGCTCTCCCGCTTTTGCGACATCTGGCTGCCACAGGTACAAGACCGGTGGGTGAGAGACATTCTGTCTCACGGTTACAGGATAGAGTTCAGCTCTCGTCCTCCGGCTCGATTCTTCAAAACTTCTCCGCCTCCCGAGCGAGCCGATGCTCTTTTGCAGGCGGTAGGCACTCTAAAGGCGGAAGGAGTGGTGGTCCCTGTGCCGATTCAGCAACAGGGTCACGGTTTTTACTCCAACCTGTTTGTGGTTCCAAAGAAGGACGGGTCTTTCCGTCCTGTCCTGGACCTGAAACTACTCAACAAACACGTGAAGACCAGGCGGTTCCGGATGGAATCCCTCCGCTCCGTCATCGCCTCAATGTCCCAAGGAGATTTCCTCGCATCGATCGATATCAAAGATGCTTATCTCCACGTACTGATTGCTGCAGAGCATCAGCGCTTCCTGCGCTTTGCAGTAGGACACGAGCACCTGCAGTTCGTGGCACTGCCGTTCGGCCTGGCGACAGCCCCACGGGTCTTCACCAAGGTCATGGCTTCAGTAGTAGCGGTACTCCACTCTCGGGGTCACTCAGTGATTCCTTACTTGGACGATCTGCTGGTCAAGGCACCCTCTCAAGAGGCATGCCAACACAGCCTCAACGCTACTCTAGAAACTCTCCAGACTTTCGGGTGGATTATCAACTTTCCAAAGTCAAATCTGACACCGGCTCAATCGCTAACATATCTTGGCATGGAGTTTCATACTCTAGCAGCGATAGTGAAGCTCCCGCTGACCAAACAGCGTTCACTACAGACAGGAGTGCAATCTCTCCTGCAGGGCCAGTCGCACTCCCTGAG
Source organism: Anomaloglossus baeobatrachus (assembly GCF_048569485.1). Lineage (NCBI taxonomy): Eukaryota > Metazoa > Chordata > Amphibia > Anura > Aromobatidae > Anomaloglossus > Anomaloglossus baeobatrachus. The sequence goes on from NC_134356.1 coordinate 415,091,109, forward strand.
GCGCTTCATGCACTTCCTAGGGAAGATGGTAGCGGCAATGGAGGCAGTTCCTTTTGCGCAGTTTCATCTGCGTCCTCTTCAATGGGACATCCTACGCAAATGGGACAGGAATCCGACGTCTCTCGACAGAAACGTCTCTCTTTCTCAAGCAACCAAAGCTTCTCTTCGGTGGTGGCTTCTTCCCACTTCACTATCGAAGGGGAAATCCTTTCTACCTCCATCCTGGGCAGTGGTCACGACGGACGCGAGTCTGTCAGGTTGGGGAGCAGTTTTTCTCCACCACAGGGCCCAGGGTACGTGGACTCAGCAAGAGTCCTCACTCCAGATCAATGTCCTGGAAATCAGAGCAGTGTATCTTGCCCTGAAGGCTTTCCAGCAGTGGCTGGAAGGCAAGCAGATCCGAATTCAATCGGACAACTCCACAGCGGTGGCTTACATCAACCACCAAGGCGGGACACGCAGTCGGCAAGCCTTCCAGGAAGTCCGACGGATTTTGATGTGGGTGGAAGCCACGGCCTCCACCATCTCCGCAGTTCACATCCCAGGCGTGGAAAACTGGGAAGCAGACTTTCTCAGTCGCCAGGGCATGGACGCAGGCGAATGGTCTCTTCACCCGGACGTGTTTCAGGAGATCTGTTGCCGCTGGGGGATGCCGGACGTCGACCTAATGGCATCCCGGCACAACAACAAGGTCACGGCATTCATGGCGCGATCTCACGATCACAGAGCTCTGGCGGCAGACGCCTTAGTTCAGGATTGGTCGCAGTTTCAACTCCCTTATGTGTTTCCTCCTCTGGCTCTGTTGCCCAGAGTGTTACGCAAGATCAGGGCCGACTGCCGCCGCGCCATCCTCGTCGCTCCAGACTGGCCGAGGAGGTCGTGGTACCCGGATCTGTGGCATCTCACGGTCGGCCAACCGTGGGCACTACCAGACGGTCCAGACTTACTGTCTCAAGGGCCGTTTTTCCATCAGAATTCTGCGGCCCTGAACCTGACTGTGTGGCCATTGAGTCCTGGATCTTAGCGTCCAAAGGATTGTCTCAGGAAGTCATTGCCACTATGAGACAGGCTAGGAAACCAACGTCCGCCAGGATCTACCACAGGACGTGGAAAATATTCCTGTCATGGTGCTCTGCTGGGAGTTTTTCTCCCTGGCCATTTGCCTTGCCCACTTTCCTGTCTTTTCTTCAGTCCGGATTAGAAAAGGGTTTGTCACTCGGCTCCCTTAAGGGACAAGTCTCTGCGCTCTCTGTGTTTTTTCAGAAGCGCCTAGCCAAGCTTCCACAAGTACGGACGTTCCTGCAGGGGGTTTGTCACATCGTGCCTCCTTACAAACGTCCGTTGGAACCCTGGGATCTGAACAGGGTACTGCTGGTTCTTCAGAAACCACCGTTTGAGCCAATGAAAGATATTTCTCTCGCACGCCTTTCACAGAAAGTGGTTTTCCTAGTAGCAATCACTTCACTTCGGAGAGTGTCGGAGCTCGCAGCTCTGTCATGCAAAGCCCCCTTCCTGGTGTTTCACCAGGACAAGGTGGTTCTGCGTCCGGTTCCGGAATTTCTCCCTAAAGTGGTATCCCCCTTTCATCTGAATCAGGATATCTCTTTACCCTCTTTTTGTCCTCATCCAGTTCACCAATGTGAAAAGGATTTGCACTTGTTAGATCTGGTGAGAGCACTCAGGTACTACATTTCTCGTACGGCGCCCCTGCGCCGCTCGGATGCACTCTTTGTCCTTGTCGCTGGCCAGCGTAAAGGGTCACAGGCTTCCAAATCAACCCTGGCTCGGTGGATCAAGGAACCAATTCTCGAAGCTTACCGTTCTGCGGGGCTTCCGGTTCCCTCACGGCTGAAAGCCCATTCTACCAGAGCCGTGGGTGCGTCCTGGGCTTTGAGGCACCAGGCTACGGCTCAGCAGGTGTGTCAGGCGGCTACCTGGTCGAGCCTGCACACTTTCACGAAACACTATCAGGTGCATACCTATGCTTCGGCAGATGCCAGCCTAGGTAGGCGAGTCCTTCAGGCGGCGGTTAGCCACCTGTAGGCCAGAGCCGTTACGGCTTTATTATGAGGTATTATTTACCCACCCAGGGACTGCTTTTGGACGTCCCAATTGTCTGGGTCTCCCAATGGAGCGACAAAGAAGAAGGGAATTTTGTTTACTTACCGTAAATTCCTTTTCTTCTAGCTCCAATTGGGAGACCCAGCTCCCGCCCCTGTTTTTTTGTGTACACATGTTGTTCATGTTGATTGGTTTCAGTTCTCCGATTTTCCTTCGGATTGAGCTTACTTTAACCAGTTTATAATTGTTTTTTCCTCCTTCTTGCTTTTGCACCAAAACTGAGCAGCCCGTGTGACCACGGGGGGTGTATAGGCAGAAGGGGAGGGGCTTTACACTTTTAGTGTAATACTTTGTGCGGCCTCCGGAGGCATAGCCTATACACCCCAATTGTCTGGGTCTCCCAATTGGAGCTAGAAGAAAAGGAATTTACGGTAAGTAAACAAAATTCCCTTCTTCCTTTTTTTGCCTTGTCTTTCTCCTATAAAAATGTACACAAAAGCAATTATTGCCTTTTTTTTTCCATCCATCTTTAGGGGTATATAGAGGAGGCCATGATGTTTTGGTTCGGTCTAGACTGGCACTGGCTGATGGAGTTACCATGCAGGTAACAGTTCGAAGCACAGACGAGACCCCAGCCGATGTTATCTTGGCCTCTGTTGGCTAAATCTTCCCGGAGGGCATACATTTTGTCTGCTGCCACCCATGGCGGTTAACATTTCCAGCATCCCTTCTACACTATGAACATCTATTTTATTATTAAAGTCTTACATTGGAAGCAGAATGGCAGGCAGTCCTGCTTGTCACCTTGCCCGGCTCTGTCTGGGAAACCATTTCAAGACTTTTCTTTCCATTACCAGTCCTCTTTTATACTTGAAGAATTTGTTTCTCTTATCCTGCTAAATGCCCATCATGTGGGCTCATTGGCACAACAATGTAAGTGGTCGACATATTTACAATAAAATATACAGTACAAATTTTATTTTGTTTCTACTATATTATTTTAGCAAATTATCATCATTATAGTATCATCATAGTTTTTAAGGTTGAAGGGAGACTCTAAGTCCATCTAGTTCAACCCGTAGCCTAACATGTTGATCCAGAGGAAGGCAAAAAAAAAACAATGTGGCAAACAATTTCCAATAGGGAAAAAAATTCCTTCCTGACTCCACATACGGCAATCAGACTAGTTCCCTGGATCAACACCCTGTCATAAAATCTAATATACATAACTGGTAATATTACATTTTTCAAGAAAGGCGTCCAGGCTCTGCTTAAATGTTAGTAGTGAATCACTCATTACAACATGATGCGGCAGAGAGTTCCATAGTCTCACTGCTCGTACAGTAAAGAATCCTCGTCTGTGATTATGATTGAACCTTCTTTCCTCAAGACGTAGCGGATGCCCCCGTGTTCCAGTCGCAGGCCTAGGTGTAAAGAGATCTTTGGAAAGGTCTCTGTACTGTCCCCTCATATATTTATACATTGTGATTAGATCCCCCCTAAGCTTTAGTTTTTCCAAACTAAATAACCCCAAGTTTAATAACCTGTCTTGGTATTGCAGCCCACCCATTCCTTTAATAATCTTGGATGCTCTTCTCTGCACCCTCTCCAGTTCAGCTATGTCCTTCTTATATATCGGTGACTAGAATTGTACATAGTATTCTAAGTGCGGTTGCACTAGTGACTTGTACAGAGGTAGAACTATATTTCTAAATGTCTTATATTTAGAAGCAATACTGGAGAACTTTGATACTTCTCTGGCTACAACGAACGTGGTAAAATAACACTATTAAAGAAGTTGTCCAGTTACCAAAACTGATTTTTTTTTTCTGATAAATCTTGCTATTATGTGCCTCTCCACACATCTATCACGTTATTTTACCAATATTACCTTTTATCGTGCTCTAGCATAACAGCTTCATTTCTGGCTCCAGCTCTGATGGAGTTAATCGCTCTCTTGACTTCCTGGGTTCAGTTACTACAACTTCCATAATCCTTTGCAGTAACTAGCAATCTATCTCACACCCACTCTGAGCTCCACCCAAACTGTTCCCTCCCCTCAGATCTCCACCACAACAGTTCCCTCCCCTCCTTCTTGTGTGCACTGCCTAATCATGGTAATCATGGTGTCTACAGTTGGTACTATGCAGCAGAAGTCACAGAGTGGAGCAAGTTAGTGACATGTATCATCCGGTCACCTGCACAATAAGTCCCAGAGTAGAGACAGTTAGTGACATATAGCACACTATCTGTCAGAGCAGAGCATGTCACTGTCTCCACTCTGGGACTTGTTGTGCAGGTGACCGGATGCTATATGTCACTTACTGTCTCCACTCTGGGACTTGTTGTGCAGGTGACAGAGTGGAGCAGATTGGTCCCATGCAGCGTCTGGTCACTTGTGCTGCTGGTAGGATTATATGATCACACTGCCGACACCGCCCGCACTCCTGACAGCTGAGCACAGCGGGCGGGTGGACAGTGTGATCACATACTTGCGTGACAGGGGGGATTTCAGCGGAGGAAACCCCCCTGTACTCCACACTGGAGCCCGTACCTCCCACAGCTGACCGATGGTAAGCGGCGCGCTCTGCCTTCACCGCTCCACACTGGCATCCTCCGGATCCTCCCCTCGATGCTGGGCTGTGACGTGCGGTAGTCACCGCCCACAGCCCAGTCAATCAGTGTGAGTGGCGCCGGCATCCTCTGACGTAAGCGTGAAGTTTGAGAGCCCGGAAATGCCGGGACGTCAGAGGATGCTGGCGACCACAGCTCCAGGGGGTCATGTGACAGGCACTGAGCATGCAGGATAGAGCCGCTCAGTGCCAGAACTGGAAATACAAGCCAATGGAGAAGATGCATATAATGGTAAGTGACACTCATTGGGAAAATAAAAAAAATGGGTGAACCACCCCTTTAAGATTCAGCATTCTCCTTTTATTCCACCTTGAAAGGTTTGCTTTGCTTACAAATTTTCACCATTCCCATGGAGAATGAAAGAATGGAGCAGAGATATTCAAGATTTGTTCCAATTAGATAGGGCACTGCAGAGCCTTATTCTCTGGAGCTGTGAGAGTCCCAGTTGTTGGACCGCAATAATAATAAGATATCCCTTATTCTATAGATAAAAAAATAGAGCGCCTTTTAATAACGAAGTTCCATAAATATAATTTAATATATTCCAATACTTCAATGTCAGATGGCATCAGGTTTGATATTTTAAAGGGAATTTGTCAGTAGGTTTTTGCTATGTAATCTGACATATGAGAGACACACTTTTCTCTGTACAGTTCAGTTTTTGAGCTGTGTATAACCAGGCCACACCACAGCTTTCTGTGTGCATTGTATAGTGACAGAGTTGCTAATCGTCGCATAGTTAGACTAGGAGGCACAAGCCCAGTTGTCCTGTAATGATCTGCTGATTAAAACACTGCTCGGTTACTGTAGTCAGGGTCTCTGCTGCTATACTATTGTGTTGTCAGACTACATAGCAAAAACCTGCTGACATTCCCTTTAAGGAATTATTTATGCACAACCCTGTATCATGGCTCCAAGTCAAAACTATATAATTTAGTTGAAAAGACAGGATTCAATCCAATCCTTGGGATTGTAATGCAGGTGTGTGTGTGTGTGTGTGTGTGTGTATATTAAAGGGAATGTGTGATCACAATATTACCTATAGTTTAAATAACACAAAAACTTGATTTAAATTGTTTTCCCCCAATATGTGCGTAGTAATAAAAAAAAAAACCTGCCATTTTCACTCTTTTCTGTTTTGTACAGATGACTTTTCAGCAATCTCATTATGATCACAGACAGGTTTCTAATGCCAGGTAATGACTCTAGAGTAGATTACACAGGATTCACCATTCACAGTAGGTAATAGTTACAGCTCACCTCCTACACCTTGCTGTACAAAAAGCTTCTGTACAATACAATAAAGTCTGAGCCAGCTTACTGCTCCCTATGTCAATATGGCAGCTAAAGGGGATATATGATCATATATTATGCCTAGTGGACATTGTGAAAATTGCATTTTATTTATAGCATTATGCTAAATTGAAAAAACTAATTTTTCAAAGGATAGCAAATCACCAACACAAGCAATGGCTCAGGACAATGAAACAATAGTTCAGTCCAATGTATACAGCAGGTAAAAATACACCGATTTAAGTAAATATATTTCTTTGTCGCTCCATTGGGAGACCCAGACAATTGGGTGTATAGCTTCTGCCTCTGGAGGCCACACAAAGTATTACACTTTTAAAAAAGTGTAACCCCTCCCCTCTGCCTGTACACCCTCCCGTGGACCACGGGCTCCTCAGTTTTATGCTTTGTGTGGAAGGAGGAAGGCGCCTCATGCACTTCCTGGGGAAGATGGTTGCAGCTATGGAGGCAGTGCCGTTCGCGCAATTCCATCTACGGCCTCTCCAATGGGACATTCTTCGCAAATGGGACAAGAGTTCGGCTTCCCTCGACAAGAACATCTCTCTTTCCCTTGCAACCAAAACATCACTTCAGTCGTGGCTCCTACCCACATCTCTGTCTCGGGGAAAATCCTTCCTACCCCCAACCTGGGCCGTGGTCACCACGGACGCGAGCCTGTCAGGTTGGGGAGCGGTTTTTCTCCACCACAGGGCTCAAGGAACCTGGACTCCAATAGAATCGTCCCTTCAGATCAATATCCTGGAGATAAGGGCAATATATCTAGCCCTATTGGCTTTCCATCGGTGGCTGGAGGGCAGGCAGATCCGAATCCAGTCGGACAACGCCACTGCCGTCGCCCACATCAACCACCAAGGCGGCACTCGCAGTCGTCAAGCCTTCCAGGAAGTCCGGCGGATTCTGCTGTGGGTGGAAGTCACAGGCTCCACCATCTCCGCAGTTCACATCCCGGGCGTAGAAAACTGGGAAGCAGATTTTCTCAGTCGTCAGGGCATGGACGCGGGGGAATGGTCTCTTCACCCAGACGTGTTTCGAGAGATCTGTCGCCGCTGGGGAACGCCGGACGTCGATCTCATGGCGTCACGGCACAACAAGGTCCCGGCCTTCATGGCACGGTCTCAGGATCACAGAGCTCTGGCAGCGGACGCTTTGGTCCAGGATTGGTCGCAGTTTCGACTGCCTTATGTGTTTCCCCCTCTGGCGATGCTGCCCAGGGTACTACGCAAGATCCGGTCCGACTGCCGTCGCGCCATTCTCGTCGCTCCAGACTGGCCGAGGCGGTCGTGGTATCCGTATCTGTGGCATCTCACGGTGCGTCAACCGTGGGCACTTCCAGACCGCCCAGACTTGCTGTTACAAGGCCCGTTTTTCCATCTGAATTCTGTGGCCCTCAACCTGACTGTGTGGCCATTGAGTCCTGGCTCCTAGCGTCTTCAGGGTTATCTCAGGATGTCATTGCCACCATGAGACAAGCCAGGAAGCCAACGTCCGCCAAGATCTATTACAGGTCTTGGCAAATCTTCTTATCCTGGTGCTCTAACGGTTTTCCTCCATGGCCGTTTGCCTTACCCACATTTCTTTCATTCCTACAATCTGGAATGGACAAGGGTTTGTCCCTCGGCTCTCTCAAGGGCCAAGTGTCGGCGCTCTCCGTGTTTTTTCAAAAGCGTCTAGCCAGGCTTCCGCAGGTCCGCACGTTCCTGAAGGGGGTTTGCCACATGGTCCCACCTTACAAACGTCCGTTGGAACCTTGGGATCGTAACAGGGTCCTGACGGCTCTTCAAAAGCCGCCTTTTTAGCCGCTGCGGGATGTCTCTCTCTCCCGTCTTTCTCAGAAGGTGCCTTCCTGGTGGCAGTCACATCACTTCGGAGAGTGTCTGAGCTTGCAGCGCTGTCATGCAAAGCTCCCTTCCTGGTTTTCCACCAGGATAAGGTGGTTCTGTGTCCTGTCCCGGAATTTCTCCCTAAGGTGGTATCCCCTTTTCATCTAAATCAGGATATCTCCTTGCCTTCCTTTTGCCCTAATCCAATTCACCAGTGTGAAAAGGATTTGCACTCTTTGGATCTAGTGAGAGCACTCCGTTTCTACGTGTCTCGCACGGCGCCCCTGCGCCGTTCAGACGCACTCTTTGTCCTTGTCGCTGGCCAGCGTAAGGGCTCTCAGGCCTCCAAGTCAACCTTGGCTCGGTGGATGAAGGAACCGATTCTCGAGGCCTACCGTAGTTCTGGGCTTCCACTTCCTTCAGGGCTGAAAGCCCATTCTACCAGAGCCGTGGGTGCGTCCTGGGCATTGCGGCACCGGGCGACGGCTCAGCAGGTGTGTCAGGCAGCTACGTGGTCTAAGCAACAGCAAAGTGGAGGGGAAGGATCCAGCACAAATTCCTTATTGATAAAAAGTTTTTCTTATTCTTTATTGAAGTATTAAAAGCAAAAACAAAAGGAGACCGAAGATGGGAAACATACATTAAAGCATGGGTGCTCTTAACGCGTTTCGGACTTTAAATAAAAACAAACTAAGTCCTTAGTCATAAGTGACCCATACTGTGCAGAGTACTGCTCTTATAGACTGACTAACAAGCTCTAAGTTAGGGGTAGAACGAAGATGCAGTAATTAATTAACAAAAGGGTGTAATTAAGTTAAGCTAATTGAAAGGCAGTGAGTGAACCATGGGGAATGCAAGGTATATACCGTGGCGATGTTGAAATATTTCAGACATATACAAAAAGTCCACATAACGAGCGAGATCCATAAATGCCTACATATAAACCTATACACGTATAAAAACATATTTTTTATAAAGACTATATGAAAAAATATATAAAGAAAGGAGGATATATGTATCAGTAAATATATATACATGTATATGCATTTAAACGAACCCAACCATGTGTCAAATAACCCAAATATATGACAATATGACATAAATAAATAAATAAATCACACAGCAATACTACAAATGTATAAATAAATAAATATGATAGAGATGATGCATGCTGTAACACCCAGTTCATTGTAAATTAGGTCCATGTGTATTTCATTATAACATTTATACATTTGCAAAATTGACTAAGATCTTTGGATATAAAGAATATAACAAATATCATAAAATGGATAAATAAATATATGATAGGTGTATGCCTGCATGATCTCTATCATAAATAAAAAATGTGGAATATATGAAAAATATATGAAAAATATATACATATCCTATAATATAAAATATACAATTCGATCAACCACTGAAATGTAAGCACGGATATTCCTATAAATAAATTGAACCTACTGCAAAGACATACAAGTCTACACATACATAGTATAAATATGTGTATATATATATGTGTATATAGCTATGTGAACACTAGCCGCCAAAATGGAGGTATGGGTCTAATAAGGATTCATAATGAATATGGAAAAATATGTACATATAAAGGAACAAGTGACTACTACCAGAGGGAAGGGGTGGGGGGGGGGAGGTGGGGGGAGGGGAAGGGGGGTATGGGGAAGGGGTAGACGGGACGGGTTCTATTCACTCACGTGGCGGTAATTAAAAAATATAACGGAGGTCTGAACGATAATTGAGACCCTCAGGGTACCTAGTATTAAGTCTGAGGATCCAACCTGCTTCTGCATATAATAGTGCCTGGAACCAATCTCCTCCCCGAAGAGGCCTGGGGACGTACTCGATACCTGTAACTACGAGAGAAGAAAAATCAGCAGCATGATGGTCTACAAAATGTTTGGTGAGACCAGACAAAGAGCGTTTCTGTGATGGAAGCGTACAGGAGAAGGCTGTATCCTGAGACTGGGGACCCCGTGTATGTTCTGACATTCTAACTCTCAGGGGTCTGGAGGTACACCCAATATAACTCTTTTTACAGGTAGTACACGTGGCTTTATATATAATGTGTGTCGAGGAACAATTTATGAAGGTCTTGATCTTGTATTCCCTATTGTTGGTACCAGTAACAATTTTGGTCGTATGCATAAACTTACATAGGCCACAACGACTCGAACCACATTTGAACGAGCCTGAAATACTAAGCCAGTTCTTATGTGAATCTGACTTCTGGGTTGTGTACATACTTGGTGCAACCATATTACCTACAGTACAGGCTCTTTTAGCTACTATATTAACACCTTGCGAGAGAATGGAATTCAATATCCTGTCCTGTTGGAGAAGGGGGAGGAAGCGAAGAATAACCTCTTTAATCCGGAAAAAATCTACACTATAAGGAGTGGAGAAAGTGATTCTCTCCATACGTCCGGCTGATTTATCAGTGTCAAGAAGTAAACTGGCACGGGTTTTATTATCCACAATGGAGGATGCTCTACTTATGGTGTGCTTTGAATAGCCCCTCCTCCCTAACATATTTTTAATACGGACAGCTTCACTGGAATAGGATGATTCAGAGGAACAAAGTCTCTTCGCACGCAAAAGTTCTCCCACAGGTAAGTTCTGTAATGTGTGGGGCATATGACAACTATTCGTGTGGAGGGATGCGTTGCCACTAATAGGTTTCCTATACAGGACAGATTCGATGGCACCAGTGATGGGATTACCGGATAATGAAATATCCAAAAAAGGAGCTTGTTGCATATAAACGTTCACTGTAAACCTCAAATTTAGGTTGTTATTATTGAGGTAAGCACTTAATGAGTTAGAAAATTCTTGTACAGTACCCTGATCATGAATATTACATATTAATAATTGGTCGTCTATATATCTGGCGTACCAGGAAATTTGATCCAAAAAGGGGTTACTGTCAATGTGAATGTATTGCTCCTCCCAATATGCCATATAGATGTTAGCTAAGGCACATGAAAAACTGGCCCCCATGGGGCATCCCGAAATTTGAAGGTAATAGGTGCCATTGAATTGAAAATAGTTGTGCCTTAAGAGAAAACCAGTTACCATAAGAATAAATTCCTTAAAACCATCCTCCAGTGAACTGTATTTTTCTAGATGAAAAAATAGAGCCTGCAAGGCTTCATCATGGGGAATACTTGGGTATAATGATATCACATCACTAGTGATCCAAAAAGAATTATTGGTCCAGCTCATTTTCTCCAGGTTTTGTAACAGACTCTTAGTGTCTCTTATGTAACCTGTTGTACGCTTCATCAATGGTTGAAGAATGTTATCTAACCAATCGCTAAGGTTGCCTGTCAGGGACCCTGTACTCGCCACTATAGGCCTTAGGGGGGGAGGGAATACATCTTTATGGATTTTGGGAAGTCCCTGAAATATCGGACATACTGGTTTATTCACCAAAAGGTATTCATACGTTTTTTTACTGATAAAACCCCACTCAAGTCCTTGTGACAATATTTTCTGAAGTTTAATTAGGAAAATGGAAGTAGGGTCATTAGACAAACATCTATAGGTGGTGGTGTCACTTAATATCAGATTAATTTCCCTCTCATATAGTGTGTTGTCCAATATGACCACCGATCCCCCTTTGTCTGCTTTTCGGATGACAATGTGCTTATTATTCTTAAGTGTCTTAAGCGCATTCCTCTCATGAGGGGATAAATTGTCCTGAATGTCCGATGTGGACTCTAGGATTTGTTTGACCTCTGTCTCTATGAGATCTTGATAGGTGTCCATGACAGGCACCCTAGAGGCCACAGGATAAAAGACTGGGTTTTTTATACTGAAAGGAGGTTGCTTGGATAAAATGGTATGGGATTCACTAAGTTCCTGGAGATTAGAGATGGAAATCTGTTCCTTGAGATTAAGATGCAAAGGGATTGAAATAGTATCATCCGTCTCTGATGTTGGTGGATAACTGCCATCCGTGTTGTCCTGGTCGATGTTAAAGAAATGTTTTTTAATCGTGAGATTCCGAATAAATCTGTTCACGTCCTTTACTGTCTGGAACAAATTAGCTCTTTTATTCGGAGCAAAATTAAGACCCTTTTGCAAAACATCAATTTGGGCGGAGCTTAGAGAGCATGCGGAAAGATTTACGATAGCAATCTCGTCAGGTTCTGTTGTTTTTAATTCCTCCAGTAATGGCGTTTCTTGGGGCGCAGGGAATATCTCTTTTCTGCAGTGCTTATGTTTCCTCCCCCCTCTCCGCGATTTCCGTTTTTTGCAAGCGGTAAGTCCTTTGTATGGTGGGGGGTATGGATCTCTCTGGTAGATTCGTAAGAACTCAGGCTACCATCTGTTGAATCCATCTCAGTTGAGGAAAAATTCACAGATCTATCCCCCTGAGGGTAATGCTGGCGTTTCTTTAGAATGGATTTGTGTCTCCTAATGCCCTGCCAAGTATACACTTGCTTGGATTCGTAATCTTTAACATCTCTGTGATATTTACCTTGTTTAAGTTCCATTATATCAGCTTCAATGTTGTCAATGGTATTTCTGAATCTAGAATTCAGCTTATCGAAGTCTGATTTGTCGTAGGTTTTCACAAGGTAATCATGAACGCCTTTGATTTTACTGTCTAGATCTGAGATCCGTAATAGCTCTTCTCTGACAATAAGGTCCATTAACTTAAGCGAACAGGATGATAGGATGGAATTCCATTCTTCCAGGAATTTGTCCGAAAAAACATATGTGGGATTCTTTTTAATTCTAAGGCCCCTGGGGACCATATTTTTCTCAATGTATTTTTTGAGGGTCATTGAGTCCCACCAAGTTTTTAGTCTTTGTACAGACAATTTCTCCAGGTCCCAGAAAGTGTGTATACCATCATTATGTAAATGAGTATCTTGAGCTGAATATGCATCAGTGGGCTCAGAAAAAATAGTATCCACCCTCTTTCTTCGTTCTTCATTCTCCAAGAAAGCAGAAGTGTCCATACTAACTGATGTGCAATATGCTGCAGTCTTTCAAACAAATAATGTATGTGCCCAAAAATATTCTAGACTTCGGTCTCCTTAAATATCAAGGTTGTTTTGTGCATGAAAGTGGCAATATCGCCAAAAATATATGAACAAAAAGAAATATATTTTCTCTTTCAATGCTTGTATATACATATAGGCATATAAATGTTCGTATTTATATGTATGCAGTTTACCAAGGGTGGCAGGGAGCACGAACAAGGACCAACAAGCAATGCATGGAAGGGAGAAAAAGATTCAGCTCACCTGCTAGCCAAACTGCTCAAATCCTTAGGGTGCAAGGGTCCGCTGGTAGGTCCACGCCAGCATGGGATAAGCAACAGCAAAGTGGAGGGGAAGGATCCAGCACAAATTCCTTATTGATAAAAAGTTTTTCTTATTCTTTATTGAAGTATTAAAAGCAAAAACAAAAGGAGACCGAAGATGGGAAACATACATTAAAGCATGGGTGCTCTTAACGCGTTTCGGACTTTAAATAAAAACAAACTAAGTCCTTAGTCATAAGTGACCCATACTGTGCAGAGTACTGCTCTTATAGACTGACTAACAAGCTCTAAGTTAGGGGTAGAACGAAGATGCAGCAATTAATTAACAAAAGGGTGTAATTAAGTTAAGCTAATTGAAAGGCAGTGAGTGAACCATGGGGAATGCAAGGTATATACCGTGGCGATGTTGAAATATTTCAGACATATACAAAAAGTCCACATAACGAGCGAGATCCATAAATGCCTACATATAAACCTATACACGTATAAAAACATATTTTTATAAAGACTATATGAAAAAATATATAAAGAAAGGAGGATATATGTATCAGTAAATATATATACATGTATATGCATTTAAACGAACCCAACCATGTGTCAAATAACCCAAATATATGACAATATGACATAAATAAATAAATAAATCACACAGCAATCCTACAAATGTATAAATAAATAAATATGATAGAGATGATGCATGCTGTAACACCCAGTTCATTGTAAATTAGGTCCATGTGTATTTCATTATAACATTTATACATTTGCAAAATTGACTAAGATCTTTGGATATAAAGAATATAACAAATATCATAAAATGGATAAATAAATATATGATAGGTGTATGCCTGCATGATCTCTATCATAAATAAAAAATGTGGAATATATGAAAAATATATGAAAAATATACACATATCCTATAATATAAAATATACAATTCGATCAACCACTGAAATGTAAGCACGGATATTCCTATAAATAAATTGAACCTACTGCAAAGACATACAAGTCTACACATACATAGTATAAATATGTGTATATATATATGTGTATATAGCTATGTGAACACTAGCCGCCAAAATGGAGGTATGGGTCTAATAAGGATTCATAATGAATATGGAAAAATATGTACATATAAAGGAACAAGTGACTACTACCAGAGGGAAGGGGTGGGGGGGGGGAGGGGGAGGGAGGTGGAGGGGGAGGGAGGTGGGGGGGGGAAGGGGGGTATGGGGAAGGGGTAGACGGGACGGGTTCTATTCACTCACGTGGCGGTAATTAAAAAATATAACGGAGGTCTGAACGATAATCGGGATGCCCCATGGGGGCCAGTTTTTCATGTGCCTTAGCTAACATCTATATGGCATATTGGGAGGAGCAATACATTCACATTGACAGTAACCCCTTTTTGGATCAAATTTCCTGGTACGCCAGATATATAGACGACCAGTTATTAATATGTAATATTCATGATCAGGGTACTGTACAAGAATTTTCTAACTCATTAAGTGCTTACCTCAATAATAACAACCTAAATTTGAGGTTTACAGTGAACGTTTATATGCAACAAGCTCCTTTTTTGGATATTTCATTATCCGGTAATCCCATCACTGGTGCCATCGAATCTGTCCTGTATAGGAAACCTATTAGTGGCAACGCATCCCTCCACGCGAATAGTTGTCATATGCCCCACACATTACAGAACTTACCTGTGGGAGAACTTTTGCGTGCGAAGAGACTTTGTTCCTCTGAATCATCCTATTCCAGTGAAGCTGTCCGTATTAAAAATATGTTAGGGAGGAGGGGCTATTCAAAGCACACCATAAGTAGAGCATCCTCCATTGTGGATAATAAAACCCGTGCCAGTTTACTTCTTGACACTGATAAATCAGCCGGACGTATGGAGAGAATCACTTTCTCCACTCCTTATAGTGTAGATTTTTTCCGGATTAAAGAGGTTATTCTTCGCTTCCTCCCCCTTCTCCAACAGGACAGGATATTGAATTCCATTCTCTCGCAAGGTGTTAATATAGTAGCTAAAAGAGCCTGTACTGTAGGTAATATGGTTGCACCAAGTATGTACACAACCCAGAAGTCAGATTCACATAAGAACTGGCTTAGTATTTCAGGCTCGTTCAAATGTGGTTCGAGTCGTTGTGGCCTATGTAAGTTTATGCATACGACCAAAATTGTTACTGGTACCAACAATAGGGAATACAAGATCAAGACCTTCATAAATTGTTCCTCGACACACATTATATATAAAGCCACGTGTACTACCTGTAAAAAGAGTTATATTGGGTGTACCTCCAGACCCCTGAGAGTTAGAATGTCAGAACATACACGGGTTCCCCAGTCTCAGGATACAGCCTTCTCCTGTACGCTTCCATCACAGAAATGCTCTTTGTCTGGTCTCACCAAACATTTTGTAGACCATCATGCTGCTGATTTTTCTTCTCTCGTAGTTACAGGTATCGAGTACGTCCCCAGGCCTCTTCGGGGAGGAGATTGGTTCCAGGCACTATTATATGCAGAAGCAGGTTGGATCCTCAGACTTAATACTAGGTACCCTGAGGGTCTCAATTATCGTTCAGACCTCCGTTATATTTTTTAATTACCGCCACGTGAGTGAATAGAACCCGTCCCGTCTACCCCTTCCCCATACCCCCCTTCCCCTCCCCCCACCTCCCCCCCCCCACCCCTTCCCTCTGGTAGTAGTCACTTGTTCCTTTATATGTACATATTTTTCCATATTCATTATGAATCCTTATTAGACCCATACCTCCATTTTGGCGGCTAGTGTTCACATAGCTATATACACATATATATATACACATATTTATACTATGTATGTGTAGACTTGTATGTCTTTGCAGTAGGTTCAATTTATTTATAGGAATATCCGTGCTTACATTTCAGTGGTTGATCGAATTGTATATTTTATATTATAGGATATGTATATATTTTTCATATATTTTTCACATATTCCACATTTTTTATTTATGATAGAGATCATGCAGGCATACACCTATCATATATTTATTTATCCATTTTATGATATTTGTTATATTCTTTATATCCAAAGATCTTAGTCAATTTTGCAAATGTATAAATGTTATAATGAAATACACATGGACCTAATTTACAATGAACTGGGTGTTACAGCATGCATCATCTCTATCATATTTATTTATTTATACATTTGTAGTATTGCTGTGTGATTTATTTATTTATGTCATATTGTCATATATTTGGGTTATTTGACACATGGTTGGGTTCGTTTAAATGCATATACATGTATATATATTTACTGATACATATATCCTCCTTTCTTTATATATTTTTTCATATAGTCTTTATAAAAATATGTTTTTATACGTGTATAGGTTTATATGTAGGCATTTATGGATCTCGCTCGTTATGTGGACTTTTTGTATATGTCTGAAATATTTCAACATCGCCACGGTATATACCTTGCATTCCCCATGGTTCACTCACTGCCTTTCAATTAGCTTAACTTAATTACACCCTTTTGTTAATTAATTACTGCATCTTCGTTCTACCCCTAACTTAGAGCTTGTTAGTCAGTCTATAAGAGCAGTACTCTGCACAGTATGGGTCACTTATGACTAAGGACTTAGTTTGTTTTTATTTAAAGTCCGAAACGCGTTAAGAGCACCCATGCTTTAATGTATGTTTCCCATCTTCGGTCTCCTTTTGTTTTTGCTTTTAATACTTCAATAAAGAATAAGAAAAACTTTTTATCAATAAGGAATTTGTGCTGGATCCTTCCCCTCCACTTTGCTGTTGCTTATCCCATGCTGGCGTGGACCTACCAGCGGACCCTTGCACCCTAAGGATTTGAGCAGTTTGGCTAGCAGGTGAGCTGAATCTTTTTCTCCCTTCCATGCATAGCTACGTGGTCTAGTCTGCACACTTTCACGAAGCACTATCAAGTGCATACCTATGCTTCGGCAGACGCCAGTCTAGGTAGGCGAGTCCTCCAGGCGGCGGTTGCCCACCTGTAAGAGGGGGCCGTTTTCGGCTCTTTTTATTGAGGTATTCTTTTTCCCACCCAGGGACTGCTCTTGGACGTCCCAATTGTCTGGGTCTCACAATGGAGCGACAAAGAAAAAGGGAATTTTGTTTACTTACCGTAAATTCCTTTTCTTCTAGCTCCTATTGGGAGACCCAGCACCCGCCCCTGTGCCCTTCGGGCTGGTTGTTCTTTTGTGTACACATGTTGTTGATGTTAATTTTTTCTTTTGGTTATAGTTTGTTCTCCGAACATCCTTCGGATTGAATTTACCCTAGACCAATTTATAAGTTTTCTCCTTCCTGCTTTTGCACCAAAACTGAGGAGCCCGTGATCCACGGGAGGGTGTATAGGCAGAGGGGAGGGGTTACACTTTTTTAAAAGTGTAATACTTTGTGTGGCCTCCAGAGGCAGAAGCTATACACCCAATTGTCTGGGTCTCCCAATAGGAGCTAGAAGAAAAGGAATTTACGGTAAGTAAACAAAATTCCCTTTTTCTAAGAGCTATTGACACACATTTCTTCCCAAATGTCGGTAACCCATCTAGTCTACATAGGCAAAGATATCAAACCATAGATGTCTAAAAAATAAGTTGTGTAGTGATGAGAACTGACACAGGGAAAAAGTATTGAACACACTTACTGAAATTTATTTACTATTCGTACAAAAGCCTTTGTTGGTGACATGTATGCAGTAAATATATTTCATTGGAGGACACAGGACCTTGGGTGTATGCTGCTGTCACTAGGAGGCTGACACTAAGTAGACAAAAAGATGTCAGCTCCTCCCTAGCAGTGTACATCCCGAGCCGGAGGCAGATCTCTGCCAGTTTTTTGCTTAGTGTCGTAGGAGGCTGATGTGGGCTCACAGCCCCCCCAGGCCACTTTTATTTTTTTCATCGGCGAGCTCATCGCTTTCACTATTGTATTTATTTAAGGTAACCCTGATGCCCAGGTCCCCCAGGGATTCCCTGGGTGTGGAGCGGGCACATCTCCAAGAGCACCCTGCTCCATCTCCTACGGAAGCACAGGGCCGAGTTGACATGGGCCCCCTCTTTCCCCTGATCCATAACCTAGGGATGCACAGGGTCGAGCTGACATGGTCCCCCTCCCCTGATCCACCTCCTAGGGTGCCGTCCAAGGGATGCATAAGATTGAGGCAGCAAGGGCTCCCCCGACGCCCCCTCTGCAGCGTGTCTGTGGATCTTCGGTCAGGCCTCCCCGTGTACCCTCAGGACACGGGCTCTCAGAGTGCATCAGGCTGGATGCATAGGCAGCTCCGTGACCCCCCCCCCGATGATTCCCCAGAGGCGTCCAGAGCTTACCAGCAGGAGGGAGGAGAGGCGATTCTAATGTGCAGTCAGCAGGAGACGCAGCAATTCGGATGTCCAGTGGCACAACAGGTAGGACTTCCTTGTTTGTCTGTACCGCGCCGCCAGTGGAGGACTCCCCCCTAGCTTATTTAGGCCCCAGTATGGGCCTACTCCGGCAGCCCAGCACGCTAAGCCTTCTCCCTGCGTTCGAGCGTCCGATTCGCCCTGGCTGTTTGTCTCCGCCTCCCCTCCTTACATTACATCCTGGCCGCACTCCTCGCAGGGACTGTACCCAAGACCCACAGCTCACCCAGGAGCCCCCCCCCAACGCAGCCGTCGTCGACGCTCCCAGCCCCAGTGTGCTGCCTCCCCCGGAATGGTTGGCTTTGCTGTCCCAGTTTGTAGAGTCTCTCTCCAGGTCATCACAGACCATAGCGCAAGCATTGCAGCTTCTTCCTGCGCGCGGCCATGACTCCCGGGAGCGGGCAGATCAGCCATCTCAGGGCTGATAATCACTCGGATCCAGGGACCTTTACAAGAGAGCAGAAACGCGCCCGCCAGGCCTCCTTCTTCAAGCTCATCCCAACGGTCCCTCTCCCTCCCGGGACCCGACCACCGCTCGTCCCCGAACCCATTTGATGTCTCAGGTGAGAACTCCGACGAGGGGCTTCAGCTCGATCTGGATCGGACGGCAGACATACGGCGCATGGTGGACAGCCTGGTCAAGGCGGTAAGTCAAACGCTGAAGATTCAGGACAATCCGGTCTCCATCCAAGGCATGCACATCTTTCAGAGGACGAAACGCACCCATAGGTTCTTCAGCAGTTATCCAGAATTCGCTGAGATACTGCGTAAGCACAGACAGCAGCCAGACAAGAACTTCAACAATCGTAAGTACATAGACTTACATTTTCCCTTCTCTGAGGAACTCCGGAAGGAATGGGCAGACTCACCGATAGTCGATCCACCAGTATCCCGCCTGTCTTCTCATACAGTCATGTCTCGTCCTAACGGTGCGTCTCTCCGAGACGCCACGGATCGCAGCATTAATCGGTTCTCCCGATCGGCCTTCGAGGCAGCTGGCTCTGTTCTTTCACCAGCATTTGCCTCCAAGGCTCTAATAGCCTGGGCAGACTCACTTCGAAGAGGCCTTTGCTCCAGCGCTGGTCCTCAGGAACGCCTCAACATCTTAGTACAGATCGCACTCGCGGGTGAGTACCTCATCAACGCCGCCCTGATCTCAGCAAACTGTGCAGCCCACGCGACTAGCAACACCGTGGCCATCCGCCATGCCCTTTGGCTCAGAGTCTGGAATGCGGACGTGGCCTCTAAAAAGTCTCTCACCAATCTCCCCTTTTTAGGTGGACGTCTATTTGGCGACAGACTGGACCAGATGATTTCTGAGGCGACGGGTGGGAAAAGCACCTCCCTTTCACAACGCAGACCCAGGCGCCCTCCTTGCAGGCATCAACCTGCCTGCTTCCAGTCCTGTCGTAACTTCAACTCTACAGTCCAACCCAGAAGGAACCGTTCCCCTCCAAGAAACAGAAGGGCTCAGTCATTTAAAACCAACCCCTCCTAGCTCTTGAGACCACGCCAGTCGAGAAAGGCTTCTTCAGGATCCCAGCATTATTCGTCCAAATGCCTTTCGGCCTCCGCACAGAAGTGCCAGACTTGTGGTGGGACGGCTGTCCCTGTTCCAACAGGTCTGGCTTCCGTTGACCACAGACGCCTGGATCAGAGAAATCAGTCTCAGGCTACAAAATAGAATTTTCTCCCCCCGCCCCCTCCCACTGAGACGTTTCTTCCAATCTCACCATCCCAACGCACCTGCCTTCTTTCACTCAATCGACTCTCTTCTCCAGTCGAGAGTCTTAATCCCAGTCCCGACCTCCAACCGCTTCAGAGGTTTCTATTCAAATCTCTTTGTGGGCCCCAAGAAGGATGGCACGGTTCGTCCCCTACTGTACTAGAAACTCCTCAACAAGTCCGTCAGAGTTCGGAAGTTTCTAATGGAGTCCCTACTTTCTGTGCTTTCCTTCATGGAGGTCAGCAAGTTCCTAGCTTCCCTGGACATTCAGGACGCGTATCTTCATGTGCCAATAGCCCAGCCACACCAACAATTTCTCCGCTTCGCAGTAGCAGAGGAACATTTCCAGCTCACGGTGCTCCCATTCGGTCTTGCCTTGGCACCCAGAGTGTTCACGAAGGTCATGGCGGCCGCCATGTCTATCCTTCACTCCAGAGGGATCCTGGTCATTCCCTACTTGGACGACCTCCTTGAGAAGAGTTCTTCTTTCGATGACTGACTGTCACGCTTTCTCGCCTGGGATGGCTAATCAATTGGCAGAAATCCTCTCTGACCCCGGCCCGTCGGATTACCTTCTTAAGCATGGTTTTCGATACCAACCAGGGACGAATCTTCCTACCACAAGAAAAGATTTGCTCTCTGCAACGTGGACTACAGGTTCATCGTCACTCGAGTTCCTTCTCCATCCGATTTGGCAGAGTTCTTGGTCAAATGGTAGCGTCTATGGAGGCAGTTCCATAAGCCCAGTTCCATCTTCGCCCCCTTCAGCTGACCATACTACGGAAGTTGGGACAAGTCACCTTTTTCACTGGATCGCAGGATTCATCTATCTCCAGGAACACATCGGTTCCTTCAGTGGTGGACCAGTCGACACAATCGCTCCCGAGGAAGGTCATTTCTACCGCCCCGCTGGCAGATAGTCACCACCGACGCCAGCCTCTTGGGGTGGGGTGCCGTCTTTCGCCATCACACGGCCCACGGACGGTGGTCCCTCCAGGAGAGTCTGCTTCCAATCAACATCCTGGAGATCAGGGCCATTCTAGCACCTCCTTGGGGGCTCCCCTGTCGGGATACAGTCAGACAATGCTACGACGGTAGCTTACATCAACCACCAGGGAGGAACAAGGAGCGTCAGGGCTATGAGAGAGGTCAAGAGGATCATTCAGTGGGTCGAGTCACATCAATCCATGATTTCTGCTGTGCACATCCCCGGTGTGGAAAATTAAGCGTCCGACTTCCTCAGCAGGGAAGGTCTCGCCTCCGGCGAATGGTCTCTCAATAGGGAAGTCTTCAATTAAAACTGCCGC
The DNA here is from genome assembly GCF_048569485.1 of Anomaloglossus baeobatrachus. Lineage (NCBI taxonomy): Eukaryota > Metazoa > Chordata > Amphibia > Anura > Aromobatidae > Anomaloglossus > Anomaloglossus baeobatrachus. Next base: position 415,112,693 of record NC_134356.1, read on the forward strand.
CAATGGGGGACCCTGGATGTGGATCTGATGGCCTCCCGGTTCAACCATCAGGTTCCTCAGTTCATCTCCCACTATCGCGACCAGCGGGCAATAGGAGTCGACGCACTGATCCTTTCTCGGAGTCAGTTCAGACTCAAGAAAATCGAGGGATGGGGTCCCAGTCATCCTCGTGGTTCGCAGAGCTCGTCAGCTCATCGCAGATACACCCTGGCACCTCCCAGACCTTCTGTCTCGGGGAGGGCCATCAGAACTCAGGGGTCCTAAATTTGACGGCCTGGCTATTGAATCCTGGGTGCTAGCCCAGGCGGGCTTCTCTCCCAGGGTGATTCAGACCATGATCAGGGCCCAAAACCTGTCTTCGTCAAGGATCTAATACCGTACGTGGAAATCCTTCTTCCGATGGTGTGAAGACAACAACAACCCATCTCCTCTCTCCTGGTCCATGCCAACAATCCTGTCCTTTTTGCAGTCAGGGTTGGACGCAGGTCTCTATGCTTTTCCAAAAGCCTCTTGCTACTTGCCCACATATCAAGACCTTTATTCAGGAGGTTGTGCACTTGACGCCTCCATACCGGGATCCCTTTGAACCATGGGATCTTAATCTGGTGTTAGGTTCACTTCAGGAGTCTCCCTTAGAGCCCTTGAAAGAAGCCTCTCTTTCACATCTTTCCTGGAAGGTGGTCTTTCTAGTGGCCATCGCCTCCAGCAGGAGAGTGTCAGAGCTTGCTGCGCTCTCCTTTCGGTCACCATTTTTGGTTTTCAACCAGGACAAGGTGGTGTTACGTCCGGCTTCCAACTTTTTGCCTAAGGTGGAGTCGCCCTTCCTTCTGCCCAGGCGCCTTGCACAGCCTGGAGCAGTCATTACACACTCTGAACCTGGTTCATGCTCTCAGAACATACGTGTGAAGAACTGCGTCTTTTCGCAAATTGATGCGCTGTTCGTTCTTCCTCTAGGTCCCAAAAGAGGATTGCCTGCTTCCAAGGCTACGATTGCAAGATGGATTTAATCGACCATATCTGAGGCCTTCAGGAGCAGGTCACCTCCGCGGGGAGTAAAGGCACATTCCACCCGCGTGGTGGGAGCGTCTTGGGCGATCCGGCATCGGCCGCACAGGTCTGCAGGGCCGCCACGTGGTCTAGCCTGCATACTTTTGCAAGATTTTACCAATTACATACCCAGGCTTTGGCGGATGCCAGCCTAGGGAGAGAGGTTTTGCAGGCGGCAGTCGCACACCTCTAGGGGTGGTGCAGATTTTCATGAGTTAGACACTCTCGCAAAGGGAGCTGTCTATTCGTACAACGTTAGTAATTCCCACCCAGGGACTGCTTTTGGACGTCCCACAGTCCTGTGTCCCCCAATGAACAATGAAACGAGACAGAAGGATTTTTGTGTACTCACCGTAAAATCTCTTTGAATCTTCATTGGGGGACACAGCTCCCATCCTGATTGTTTGGTTTCTACATTTTGCCTACTTGTTACTGTGGGCTTTGTTCCGGGCCACATATGGCCGGAGTACATGTTATTGGTTTGTACATGTTATTGGTTATTACCTTGACTTAGGTATGGTTGTTCGGTTTCTTTTCCTACTGCTTGTACACTAACTGGTATAGATCCGCCTCCGGCTCGGGGTGTACACTGCTAGGGAGGAGCTAACATCTTTTTGTCTACTTCGTGTCAGCCTCCTAGTTACAGCAGCATACACCCACGGTCCTGTGTCCCCCAATGAAGACTCAAAGAGATTTTACGGTGAGTACACAAAAATCCTTCTTTACTTAGAAAATTGGTGACCTGTTCAGTACTTATTTCACCTGCTGTATGTGGTAGATGTATGTACACTAATGCATTGTGCATTTATTATTTATTACATTGACTAATACAGTATATGTATGAACTATCCTTCTGTTGGTCATTTACAATTATGTTGAATGGTTTAGCCTGGACAACCACTTTCCATTCTCTATACTACAGATAGAAGTCTCCTCTATCACTAAAGAGTGAACAACCATGTTACTTGTTCTTAGATGTCTATTTACTGATCTGTGGATTTTTATGTAAATTAAGCTTTATAGATTTTCAGCAAATGTGCGACGTTAATGTGTATGTTTCCTGAGAAAAATGCATACAGTGTCAGTCAAAAGTTAGGAGCCATGTTCATGCCATGGTTTTACTTTTTCTTATGGGAATGTACACCTTGTAGATTCAAACTAAAGATCTCAAAGGTATACATATATGGAAAACTGTGACCAAAATATGTGTTGAACCTTTGATTCTACAAATCAACTGTTGATGTGCCACATCTGCTCTTTAGAAGCCTTTCCAAGCTGTAATCGGAGTAAAAAGGGTGAACTTTGTGGATTCTAAGGCTTTGTGCCCACGATCGGGGTTCACAGCATTTTGGACACAGCGTGTTTTCGCTGCTTCCAAAATCCTGCACAGTACAAGCACAGTGAATGGGATTTCTAGAAATTCCATGCCCACTGTGCTTGTTTTTCCCGCAACATAAACTGACCTGCGGTGCGGCTTGCAGAGCCTCAGCATGTCTTCCTTTCTACAGGGCCGCCAGTGTTCTCTGTAGGGATAACAGAGATTACAATGCCCCAAATCCTGCACGGGCAGCTGCGGTCTCCTGCGGAAAGCACTTGCAGCCCCGCAGGAGAGGACATGCTGCCTACAGGAAGCAGCATGTCTAGATCGTGGGTACATACCCTAAGGTTTAATTCATCCTTGTTTGCTTCTCAATTGTGTTTTTTAATTCCTTTGTGCTTTTGCTACTTTTAAATTTGAGTCTACATATTCTTATTGGAATGTGCACTAAGAAAAACCATTGTATGAACAGGTGTGTCCAAACCTTTGACTAGTACTGAATAGATATATGTTTACACTATAAAACATGCAGATTGTGTAAATGCTTTGTGACCACCTAACAGTGTGGAGACCTGGAGAAAATGAACTTATTTCCTAGTTGGAGATGCCAACTTTGTTATGGAGTGATTACAGTCATCACTAGCTATACTGTGAGCGGTGTCTGTAAGCACACCCTGGCACTTTGATTGACAGCCGTCTCTGTAACACATGTGTGCAGAGCAAGCTGTCAGTGTTGGTGCGTGCTTACAGTCGCCAATGACAGTATAATGAGCATGGGATGTCATCTGTTCTTGCACGCTCCCATGACAGAAAGTTGGCGGTTGCAAGGAGAAAATACATTTTGCAGATTAACCCTGTATGTTCAGTTATTTTCATTTTATTTTTTTTTAGCGGTCAAACCATTTAATACTTTAAGTATTTGCTCCTGTCACCTATACTATATTGCTCCAGTAACATTCTTTTGTGTTTATTTGAGAAAAAAAAATACATGGGACATACAGAATACATTAACGTAATATGGAAAAGGCCGTAGGTTGAAATGAGTCACTCGGCAGGCTGGTAAAATAGGTTTTTAGAAATGTTTTATTTTTTTAAAAAGTTAATTTGTAATATTAATGTCACTCCATAAACAATTCATTTCATACCTTCCAGACCTTGGTTTGCCCTGTATAGATTGAGGATTTATTGTCAAAATAAAAATCAATGTTACTGTGTGTCCTGTAAATGCTTGGAACATATTCTATCCCATGTCCTAATATTGGCTAAATGAATCCCATAGTTTGACTTTACGCCATTCTTAGGCTTTTCATCCTTAAAGGGAACAAGTCAAGGAACGCTATTCACTTGCAGATATAAAGATTAATCTGGGGTTAAATTGTGTTTAAAATCATACCTGCCTCATTGGAGCAGCAGATATAGTAAGAAAATGGATTCCTATCATCCCTTTCACAGCTCAGGTAAAGTCATTGTGGTGCTTGAGGGAGCGGTTACAGGCACCTTTAACTATGCTGTGAGAGCAACTGTCAGTTAAAGTGTCAGGGTGATTATAGCATAGTGAGTGGTTAGTTATAGCTCCCTGCAATACCTCAATGACTGGAGGTGAGCAGCTGCAGGGAAAATATTAGTCCATTTTCTCCCTGAAGATGCTGCTGCAGTTAGGTATGATTTTATACCTGCAGATTAAACTTATGCCTGCAGGTAAAGTGTTTCTGACCTTACAGGTTCCCTTTAAATTAGTCTGAATTTCACAAAACAATAGAAATTAGTGTGGGACATTGTCATGATGGAGGGAGCACTCTCTCAAGGTTTTTGGTAACATGCATCAAATAATCAGAAGTACATTTCAAAGGATTGAGAAATGTAAAAGAACAGGATCATATTCTGGCTTGGATTCACAATATTGCATGTGTTTCCAGTCTTAGACTTTAGGAAATCTGACCATGATCACTTTATAAGGTTACAACTCTGGAACGCTTCAATGGATCCCAGTGATTCTGACATTGTACTTCATGATAGTGCTAATTTTAGGACAATATTTTTTGCGTTGGTGAAACTTTAGCAATGTTCAAACTTTGAATTTGTATGCCCCTAAGGCTGGAGATCTACTTGATTGGCATTACCCGGCATGGCCTGACGCTTTCCAGACACAAATGCCCTCAGCTGCATGGAAATACATGCAGCCGACCGGCTCCTGTCAGAGTGTGCGGCTGTACCGGGTGATACCGATGCGAGACTCGCACGAGTCATACGCAAGTGGAACTCCAGCCTAAGCCAGACAGTTATGTCACGTACTTAATAAATAACATTTCCCACTTGTTTACTTTACATCAGTGCCATTTTGAAACTATTTTTTGGATAGGATGTTAGAAGAGTTAAAAGTTAAGCAAAAATATTTAAATTTTTAACATTTACTAAATCTGTTTCTTTTAGAGATCTATTCAGACTGTGAGGGGCCTATATATTGGAACCCCAAAAGTGATTTTTCTAAAAAAAAAAAGCACCCCTCAAATGCTTAAACTGATGTTAGGAATTTTTTTTTAACCATTCAGATGCTACATAGAGGTGTTAATGCAAAGTGAAATGGGGAAAAAAAACACATTTACATTTTACCTATAAAATGCTGCTTTAGTCCCAATTTATTCATTTACAAGGGCTGGACCCTAAAATGTGTTACCCAGTTTCTTCTGAGCGCGCTGATGCCCCACATCTGGTCAAACGTCTGTTTGGATAAATGGGAGCGCCATTTGAATTTGAGCACAAATTTAGCTGAAATAGATTGCGGCACCATGTTGAATCTGCAGGGTTTCTAAACAGCAGAAACCCCCACAAGTTACCCCCCCATTTTGGAAACTAGACGCCTCAAAGGTAGTGGAAAAATGAGGAATAAATAAATTCCAAAGTGCAATGAAATGGTAAAATAAGTGTAAATCTGCATTTTTTAATTTTTTTTGTGGCTTTTTTTAACTGAGTTTGTGGTGCTGTAAAAATCACCTAAAACATGATTTTTTTTAGATTAGGGCGTTTAGTGGCAAGTTGACTTTTATTTGTATAATTTTGAGGTATATATAACATTTTGATCGTTTTTTACATTTTTTTTTGTGGATGAAATGCTGACTGAAAAAACAAAGTTTTTTCTCTTTATAGCTTTTAACATACTGGTTATTATAGCTTGATAGATGAACTTTTACAGAGGTGGAGGTATAAAAAAAAAATAAAAATTAAATCTCCTGTTGAAAAAAGTTTATTTTTTTTATTTACAGGAACCTTTGTCATTTGTTGGTTTGCATGCTCCCTACATCATGCAGCTCATAGATTACATAGCTAAAACCTGCTGACAAATTTTTTTCAAAATATTATTATTTTTTTTTTTTACTTTAACGTTTTAGTCTCCTTGAGGTGTTTGAACCTGAAATAGTCTGATCTCTCGTTCTCTATACTGCAAGTCCACGGTATTGTAGTATGACTAAAAATCATAGTCTCCTCTGAAGCCTAGCCTGTGACGGAGCTTCATAGGAGTACCACTCCATGGCAACCCATTGGGACCATGTAGGGGGGTGTATGGGCCAATGGAACATACCACACATTTTAAATGCCGCTGTTGGACAACAGCAATCGGCGCTCAGCTCCACTCTAAGGCTATGTGTGCAGTGCGTTTTTGCGCGTTTTTCGGGTGCGTTTTTGGCCTCAAAACTGCAGGACTTTGCTTCCCCAGCAAAGTCTATGAGTTTTCATTTTTGCTGTCCGCACACATCTGGTTTTTTTACCTGCGTTTTTGAGTTAAAAAAAAAAATGGACATGTCAGTTCTTTCCTGCGTTTTTCTGCGTTTTCCCCCCATGCAATGCATTGGAAAAACGCAGAGATCCAAAACGCAGCCAAAAACGCACCAAATCGCGGCAAAAACGCATGCGTTTGTTGATGCGTTTTTTCGACGCAGGTGCGTTTTGTGCGTTTTTAGCGGCCAAAAACGCAGGGTCAAAAAGACGCAGTGTGCGAACCTAGCCTAATGTCTGTTCCAGGCAGATATTGCCTCAGCTCCATCCAGTGTTGGTAAAGGGTTTCCCCCTCCCCCATGGTTTGGTAGTTTTGTTTTTAGCTAATGTTTTTCCCACATTTAGTCTACCATTATATTTGTAATGGAAGGCTACAATGTATCACTGTATAGGTTACAGGAAAAAAAAAAAATGAAAATCTGACAGGCGCAAAACCATTTTTGCTACATGAGAACCTACTGCTTCACTATAGAGTAATAAGAAATTCCTGTCTCACACAAACAATGGAAAATATTTACATCTTTGGTTAAATGAATTAAACTTTAAAAAAAAAAAAAGAAAAACGAAACACACCCTAAAAAACAAATATTGTTCTCTGAGCACCAATGCTCCAGCATATTGTTGCGCTTGTTGGAAGACATCTTTGTCAACTTGTTTGCATTTGTGATAAGGAATACTGTAAATGTAATTCTGGATATATACAGACTGCAGCTCAAGATAAGAGCAATGTATCTAAAAATGTATCTTAGGTTATCGTGTAGACCCATAAAAATAGACTATATATTTTCATCAGCTCTTAAAATACTTGTATAAATGTAGAAAGAAAGAAAAAAAAAAAAAGAAGAAAATGTTGCCTTCCTTAAGGTCAAAATACTGCTGTTTTTTTAGTACTTTGTTTATGGCTCAGGCTAGTTTCACACATCTGGCATGTCACCGGATCCAGCACACTCCAGTGCAGTATTAACACTGTCCTGGAGTGTGACGGATCCGGTGAAATGCCGGATGTGTGAAACTAGTTTTAAAGGGGTTAGCTGGGACTTTTGTATTTTTTTTTTTTTATTAAAATGTAGATAAGGACTTACAGGTAGGCAACTTCCCGGTCTGTTCTGTTGACGAGGCGTCACTGGAAACTTCATAATGATTAACTATAGAGAGCTGGCTGTCAATCAAAATGACTGACTGTAACGCCCACTGACAGCAGAATGGAAGAGAAGCTGCTGCTCTGTCTACATATCATCGCAAGCTACAGGAACAGTCCGTGACACATCTAAGCTGGCCGTTGTCGGCACTGGGCAGAACAAGCAAGTAGTTAGCAACTTTTAAAGGGGGTTATCCGGAAGTATTGTATTTTTTCTGATGGGTCTAATAACTTAAATAACTAGCAACTTACCTGCCTGTAAGTTCTGAGCCCCATCAGACAAAAAAAAAAGAAAAAAAGACAAAAATCCTGTATCACCCCCTTTAAAATAAATCTTACAATATACCAAGGCCCAATTCAATAAAGCAATTTTACCATTTATCGGGTGTAAGATGTTTTAAAAAGTTGTGCAGCTTTTGCTTTCATTTTATATACCAGTTTCACCCAGCACCACCAATATGGGCAGAGCTGGGGTGTGATACTACACCTCGTCTAATTCATGAAGAGTTGTGGTGTTTTATATTTCAGATATCTTACTCCAGTCCTGGATTGCAGTAAGAGATGTGATGTGTCAGACTCTTCTGAATCATTATGAGGCGTCCACCTCTTCATGAATGAGGAGCATCTCCATTCAACATGCCCCATGAGAATATTGCTGGTCTTGATGAATCGGGGCTCAACGGTCTAGAGTTCTTACGGTGCTGGCAAGGCTGTCAGTTATATACTGTCTAATCATCTCATAAATCACAATGGCTTTAAATACAGATTGGATTAGAAACATGCAATGGGGGGGGGGGGGGAATGAAATCCTCATTTGTAAAACAGAAAAAAAAAAAAAAAAAGTGTTAAAAAGACATGCCATCCCTGAGATATTGTGGAGGTCACTGTTGGGAGTCTAGTGCTGAGAAATTCAAAAGCCCATTACATGAAAATAAAAACATGTTATTGCTTTACAGAGCTTCATGATCGCTCAGGATGAGATCACAGGTTGTCTTTCATGGCTCAAAATGAATTGATAAAGTTTAGGTAACCATTCAGAAATCCGGTGGGATCCTCCAGCTGCGGGTAGTGACTGATGTGGTCATCTAGCACAGTAAAGGTTGACTTGGGAATAAGTTTCCTAAATAAAAAAAAGACAAAAAAAAAGCTCTTTTTCACTAATATTTTATAAGTGTATGTTCACACACATTTTAGGGCCAAGTGTAGTAGACGTTAAACATGAAGGGCACATGGCTAATGTTAGGCTGTGTGCTAGTACACACTGGCTACTTTTCACACAAACCTTGCAGCATGCATTTAGTACACGTACTTAGCACACAGCACCTGCATTTGTGCTTTGCTATGCAGACCAAGTTTTTATATTTTTTTTTTTTTTTTAGTAATGGAGAGCTCAACATTACATCCACAGAGCTGTTATGACAGCTTAGTTCTTCCACTAGAATATGTGTGCAGACTAAAAACAGTCCAGTTTACTTCACTAGGGTTTTTTATGGTTTGCACAGAAACCTGATCACCAACCGGTTGGTCTTCGGCACACACCTTGTCAAACTCACAATTGAATTGGATGTTTCTGATGCCAAGATGGGTTACAGAGCTAAAATCCTGCCTTTGTTATTATGAAATAGTTGGCTAAACGCATAGTGCATCATTCTTATAAAATGTCTTTATTCTTATTTAACACGGGATGTAATAGTTGCTTTAAAGAGGAATAAAACAATTTGTTTGCCACAAAGACAAAATAAAATATTTTTTTAGGAAAAAAAAACCAAAATGTTCGCAATTAACTCATTAGGTGCCAAGTACTTGAATGTTTTTAAAGTCCAAGTGGGAGTTAGTTTTTGCTGGGGGCGTGTACTTTTCCCTGTATGATACTGACCAATCATAAGCAGGTAGTAACACTCAAAAGACAGACAAGCCCAATAAAAGCATAGAGCAGTTGTCCCTAACCTTTCTTACAATGAGTCACATTTAACTACGGTATGAGACAGTTACAAGCCGTATCCAGCGCCCTCCACCCATTAGTGACACGTTGATACCCTATTTTGTGCACAATGATATGTAATGCTTATCCACAGAAGCACACCAAGGCTCCCCCCTCCCCATCTCTTATAGGCGGTATGCTTATATCCATAGGTTTGCACTTTAACACCTCTCTTACTGGCAGTATCATCCTATCTACAACTTACCATATAGATATTCACCCCCCCATGTATATGCATATCTGCAGGCTACTCACAAAAGTCACCATCTGGAGACCTTCTAGTTTGCTAGACCTAATGATCATGCACTAAGCTCGCAGACAGCCACAAGCCATACATCAAGGGCACATGAGCCACAGGTTGGTGATCCACAGATTAGAGCAAGGTTCTCAGTGTGTGACACGTAATGATACAGCCCTGATCCCTTGGTCTAACCTCCTGCATGATTGAGTGTGGGGAGAGGGTCAGTGCAGCTGAGTTTTGCGGTGTCACATTACAAACCTTACACTGCATGTCCAGATATTAGCTAAAAGTGTAAGTATCACATTTATAGAAGGCAGAAAAATACAAGTGCACAGAGGGTGATACAGTATAGGGTAGAGAATGTTGGGGGAAGGTGAGAGGGTGCTCAACTGACCAGATTTACAAAAAATTTATCACATAATGTAGTTTGTTTTTTTTAAAGTTTGGTACGAACTGAAAAAAGAGTAATAAAGCTACTATTAACACTAGAACTACTGAGGTAGTCATTTTGACTACTTTGCACCATGTATTTCTATATAGGTGTCATGAGTCCAGTAGTTCTAGTGCTAAATACTACCACAGCGGGGAATAACTTTCTCCAGCAGCAGTGTGGTTAGCCAGGAACATCCATCTGCTTTTACTCCTCGATATATTTGCAGATGAAAATTTTCTTCTATCTGGAAAGTGACTGCAGCAGCTGTATTCTCTATGGGAATATAATGGGGTTGTGACATGCACAACCTAGTCATGTAAGAACCCCCATCAGTCCTCACGGTTATGTTCCCAGCAGCAGCACGGTCACCAGAAACGTCCATCTCCTTTTACTCCTCAGTATCACATTTAAATTATTTGTGTTCAAATTGTAATCATTCTGGAGTAAGATCAAAGCAGGATGTCAATATATCTCACACACGAGTAACCCTGTACAGGCAGGTTACTTGTGTATGAGATGTATTGACGGTCTGATCTCACTGCAGAGCAATTATAAGTTGCTTGAGCACAGCAAACATAAGTGTGATTACTGACACATTCAGTAATCAGGAGAGCTGATAGAAAGGTTTGTAATATGACAAAGCTAAACTCAGCTGCACTGCCCCTTTACCCACACTGATTCATGAAGGAGGTTAGACCAGGACATCAGGACTGTATCATTACATCTAACACACTGAGAAAGCAATTCTTAGCTATGGTGGGGGTATGTTCTCTCTTTATGAGTGTTGCCGCCTGCTTATGATTGGTTAGTGTCCTACGGAAAACAATACACATCACTAGTGAAAACTCTGATAAAACACACTTTGATTAAAAAAAAATAACCATAACTCTTTGGGTGCCAAATACTTTGATTGCCATCTCCAAAAGACAAAATAAAAAAACAATTATATTCTGCTCTTCAGCCACTATTACATCAAGTAACCAATTCAACATGAAGAATCTGGTGAAAGATCCTCTTCATCCACATACAGGTGCATCTCAATAAATTTGAATATCAAAAAGTTAATTTATTTCAGTACTTCAATACAAAAAGGGAAAACCATATATTATAGAGTCATTATACACAGAGTGATCTATTTCAAGTGCTTATTTCTGTTAATGTTGATGATTATGGCTTACAGCCAATGAAAACCCAAAAGTCAATATCTCAGAAAATTAGATTAAAAAACGGATTTTTGTGTACTCACCATAAAATCGTTTTCTCTTAGCCATCATTGGGGGACACAGGACCATGGGTGTTATGCTGCCTATCCATAGGAGGACACTAAGATGCAAAAGCATAGCTCCTCCTCTGCAGTATACACCCCCTGGCCAGGCCAGGCAGCCTCAGTTTTAGTACTCAAGCAGTAGGAGAGAAAAAAAAAAAAAAAAACAGTAAAAACTTCTCAACAGAGGAACAAGAGAAAAAAAAAGAGTCATAACCAAATAAGGTACTGAGAGAACCAAGGCCCAACAGGGTGGGTGCTGTGTCCCCCAATGATGGCTAAGAGAAAACGATTTTACGGTGAGTACACAAAAATCCATTTTTCTCTGACGCCTCATTGGGGGACACAGGACCATGGGACGTCCTAAAGCAGTCCATCGGTGGAAAAGGTAAAAAAAACAAGATAACGCAACCCAAGGACTAGGAACCAGTCCCAGACAGCCTGGAGCACCTACTGAGAGAGGTGCTCTACTGCCGTTTGCAGAATTTTCCTACCCAGATTTGCCTCAGCTGAAAACTGGGTATGGACTCTGTAATGCTTTGAAAAAGTATGTAGGCTAGACCAGGTCGCAGCCTTACACACCTGTTCCACTGAAGCCTGATGCCGAATGGCCCACGAAGCGCCAACTGCTCGCGTGGAATGAGCCCGCAGTCCACTAGGAATGGGCTTGAGTTGCAAGCGGTAGACTTCCTGGCTCGCAGAGCGAATCCAGCGAGCCAGAGTGACCTTTGAAGCTGCCTGTCCCTTCTTAGGATCCTCAGGAATGACGAACAAAGAGTCCGTTTTCCTAAAGGGGGCTGTCCTGGATATGTAATATCTGAGAGCTCTGACGAGGTCTAACGAATGATAACAGAAAGCACAAGAGAGAGGTGTTCAATGCCGCGCCAATAGATCACTTCAGCAGATGTTCAGATCAGTGTCACTTTATTGTTATTCAGGTAGACGCGTTTCTGGAGCATCTGCCCCCTTCATCAGGACCACCAGGAATAGAAATAACATCCAATCTGTCCAGGTCAGACAGCACATACAATATATAGACATAATGACGTCATGGGGACATCCCTCAAAAAGAAAAAAATGAGCGGGAAAGGATGCCACGTTGCAAGTTGTGACGTCCTATATACCCTTCCCACAAAAGTACAAAAAACACCTTTACAAATCATATATCGGTAGATCATTAGGATGTATCCCTTTATAAAGAGAAAAAAAATGGGAAAAATTTTTTTTTATAATATTGACAAATAGAAAAAGAGAAAAAAATCTAGATCGGGTATACCATCAATGTATAAAACCATTGCTTCTGTGTATAATCACGAAATCACTAAATATAGCAACGTGGCATCCTTTCCCGCTCATTTTTTTCTTTTTGAGGGATGTCCCCATGACGTCATTATGTCTATATATTGTATGTGCTGTCTGACCTGGACAGATTGGATGTTATTTCTATTCCTGGTGGTCCTGATGAAGGGGGCAGATGCTCCAGAAACGCGTCGACCTGAATAACAATAAAGTGACACTGATCTGAACATCTGCTGAAGTGATCTATTGCCACGGCATTGAACACCTCTCTCTTGTGCTTTCTGTTATCTACCGGTTTTGGTGGCTGCAGCCCTGGATCTATGATATATGCGGTTATAGTAGTTGTGGCTTCTCACAACTGCAATTGGTGAGTAATTTTACTCCCCCCTCCCTACCCCTCACATATTGGGGTAAGACCCTATTGCGCTTGTTTTTCCACAGCCTTTTCTCCGAGGTCTAACGAATGCAGAGACCTTTCCACCCTATGAACTGGGTGTGGACAAAAGAAAGGCAGAACAATGTCCTCGTTCAAATTAAACGGGGTAGGAACCTTTGGAAGAAAATCCGGAAGGGGGCGTAGAACCACCTTGTCCTGCTGAAAGATCAGAAAAGGCTCGCGGCAAGAGAGTGCTGCCAGCTAAGAAACTCGTCTGATGGACGTAATTGCCACCAGGAATGTTACCTTCCAGGACAGAAGAGCAAGGAAGGATTCCTTGAGAGGTTCAAAGGGAGACCTCTGGAAACCGTCCAGAACGAGATTGAGGTCCCATGGGTCCAGCGGCCGTTTGTACGGGGGAACTAGATGGGAAACGCCCTGGAGGAAGGTCTTGACTTGCGGTTTTTGAGCCAGGCGGCATTGATATAGAAGATTGAGAGCGCTGAGAACTGCCCTTTAAGGGAACTGAGAGCCAACCCCGCTTGCAAACCAGACTGTAGAAAGTCGAGAATTCTAGGGATGGCCAGAGGAATAGGCTGGACGTTAGTTTCTCTGCACCATGAAAAGAAGATTTTCCACATACGGTGGTAAATGCGGGATGAAGCAGGCTTTCGGGCGCTGATCATGGTGGAAATAACCGCGGGGGAGAATCCCGCTCTTGTTAATACCCAGGTCTCAATGGCCATGCAGTCAGCTTCAGGGCTCTGGAGTTCTGATGGGAAATGGGCCCTTGGGTCAGCAAGACTGGGATGCCTGGAAGGCGCCGCGGTAGGTTTGCGAGCATTTGTACTAATTCGGCGTACCAGGCGCGCCTGGGCCAGTCCGGTGCTATCAGTATCACCGGGACTCCCTCTGCCTTGATCTTCCTGATTACCCGCGGCAGCAGGGGTAGAGGTGGAAATATGTAAGGCAGGCGGGAGTGGTGCCAGGAGTAGACTAGAGCATCCGCGCCGATGGACTGCGGGTCGCGTGACCTGGCTATGAACGCGAGTACCTTTGCGTTCAACCTTGAGGCCATTAGATCCACGTTTGGTGTGCCCCAGCGAGTGCAGATGTGTAGAAACACTTCTGGGTGGAGAGACCTTTCTCCGGCGGCCAGGCCTTGGCGACTTAGAAAGTCTGCTGCCCAGTTCTCTACCCCCGGTATACCGCTGATATCACTGACCCCGTCGACTCGGCCCAGCTGAGGATCTTGTGAGCCTCGAGATAAGCTGCTTTGCTGCGGATGCCCCCCTGCTGATTAATATAGGCTACAGCTGTCGCATTGTCCTATTGGACTCGAATCTGACGACCCGCTAGCAGAGGGCAGAACGCCCTGAGCGCTAGGAAGATCACACGGATTTCCAGGATGTTTATGGGTAGGGAAGACTCCTGGGGCGTCCAACGTCCTTGAGCAGTGTGGTGCCGGTACACTGCTCCCCAGCCTAGGAGGCTGGCGTCCGTGGTCAGGACCAGGCAGTTCACTGGGAGAAAATATCTCCCCTTCGATAGGGATGAGGACCGAAGCCGCCAGCGGAGTGCATACCTGACTGAAGGCGTCAGGTGAAGATGTTTGTCCAGGGAGAAGGGGCTCTTGTCCCAGGCAGCTAGAAGGACTAGCTGCAGTGGGCGGAGATGCAGATGAGCAAAAAGGTACTGCCTCCATAGCCGCCACCATCCTGCCGAGCACCTTCATGCTGAATCGAATGGAGCGAGACAGAGGACATAGAAGGCAGCGTACCGCTTGTCGAAGAGCGATCGCCTTGTCCAGGGGGAGATAGATCAAGCCCCGACGGGTGTCCAGGGACATGCCCAGGAAGGTGATGGATCATGCTGGGACCGGGGATGATTTGTCTAGATTCAGTAGCCACCCTAAGCGGGATAGGGTGTCCAAGGTGATCTGTACGCTGGTTGAGCAGTCGCGTAAGGAGGGGCCTTGATGAGGAAGTCGTCCAAGTAAGGGAGAACGACCACTCCCCTGGCGTGAAGGACGCTCATGGCAGCCGCCATGACTTTGGTGAAAACCCTTGGTGCGGTGGCAAGGCCGAAGGGTAGGGCTACAAATTGAAAATGGGAGTCCTGAACTGAGAAGCGGAGGAACTTTTGGTGATCTGGAGCAATGGGTATGTGAAGGTACGCGTCCTTGATATCTATGGAGGCGAGGAATTCCCCTTCGACCATGGATGCAATAATGGACCTTAGGGACTCCATTCTGAATCTCCATACGTGCACATGTTTGTTCAGGTGTTTGAGGTCCAGGATGGGTCGAACTGACCCAATCCTTTTTGGGCACCACAAAAGAGGTTGGAATAAAAACCCCTGAACGTCTCGACGTCCGGGACAGGTATTATCACTCCTGCTGTTTGGAGCGAGTGGATTGCTGAGAAAAAGGCCCCGCGTCGTTTTCGAGTCTTTGGTGGTTTGAGAGAAGGAACCGACTCGGGGGTCTGGTCCGAAATTCTATGTGGTAACCGGAAGACACAAGGTCTCGCACCCATTTGTCGTCTGAGGCGGCAGCCCAGATGTGTTGAAAAGAGCCGCAGTCGACCCTCCTACAATGAGTGTGTCTTCCGGGGCGCCAAAGGAGTCATGAGGGGGGAAAACGTCGTAGCCGAGTCTCCCTAGTCCTGGACTGTTTCGGTCTAGGCTGCCATGACGAAGTGGGTTTCAGGGAGAGCCAAGGTCGGTCGGTCCCTGCGTAGTCCGCAGCTAGTGGCGGGGCAGAGCGGGATGTCAACCAACCAAATGAGTTCCGAAAGGAGCGGAACGAGGACGTCTGGTGAAGGTCTTCCTGAGCTTCAGCTGGGGAAGGGAGGTACTTTTTCCTCCCGTGGCGTCAGAAATGAGCTTGTCCAGACGTTCGCCAAACAAATCGGTCTGGAAAAAAGGGAAGGCCCGTGAGAGACTTCTTGGAAGCAGAGTCCGCTCGCCATTGTCTGAGCCAGAGAGCTCTACGGATGGCTATGCTATTTGAGGCGGCAAAAGCTGCGCAGGTAGCAGCATCAATGGAGGCCTGCATGAGGTACTCCGCCGCAGCGGCAATTTGAGCTGTTACCTCTGTGACAGAATGAGGGAACTGGGATTCCTCAAGCGAAGTGTTAAGGGATTCTGCCCAGACCGAGATCGCCTTTGCGACCCACACAGAGGCAAAGGAGGGCGAGAGGGAGGAACCCGCAGCCTCAAAGGCAGAGCGGGCGAGGTGCTCCACCTGTCTGTCGGGTTCTTGATGGAGGAACCATCGGGTAACGACAGGAGCGTTTTTGTGGCAAGGCGGGAGACCGGGGGGTTGACCAAGGACGGATCGGCCCAGCCCTTAGGGGCAGGTGGGGCAAAAGGGTACCGGGACTCCATGAGTTTACGGTTACCGAAGCGCCTGTCAGGCTTCTCCCTTTGCTTTGTGAGGATATCCTGAAACTCTGGGTGATCAGCGAAAACCTTTTGGGGTTTCCTTGCCCTCTTAAAGGAGACCACATGGTCAGTGGTAGTGGATGGGGGATCCTCCACATGCAGAGCTTGATTGATGCTATAAGGGAGTCTATTGCAGTTTGATCATCTGGGGAGGGTGAAACCAAGGAATCATCCTGGTACAAACAGCATTCTCCCTCCATCTCTTCAGAAGCCATGGAGCGTGTGGTAGAGCCTGCCCTGTGTGCTCCCGAGGGAGAGCCCGCTGAAGACACCCGGCCGTGTGCTCTTTTCCTGATCCCTGCAACCGGTGAAGCATGTGCCCGGATTACCTCAGAAGGATCCTCCATAGGTCCATAGGGGTATCATTAGGCTGCGTTCCGTCCAGGGACCCAGAAGGGTGTGGAGGACGACATTGCATAGGCAGCACCAGGTTCTGTGACAGTTTTTCCATGAATTGGGACAGAAACTGTGCCCATTCCGGTGGGCTGGGAACCCTAGGCTCTGGGCTGACGGTTGCGGCGGTGGTGGCAGGGGGGTCTTGGGGAGCTATAGGGACACAGGACTCACAGAGAGAAGAGGTGTGTTTACGTGGTAACTCAGCATGGCAGGCAGTGCAGGCTGAATAATAGACTATGTGGGCTTTAGCACTCTTAGTGCCCTTAGAATTCTGTATGTTCCTAATAGGACTATGCCAGGAGGGGGAGCAATGCTCAGCAGAGCTGCAAGTGAAGCAAGCACCTTATCCGAATCAGCCTATGGCCCTGTCCTCAGGAAGGATGAAGCTCTATGGAGAGCTTCGCACGCATTCCTGAGGGGGGCGGGGCTTAGCGCTAAAAGAGCGCAAAGATGAAGTCAGTGTACCCCCCCCCCGCTGTGGGTAGTAAAAACCGGCGGGAAGGGAGCTTCTGATAGTTTTCCTCCCTCTCCCTCCAGTCAGCACACAGCTTGTCACTGGTGGTTATCAGCCGGCTTTTCTGCTAAAGCAAATAAACAGCGTGAGTCCCTGAGCTCTGTGCACTCCCCCTGCCACCGGGAAATTATCTGTGCACATTCTCTGCAAACAGGAGTGACTTCCCCCTCCTCCAGCCAGCAAGCTAGAGAAAAGTTAACCCTGTGTGTTCAGGATCCTTCTCTCCTCCTTGCACCCAGCAAGGGACTTTCTCATAATAAATACTGTAGATGTCCTGGGGCCTTCCCTGCAGCGTCTTTTCTCCCTTTGTCTGGGAAACCAGTCAGGGGGGGATCTCACCTTAAAACACTGCTTCCGTCCAGGCAGTGAAAATAGCAGATTCAGCTTGCTGTGTCCAGTCACGCCGGTGCCATATTCAACTCAGAGCCTGCAAAGAGGGGCTGAGGAATTGGTGCCATATTCAACTCAGAGCCTGCAAAGAGGGGCTGAGGAATTGTGCTATAGGGGCATAGGCCTCTACCCTGGGCTTTGGAAAATCGGTGTCTGTGGAACCCGTCGTCCAGCCCAGGATCCAGCGTCGCAGGAGGGGGTACGTGGAGGCGACACTCCACGTTCCCGCCCGTTGATGGTAGTGGGAGATCGGTCCCAAAAGGAAACAGTCGCCCTCAAAAATTAACAAACCTTGAAAGGAAGTGCCTCCTACAGACACTAAGCTAAAACTGAGGCTGCCTGGCCTGGCCAGGGGGTGTATACTGCAGAGGAGGAGCTATGCTTTTGCATCTACTTATGCTGCCTATCCATAGGAGGACACTAACACCCATGGTCCTGTGTCCCCCAATGAGGCATCAGAGAAATATTTTTTTCAGTTGGTCTTACATAAATTCAGAAAAGTCTGTACAGTAAATGCACTCAATACTTTGTCAGGGCTCCTTTTGCATGAATTAATGCATCAATGCGGTGTGGCATGGAGGCATTCAGCCTGTGGCACTGTTGAGGTGTTATGGAAGCCCAGGTTGCTTTGATAGCAGCCATCAGCATTGTGGGATCTGCTGTCTCATCTTCCTCTTGACAATACCACATAGATTCTCAATGGGGTTTAGGTCAGGCGAGTTTGATGGCCAATCAAGCACAGTGATACTGTGATTATTACACCAGGTATTGGTATTTTGGCAGTGTGGACAGGTGCCAAGTCCTGCTGAAAAATGACACTTCCATCTCCAAAAAAAATTGTCAGCAGAAGGAAGCATGAAGTCTCTAAAATTTCCTGGTAGACGGTTGCGCTGACCTTGGTCTTGATAAAATACAGTAGATCTACACCAGCAGATGACATGGCACCCAAAACCATCACAGTTTGTGGAAACTTCACACTAGACCTCAAGGAGTTTGGATTGTGGCATCTCCACTCTTCCTCCAGACTCTGGGACCTTAATTTCCAAATGAAATGCATAATTTACTTTCATCTGAAACCAACACCTTGGACCACTGAGCAAACAGTCCAGTTATTTTTCTCCTTACCTAGGTAAGATGCTTCTAGCATTGTCAATTGGTCATGAATGGCTTAACACAAGAAATATGACAGTTGTAGCCCATGTCCTGGATACATCTGTGTGTGGTGGTTCTTGAAGCACTGACTCCAGCAGCAGTCCACTCCTTGTGAATCTCCCCCAAATTTTTGAATGGCCTTTTCTTAACAATCCTATCAAGGCTGCGGTCATCCTGGTTGCTTGAGCACTTTTTAACTTCCACTCAACTTTCCATTAATGTGCTTGAATACAGCACTCTCTGAACTACCAGCTTCTTTAGCAATGACCTTTTGTGGCTTACCCTCCTTGTGGAGTGTGTCAATGACTGCCTTCTGGACATTGTCAACTCAGCAGTCTTACGCATGATTGTGTAGCCTACAGAAACAGACTAAGGCCAAGTTCACACACGGCATCTTTTGCTGCGTTTTTGAGGTCACAAAGATGCACCAAAATGCATGCATTTCCTTCTCCCAGCAAAGTCTGAGATTTCTATTTTGCTGTCTACACTGGGCATCCTTTGTTGGATGCATCTTGGCTGCATTTTTCAAAATGCAGCATGTCAATTCTTTTTGCGTTTTTACCGCGTTTTTGAGCCCTCCAATCAGTAGATTTGACTTAAACGCATGGGGCAAAACGCGGGAAAAACGCATTGCGGTTTTGGTGCATTTTAAGATGCACTCAAGATGCACTGACAAAAAAGATGCCGCGTGTGAACATAGCTTAAGGGACCATTTTAAACGCTTAGGAAGCCTTTGCAGGTGTTTTGTGGTAATTCTAATTTTTTGAGATAATGACTTTTGGATTTTCATTGGCTGTAAGCCATAATCATCAACATTAACAGAAATAAATACTTGAAATAGATCCCTCTGTGTGTAATTACTCTATATAATATACCGTATTTTTCGCTTTATAAGACGCACTTTTGTTCCCCCAAATATTGGGGGAAAGTAGGGGGTGCATCTTATAATTCGAATATACGGGGGGGGTTGTATAATATTATACACACATATATACACACACACACACACACACACACACACACACACTGTGTTCCAAATTATGCAAAAAATATTTTTTCATAGTCCTAAATTAACTTTATGAATTGCAGTCATTGTTATTTTCCAGTCATCTACTATTCGAGTATAATTGAAATGTTCTTGATCAAACTGCCTATGAAAACAGTATATTTTTAAAACTAAAAAACACTCAAAATGCATGTTCCAAATTATGCACAGCAGTGTTTTCAATCTTTTTATTTTTACATAGTTACATAGTTACTTAGGTTGAAAAAAGACCTAGGTCCATCTAGTTCAACCTTCCTCCAGAAAAACAAAATGGTCAATTGTGAAATTATAAGCATTATCAGCTTATTACAACATGAAATCAAACAGTTTTCAAGTCAAAACTTAATTCTAGGTGATGTTACATTTGCACATAGGACCCCTTGTTTGAAAGAAGCTTCTGAACTCTCTCGTCCATTGAATGTCAGTTTTTGGATGGTTTGTGCTTCAATTGTTTTGCATGTGGACAGAATACCCTCCCAGAGCTGGTGCTTAGATGTGAACTGCCTCCCGCCATCATAGACACTCCTTTTGATGATGCTCCAGAGGTTCTCAATGGGGTTGAGGTCAGGGGAAGATGGTGGCCACACCATAAGTTTGTCCTCTTTTATGCCCATAGCAGCCAGAGATGCAGATGTGTTATTTGCAGCATGAGACGGTGCATTATCATGCATGAAAATGATCTTGCTGCGGAATGCACGGTTCTTCCTCCTGAACCATGGCAGAAAGTGCTGTTTTAGAAACTCCACATAGATTATGGAGTTCATCTTTACCCGTTCAGGGATCCTAAAGGGGCCGACAATCTCTCTCCCCATGATTTCAGCCCAAAACATTACTCCACCTCCTCCTTGTTGGCGCTTTAGTCGTGTTTTCATGGGGTGTCCATCAACCAGCCATCCTCCACTCCATCCATCTGGACCATCGAGCGTTGCACGGCACTCATCGGTGAACAAAACAGTTTGGAAGTCAGTCTTCATGTATCGTTTGGCCCACTGGAGCCGTTTCTGCTTGTGTGCAGTGAATATAGGTGGTCGACAGGATGGCTTACGCACAGCTGCAAACCTCTGAAGGACCCTGCATCTTGTAGTTCTGGGGACGTTGGAGGCACCAGCAGCTTCAATAACTTGTCTGCTGCTATGACAAAGCATTTTAGCTGCTGCTCTTTTAACCTGACGCAATTGCTGGTTGGAAAGAGTCCTCAATTTTTCCTTATCAGCACGCATACGTGTGCGCTGTGAATCAGCTACATATTTCTTGATTGTGCGATGATCACGATGAAGTGTCTTGGCAATGTTGATTGTAGTTATGCCTTGACCTAAATACTCCACAATTTGTTGCTTCTCAGCAGCCGACACATCCTTTTTCTTTCCCATTTTGGCAAAAAATGTAGCCTGCTTAATAATGTGGAACAGCCTTCTTAAGTAGTCTTGCCTTTATTTGGACAAACCTTCCAAACTAATGTGCACAGGTATCTGCAATTGCTTTCAGTGATCTAAAGAGCCCTGACACACATCACCATCAAGGAGTTTAAATGACAAACAAAAAATTTCTAACCTTATCACTCCTAAACTCTTTTTGCATAATAATTTGGAACACAGTGGAACATACACATACATACATACATACATACACACACACACACACACACACACACACACACACACACACACGAGTCCAGGGGAGGTGGGGGCAGGTGAAGGCTGCAGAAAGGCAGCGTTAGATCCCCTGCTTCCGCTCATATAATATGCAATTCTGCTGACCATCACTGGGGTGCTGAAACCGCACCACAGTGATGGGCTGGGGCAGCGGCGCATATTATATCTGCCTGCGCCCCCCTTTGATGGCACATGCCCCCCTGTGTTAGATATAGCCCCCATACTGCTGCCCATAGTAAAATAAAAAACTCTTTATTTACCTCCTCCAGCGCTGATCTCCCGGTCTCTCTGCTGCCGCTGTCATCAGGCACGCAGAGATGATATCACTCTGCTGTGCCGATCACATGACCGGCACCGAGAACCAGAAAAAGTAGGAGCTCAGCAGCACGGAGGGAGACACAAGGGAGGACAGCACTGGAGAAGGTAAAGTAAAAAGTGTTTATTTTACTATGGGCAGCAGCATGGCAGCGATATCCAACACAGGGGGAGGTGTGCCATCCATAGGGGGCCATATCCAACACAGGGGGAGGTGTGCCATCCATAGGGGGCCGTGTGCCATCTATAGGAGACCTGTGCCATCTATAGGAGACCTGTGCCAGCAGTAGAGGATATGTGCCAGCAATAGGGGACGTGTTACAGCACAGGGGGACGTGTGGCATAAATAGGGGACGTGTTCCATCAATAGGAGACATGTGCCAGCAATGGGGGACGTGTACTAGCACAAGGGGGCTATATTCAATATAAGGGGGCCATATCCAGATTAAGGGGGCTAATTTTAGGATGGGGGGCTATGAGGGACATATACCCTTTATGATTTGTTAGATGGACACTGGCATTATAAGACGGACCCCATTTAACATTAAAAAAAAAAATTCTCTTTTCCTTCACCAAATTTGGGGGTGCGTCTTATAAAGCGAAAAATACAGTATGTGTTTCCCTTTTTGTATTGAATTACTGAAATAAATTAACTTTTTGAGGATATTTAATTTGTTGAGATGCACTTGTATGTATATTCTCTAATACCGTAGCACTTTGATTTTTTTCTTTCCATTGCAACTCTTAGAGCTTTAGCCTGTGTTGTGTTGTACACCAATGTTACAGATTTCAACTTTATTTATCAGCTAAAAAAGTACATTAGACTTACTTGTACTTATCCAGGAATTCAGGATGGGGATTGACTGGGTCCAGGGGTCCATAAATGAAATGCACTATTGGTACAAAATGAAAATTGTAACGTAAGCAGTTTTTTAGGATTTTGTAAGTAACTGATCCCCTTCCATCACAGTGACAATATGTTAATATGTTTCTAAAATCTAACATCAGAGGACAGCAGGTGATGACCCGAACAGTTTCCTCTGGGTAAACTACATTTTGGAAGCTGGAGATTTCAATAGGGTGAATGTTTAGTTTTTTAATGGCGTTTAGTAGTATCGCGGAGGGGGGCAGGCACGACAGTAAAAACACACCCATATTATGCTTGGCTGATGAGGGACAAATGAACAGTAATTCGCAACTAAAGGATGCCAACATGCTGACCCAGTGCATGAGAATGGAGTTCTACTTTGTAATTCAAACCCATTTATCAATCAATTAGCCTATTTTCAGTCTTAAGAAAAGAAAAGCAGCAATGCTACATTTATCAAAACTCCCAAAAAGTTGCACCAACAACATAGCCCGCTCTGCCATGCTGTTGTCGTAACTCCCATGTACCGGTTTTCATAGACACGCCTCTAGTGAATAGGACCTCGAAGCAGATATTTTCATCTCGGCAGAGGTGATAACCCTTAATAGATAATTACTACATGTAAAGAAGGGAATTTTGTTTACTTACCGTAAATTCCTTTTCTTCTAGCTCTAATTGGGAGACCCAGACAATTGGGTGTATAGCTACTGCCTCCGGAGGCCACACAAAGTATTACACTTAAAAGTGTAAGGCCCCTCCCCTTCTGCCTATACACCCCCCGTGGGATCACGGGCTCCTCAGTTTTAGTGCAAAAGCAAGAAGGAGGAAAGCCAATAAACTGGTTTAAGCAAATTCAATCCGAAGGAATATCGGAGAACTGAAACCATTCAACATGAACAACATGTGTATACAAAAAAACAGGGGCGGGTGCTGGGTCTCCCAATTAGAGCTAGAAGAAAAGGAATTTACGGTAAGTAAACAAAATTCCCTTCTTCTTTGTCGCTCTATTGGGAGACCCAGACAATTGGGATGTCCAAAAGCAATCCCTGGGTGGGTAAAATAATACCTCGTGATAGGGCCGTAAAACGGCCCTTTTCTACAGGTGGGCAATCGCCGCCTGAAGGACTTGTCTACCTAGGCTGGCGTCCGCCGAAGCATAGGTATGCACCTGATAATGCTTGGTAAAAGTGTGCAGACTCGACCAGGTAGCCGCCTGGCACACCTGCTGAGCCGTAGCCTGGTGCCGTAATGCCCAGGACGCACCCACGGCTCTGGTAGAATAGGCCTTCAGCCCTGAGGGAACCGGAAGCCCCGCAGAACGGTAGGCTTCAAGAATTGGTTCCTTGATCCACTGAGCCAGGGTGGATCTGGAAGCTTGCGACCCTTTACGCTGACCAGCGACAAGGACAAAGAGTGCATCCGAGCGGCGCAGAGGCGCCGTGCGGGAAATGTAGATTCTGAGTGCTCTCACCAGATCCAACAAATGCAAATCCTTTTCACATTGATGAATTGGATGAGGACACAAAGAAGGTAAGGAGATATCCTGATTGAGATGAAAGGGGGATACCACCTTAGGGAGAAACTCCGGAATCGGGCGCAGAACCACCTTGTCCTGGTGAAACACCAGGAAGGGAGATTTGCATGACAGCGCTGCTAGCTCGGACACTCTCCGAAGAGACGTGACCGCTACTAGAAAGGCCACTTTCTGTGAAAGGCGAGACAGGGAAACATCCCTCATAGGCTCGAAAGGCGGCTTCTGGAGAGCAATTAGAACCCTGTTCAGATCCCAGGGCTCTAACGGCCGCTTGTATGGAGGGACGATATGACAAACCCCTTGCAGGAACGTGCGTACGTGAGGAAGTCGTGCTAGGCGCTTCTGAAAAAATACAGATAGCGCAGAGACTTGTCCCTTAAGGGAGCCGAGCGACAAACCTTTTTCCAACCCGGATTGCAGGAAGGAAAGAAAAGTAGGCAATGCAAATGGCCAGGGAGAAACTTCCTGAGCAGAGCACCAAGCTAAGAATATCTTCCACGTCCTGTGGTAGATCTTGGCAGAGGTTAGTTTCCTAGCCTGTCTCATGGTGGCAATGACCTCTTGAGATAATCCTGAAGACGCTAGGATCCAGGACTCAATGGCCACACAGTCAGGCTCAGGGCCGCAGAATTCTGATGGAAAAACGGCCCTTGAGACAGCAAGTCTGGCCGGTCTGGTAGTGCCCACGGTTGTCCTACCGTGAGATGCCACAGATCCGGGTACCACGACCTCCTTGGCCAGTCTGGAGCGACGAGGATGGCGCGGCGGCAGTCGGACCTGATCTTGCGTAGCACTCTGGGCAACAGCGCCAGAGGTGGGAACACATAAGGCAGTCGGAACTGCGACCAATCTTGAACTAAGGCGTCCGCCGCCAGAGCTCTGAGATCGTGAGACCGTGCCATGAAGGCCGAGACCTTGTTGTTGTGCCGGGACGCCATTAGGTCGACGTCCGGCATCCCCCAGCGGCGACAAATTTCCTGAAACACGTCCGGGTGAAGAGACCATTCCCCTGCGTCCATACCCTGGCGACTGAGGAAGTCTGCTTCCCAGTTTTCTACGCCCGGGATGTGAACTGCGGATATGGTGGATGCTGTGTCTTCCACCCACGTCAGAATCCGCCGGACTTCCTGGAAGGCTTGCCGACTGCGTGTCCCTCCTTGGTGGTTGATGTATGCCACCGCTGTGGAGTTGTCCGACTGAATTCGGATCTGCTTGCCTTCCAGCCACTGCTGGAAGGCTTGTAGGGCCAGAAACACTGCTCTGATTTCCAGAACGTTGATCTGAAGGGTGGACTCTTGCTGAGTCCACGTACCTTGAGCCCTGTGGTGGAGAAAAACTGCTCCCCACCCTGATAGACTCGCGTCCGTTGTGACCACCGCCCAGGATGGGGGTAGGAAAGACTTTCCTATTGACAATGAGGTGGGAAGAAGCCACCACTGAAGAGAATCCTTGGCCGTCTGAGAAAGGGAGACGTTCCTGTCTAGGGACGTCGACTTCCCGTCCCATTGGCGGAGAATGTCCCATTGTAGTGGACGCAGATGAAACTGCGCGAAAGGGACTGCCTCCATTGCTGCTACCATCTTCCCCAAGAAGTGCATGAGGCGTCTCAAGGGGTGCGACTGGCCCTGAAGGAGAGATTGCACCCCTGTCTGTAGTGAACGCTGTTTGTCCAGCGGAAGCATCACTATCGCTGAGAGAGTATGAAACTCCATGCCAAGGTATGTTATCGATTGGGTCGGGGTCAGATTTGACTTTGAAAAGTTGATGATCCACCCGAAACTCTGGAGAGTCTCCAGCGCAACGTTCAGGCTGTGTTGGCATGCCTCTTGAGAGGGTGCCTTGACAAGTAGATCGTCCAAGTAAGGGATCACAGAGTGACCCTGAGAGTGCAGGACTGCTACTACTGCTGCCATGACCTTGGTGAAGACCCTTGGGGCTGTCGCCAGACCGAAAGGCAGGGCTACGAACTGAAGGTGTTCGTCTCCTATAACGAAGCGTAGAAAACGCTGGTGCTCTGGAGCAATCGGCACGTGGAGATAAGCATCTTTGATGTCTATTGATGCTAGGAAATCTCCTTGAGACATTGAGGCGATGACGGAGCGGAGGGATTCCATCCGGAACCGCCTGGTTTTCACATGCTTGTTGAGCAGTTTTAGGTCCAGAACAGGACGGAAAGACCCGTCCTTTTTTGGCACCACAAACAAATTGGAGTAAAAACCGTGACCTTGCTCCTGAAGAGGAACAGGGATCACCACTCCTTCTGCCTTTAGAGTGCACACCGCCTGCAGAAGAGCATCGGCTCGGTCGGGAGGCGGAGACGTTCTGAAGAATCGAGTCGGAGGACGAGAACTGAACTCTATCCTGTACCCGTGAGACAGAATGTCTCTCACCCATCGGTCTTTGACCTGTGGCAGCCAAATGTCGCCAAAGCGGGAGAGCCTGCCACCGACCGAGGATGCGGAGAGAGGAGGCCGAAAGTCATGAGGAAGCCGCCTTGGTAGCGGTTCCTCAGGCTGCTTTCTTTGGGCGTGACTGAGCCCGCCAAGAATCTGAGCTCCTCTGATCCTTTTGAGTCCTTTTGGACGAGGAGAATTGGGACCTGCCCGAGCCTCGAAAGGACCGAAACCTCGACTGTCCCCTCCTCTGTTGGGGTTTGTTTGGTCTTGGCTGAGGTAAGGATGAATCCTTACCCTTGGACTGTTTAATGATTTCATCCAATCTCTCACCAAACAGTCTGTCACCAGAAAATGGCAAACTGGTTAAGCACTTCTTGGAAGCAGAATCTGCCTTCCATTCCCTTAACCACAAGGCTCTGCGTAAAACAACGGAGTTGGCGGACGCCACTGCCGTACGGCTCGTAGAGTCCAGGACAGCATTAATAGCGTAAGACGCAAATGCAGACATTTGAGAGGTTAAGGACGCTACTTGCGGAACCGATGTACGTGTGACAGTGTCAATCTGCGCAAGACCAGCTGAAATAGCTTGGAGTGCCCATACAGCTGCGAATGCTGGAGCAAACGACGCGCCGATAGCTTCATAGATGGATTTCAACCAGAGCTCCATCTGTCTGTCAGTGGCATCTTTAAGTGAAGCCCCATCTTCCACTGCAACTATGGATCTAGCCGCAAGCCTGGAGATTGGGGGATCCACCTTTGGACACTGGGTCCAGCTCTTGACCACGTCAGGGGGAAAGGGATAACGTGTATCCTTAAGACGTTTGGAGAAACGCTTATCTGGATAAGCGTGGTGTTTCTGGACTGCCTCTCTAAAGTCAGAGTGGTCCAGAAAAGTACTCAATTTACGCTTGGGATACCTGAAATGGAATTTCTCCTGCTGTGAGGCTGACTCCTCCACTGGAGGAGCTGGGGGAGAAATATCCAACATTTTATTGATGGACGCTATGAGATCATTCACCATTGCGTCCCCATCAGGTGTATCCAGATTGAGAGCGGTCTCAGGATCAGAATCCTGATCCGCTACCTCTGCCTCATCATACAGAGAGTCCTCCTGCTGGGACCCTGACCAGTGTGATGAAGTCGAGGGTCGCTCCCAGCGAGCTCGCTTAGGCTGTCTGGGACTGTCGTCCGTGTCAGAGCCTTCACCCCGGGATGCATGGGACCCCCCCGGAGCACGGATTTGTTCCAAATGAGGGGGGCCAGGGAGCATTGAATCAACAGTGCCCATGGTCTGAGTTACCGGTCTGGACTGCAAAGTCTCTAGGATTTTAGTCATAGTCACAGACAATCTATCAGCAAAAACTGCAAACTCCGTCCCTGTCACCTGGACAGTGTTCACAGGTGATTCTCCTTGGGCCACCTCTAGCAGAGACCCCGGCTGAGCAAGTGCTACAGGGGCCGAACATTGCACACAATGGGGGTCAGTGGCACCTGCCGGTAGAACAGCCTCACATGCGGTACAAGTAGCATAGAAAGCCTGTGCCTTGGCCCCCTTGCTTTTTGCGGACGACATGCTGTTGTCTAATAATCTAGGAGGGTATATAGCCAAGAATAGCGACCGTACAGTGCAATGTATAGCATACAAGCATAAAGTACAAATGAACACTTCGGCACTAGTGGGGTCAGCACCTCAGGTGCTGCTTACCGCCCGCTCAAAAGCGGTTGTGTGGTCGCCAGAATCCCGTGTCTGGTTCTCCCAGAGCTTGTCTCCCTTCTCCACTCAGACTGCAAACAGGAATGGCTGCCGGCGTCCTGTGAAGAGGGGCGGGCCGTGGGCGTGCCCCAGACAAAGTGCGGGAAACTGGCGTCCCACTGTGCCCAGTGAGGGGGGTTGGAGTATGCTAAGCAGACTCCAGCCCTCGGCGCTGACGTTCTGAACAGCGTCCCGCCCTTCCCCTGACTGGCAGGCCTGGGGGCGGGAACGAAACGAAACTAGGCCGCAAAAGCCGGGGACTCGATTTATAAGCGCGGCCGTCGTATAAGCACGGCCAGCGCGGAAGTCCCCGGCGCACCACAAGTCCCAGCCGCGCCGCAGTGTAAAAACCGCCAGCAGCGGCCGGCGCGGCAGTTCCTAATACATAAACTCACTCAGCAAAGCTGCAGTGAGTAATAGCACAAGCGCGCCGCGCTGCTGCCCCCGGCGCACTAACACACCCAGCAATGCTGGTGTGTGTGTGCGCGATTTGTACAGGGACACAGAGTACCTTAATGTAGCAGGGCCCTGTCCCTGACGATACTCAGCTCCATGTCCAGCAGATTCCCAGGGGCTGTGGACGGAGCGCGGCCTCATGTGCCTGGAGACCGATAGGATCCCACTTCACCCAGAGCCCTAAGGGGATGGGGAAGGAAAGCAGCATGTGGGCTCCAGCCTCCGTACCCGCAATGGGTACCTCAACCTTAACAAACACCGCCGACAAAAGTGGGGTGAGAAGGGAGCATGCTGGGGGCCCTAGTATGGGCCCTCTTTTCTTCCATCCGACAAAGTCAGCAGCTGCTGCTGACTAAACAGTGGAGCTATGCGTGGATGTCTGACCTCCTTCGCACAAAGCATGAAAACTGAGGAGCCCGTGATCCCACGGGGGGTGTATAGGCAGAAGGGGAGGGGCCTTACACTTTTAAGTGTAATACTTTGTGTGGCCTCCGGAGGCAGTAGCTATACACCCAATTGTCTGGGTCTCCCAATAGAGCGACAAAGAAAGAAATTTTAGAGCAAGTACTGAAAGTCAGCCGGCGCAAACAATCGAAGACGCCACGGACTGCAAGTACAAAAATACAACCACCGATGCTCTTGCAAAGCTACCTTATTTTTCGGACTATAAGACGCAACCGACCATAAGACACACTCTGGTTTTAGAGGCAGAAAATAGGAAAATAAAATTTTAAACAAAAAATGTGGTCATGACACACTATTATGGGTCGAGGATCTACTGCTGACACTGTTATGGTGGTAATGTCCCCAAATTCTCTACTAAGATACCCCATCCTGGTAATGATCCTCCTGCCTTGTATATGATCCCCATCCTTGTATATATGTCCCCCATCCTGGTATATATTCCCATCCTGCTATATACCGCCATCATGGTATAAATTCCCATCCTGCTATATACTGCCATCATGGTATAGCCCCCATCCTGCTACATAGCGCCATCCTGGTATATGCCCTTATCCTGCTATATACCCCTATCCTGCTATATACCCTCATCCATCCTGATATATACCTCCATCCATCCTGCTATATACCCCATCCATCCTGCTATATACCCCCATCCATCCTGCTATATACCCCCATCCATCCTGGTATATGGCCGCATCCTGCTATATACCCCCATCCTGTTATATGGCCAGTATCCTATGGCACACAAAAAAAATAAACGTTTATACTCACCTTTCCACGCTCAATGCAGCATCGCTCCTCCTCCTGTAAGTGTCGGCAGCAGTGCCACAGGAGTGTGGAGCCGTCACTGTTGTCTGCAGCATCGCTCGTCCTCCTGTCTGCCTGTCAGCTGACCTGTGTGCAGACTAGCGCTGCGCACAGTGATGATGTCATCGCTGTGCTCACCGCTCTCTACACAGATCAGCTGGCTGGCAGACAGGAGGAAATTGCGATACTGCAGACAACGGTGACGGGTGAGTATACTTATTCACTCTGCCTCCCTGCGCTGATGATGATGCGCGGGGGGCAGTGAATATAGCCGCATATGATCACTCCAGGCTGTAGTTGCCAGGGGTGATCATGCGGGCCGGCTGTCAATTATGCGCGCACCCCCCACCCATCATCCCGTTCACCTGTCAGTGCCGGCTTCAGCGCTGAGAGATGATAGGCGGGAGGATGGGCGTGCATATGAAATGAGAGGGCCCACGTGGTCACGGCAGGCGCTGCTGCAGCCTGCTCATGCCACAAATGACCCGCTGCACTGCAGCACCCTCATTCCACGCAGCCACATTCAGACTATAAGACGCACCCCCCACTTTCCCCCAACATTTGGGGGGAAAAACGTGCGTCCTATAGTCCGGAAAATACGGTAATTTGCATAGCAATTAAACATGAATTTTGAAGCAAGGGAGGTCCGGGTAATGGCAAAACAGAGATTCCTGGAAATATTTTACATTGACCTATTCTGCAGCAACCCTGCTTGCTTATGGCAAGTGTTACTGATAAATTCCTTTTAAAGGGAACAGGTCAGGTTCCCTCCAACCCAGCAGCATTGATACCTGTATGTCCAAAGTCCTTGCCTAACACTATTCACCAATATCAATGTTTAAAAAAAGACTTACAAACCTCGCTTTCCCTATGTTAATTAGGGCCTTGACTAGTCGAAGGGGCATTAGTTTCCCAGAATAGTCGGGCCTTTTTCCATGATATCACACCCCTGTGGAGGTGATAACATTATTACCAAGCCAAAATCACAGCTAGCTAATGGAAATCTTGAGCGTGCGCGGCTCATTTCAGCCACATCAGTGCGCTTCAGATGCAGGGTGGACACTTCCCAGCTTCATTACGCACACTGCTCATGAAGTTCAGAAAACTACCCACATACACTAAATCTACTGCTACGGTATGACTGCTTTTATAAGTAGAAATAACAGATGGATTAACACAAAACCTAAGAACAGTGTTCTCTAACGTACAATATAGACTATTAGACATTTATTAGATTTCTGAATATCTTTAACCATCTTTCTATCTTCTACAATAATTATTGCATTTACAGTTCATTGAGACATGTATCCTTTTTTGCTTTTGGAAAAGAAAAGAAAAAAAAAAAAAAAAAAAAAATCGCGACTAAAACTCACATGGAACCGATGTATTGGTCAAAGCTCCCACCCAGCGTTCTCTGTGCTTTGTGCGCTGGTTTATATACTGTAAAATACTAATAACCAATATTAAGGTTATAACATTTTATTGTATGTTTGGGACATGTCCTAAATAAAACTAATTCTGAAAATATTTAGAAGTTTAATTTTAGCTATGACTAAGGGTGGTGTCACACATAGCGACGCAGCAGCGATCACGACCAGCGATCTGACCTTATCAGGATCGCTGCTGCGTCGTTACATGGTCGCTGGTGAGCTGTCAAACAGGCAGATCTCACCAGCGACCAGCCCCCAGCCAGCAGCGACGCGTGGAAGCGTAACTAAGGTAAATATCGGGTAACCAAGGAAAGCACTTCTCTTGGTTACCCGATATTTACCTTAGTTACTAGCGTCCGCCGCGCTCACGCTGCCAGTGCCAGCTCCCTGTTCCCTGCACGCCTAGCCAGAGTACACATCGGGTTAATTACCCGATGTGTACTCCAGCTACGTGTGCAGGGAGTGTGAGAGCACACCGCTTAGCGCTGGCTCCCTGCACTCCTAGCCAGAGTACACATCGGATAATTACTCGATGTGAAGTCCGGCTACCTATGCAGGGAGCCAGCACTGGCACCGTGAGAGCGGCGGACGCTAGTAACTAAGGTAAATATCGGGTAACCAAGGAAAGGGCTTCTTGGTTATCCGATGTTTACCGTGGTTACAGCTTACCGCAGGCTGCCAGACGCCTGCTCCCTGCAGTTCGTCGCTCTCTCGCTGTCACACACAGTGATGTGAGCTTCACAGCGGGAGAGCAACGTCCAAAAAATGAAGCAGGACATTCAGCAACGACCGGCGACCTCACAGCAGGGGCCAGGTTGTTGCTGGATGTCACACACAGCGACGGGACGTCGCTGCTACGTCACAGAAAATGGTGACTTAGCAGCGACGTCATTGTCGTCGTCGCTATGTGTGACACCACCTTTAAATTGATCTTTGGTAGGTGTAAGCAGGGCTGTGGAGTCGGTAAGCCAAACCTTCGACTCCGACTCCTCAAATTCTCTTGCACCGACTCAGACTCCGGCTCCGACTCCGACTCCGGCTCCGACTCCGACTCCTACATATATTGCTTATAGTTAGGTGAAAAATTTATTGTAGTACATGAATATGTGTATGTCAACATCAGACATTTAATAATTTTTATGATACAATAATCAAGATATTTGGATAGAACATAAAATATATTTATTGGAATACAACTTTAGAACACAAAAAACTGTAATAAATTGTAAATATGTAATACACTATGTAATATACAGTAGATTACATATATATCTTGTGTGTGTATATACACTGTATATATATATATATATATATATATATATATATATATATATATATATATATATATATATATATATATATTACATATTTACAATTTATTAGTTTTTTGTGTTCTAAAGTTGTATTCCAATAAATATTTTATGTTCTATCCAAATATCTTGATTATTGTATCATAAAACAATTAAATGTCTGATGTTCACGTTGTACTACAATAAATTTTTCACTTAAATATAAGCATTATACTAAATGTTATTATTTAGTAAAATATTCAGCACATTCTGCATTGCACTCCTGTCCCCAATTTATTATATATTTTAGGAGTCGGAGTCGGTGCATTTTATACCGACTCCGACTCCGACTCCACCAAAATGAGCTCCGACTCCGACTCCGACTCCACGACTCCGACTCCGACTCCACAGCCCTGGGTGTAAGTCCTAAGATACCAGACAATGGAACATCAGACACCCGGGTTTGTGAGTAGCACAAGCTTTAACTTGGCCTTATGGGATTTGTGGTAGGGACTTGCAGAAAAGTAGCCTACTCTTCAGGGTGGTCTATTTTAAAGTATGAATAGAAGATACATATGTACAATAAGTTGTAATTATTTTATGTTGGGTGACTAGCTTTGGTACAGTGGTGATAAGACATCTATTATCTTATGAAAACCAAAGTAGATTTTTTTTTACGCTTTACCTGTCTACTACTAGGTTGCCATCATTATTCCTGAGAGCAGTCCACATATCCCAATATTCAGACTCTGAAGGCTGAGTATAAGGACCAAAAACCTCACCGATGCTGCCAATACAAAAGCAATAAATCTTGATTACACAAGTATCACATAGCATATCCTTCTGCAATCACTACTACAGTACTATAAATTGTTATATTCCGATTTTCATTCTAAGAGAAGATACCAACCAAAGTGATATTCCAAGGAGAAGCCAGGAACTGTCAAGAGGGACTTTGGGGATAGCGGGAAACCTGGGCCCCTAAGCTGACCCTCAGACTAGGGGTACCTGTGCTATCTTTAGTCTCAGAGATACCCTTAATGGTAAGGATGTCTGGTAAGGAACAGAGCCAGGAAGGAGACTCAGTCCTGATCTTCTACCTCCTCCCCAGGGAAGGGAGGCAGAGGTGTCTGGGCAGGGGTTGTGATTTAACCCACAGAAATAGACAAACAGGGAAACCAAAACCCTGTCACACAGCATTCACACACAGAGGTACAAGACAACAAGAGATTAGGAGGAAAACAAGAGCAGGATGGAACTAGCAAGACCGCAGGTAACCACAACAATACCAAGCATAAATTACATTACAAATGTGTAGATTTATAATGTGTAATGTTTATATCCATCTTCATGCAAATCTCCCTATAAAGCTCATATCTCATAACTGTAGATATTTTAAATCTTACACTAATATATATATATATATATATATATATATATATATATATATCTCACACACACACACACACACACACACACACACACAGTACAGACCAAAAGTTTGGACACGCCTTCTCATCTCTAGAACAACTGTTAAGAGGAGACTTTGTGCAGCAGGCCTTCATAGTAAAATAGCTGCTAAGAAACCACTGCTAAGGACAGGCAACAAGCAGAAGAGACTTGTTTGGGCTAAAGAACACAAGGAATGGACACTAGACCAGTGGAAATCTGTGCTTTGGTCGGATGAGTCCAAATTTGAGGGATTTATTCAAAATTGAAGGCATACTGAACCAGCATGCCAACCACAGCATCTTTCAATGGCGTGCTATTCCATCCGGTTTGCGTTTAGTTGGACCATCATTTATTTTTCAACAGGACAATGACCCCAAACACAGCTCCAGGCCGTGTAAGGGCTATTTGACTAAGAAGGAGAGTGATGGGGTGCTACGCCAGATGACCTGGTCTCCACAGACACCAGACCTGAACCCAATCAAGATGGTTTGGGGTGAGCTGGACCGCAGAGTGAAGGCAAAAGGGCCAGCAAGTGCTAAGCATCTCTGGGAACTCCTTCAAGGCTGTTGGAAGACCATTTCCGGTGACTACCTCTTGAAGCTCATCAAGAGAATGTCAAGCGTGTGCAAAGCAGTAATCAAAGCAAAAAGGTGGCTACTTTGAAGAACCTAGAATATAAGACATATTTTCAGTTGTTTCACACTTTAAGTATTCCACTCCACACGTTTTAATTCATAGTTTTGATGCCTTCAATGTGAATCTACAATTTTCAGAGTCCTGAAAATAAAGAAAACTCTTTGACTGAGAAGGTGTGTCCAAACTTTTAGTCTGTACTGTGTAATATTATATATATATATATAATTAGAGATATATATATATATATATATATATATATATATATATCGCCTTATTTTTCCAGTTCTAAATAAATACTATAATACTCACCCTTTGCTAAAGAAGTAAAAGTTCATAAGCCTGCTTAGTACAACTGAAAGAATCCCACCATCTTTCATCAGCTGTTGATAAAAAAATAACACGGAATGAAAACGTAATGTTACTTCAAACAAGTTAGCTTCTTTCTCTTTTAAATCCTTCTCCTACTAAAAGTAAAGCTTGAAATGAACCATAATCAAAATGTTGACCTATATTCACATTGAGTTGTTTTTTAAATTTTATTAACATTAACATGTCCTGAAAATCAAGGAGACAAGTTTGATTTTGATTTGACAGTCAGATCAAAATCAGCAATGCAAGACTATGGGTCCATGAAAGGAATCGTACCACAGTTGGATGACATATGAGGTACAATTTGTTCATATGGAAACAGAATTTCCATCCAAAATAATGGCTTTTTTCTGTATCTTTACAAATTCTAGAAACCCTACACAATCTTTCTGATATTAATTATAAATGCACTAACCCTCTGAATTAATCTGGGATAGTAAGCCTCTGGGAAGATTCCTACAACGAAAAAGAAAGCATATATCATGCATGGAATAAGCACAAATTTATACATGGAAAGACAATGTTATGTCTTGGTTATAGAAGATTCACTGAAATTCCACCAAAACTAAAAGTTCTGAGGTTATGTTACAGAACAACATTGTGACAAACAAGAGAAAATGCAGCACTGACCAATTCTCAGCTATGCAAGGGAAGCTAGATGCCCAAAAAAGAAAATATATATATAAATATATATATATATAATTTTTTTTTATAAACCTCTTCAATTTTAATACTGATTATTTTTGTTGTGGGTGGAGTGTGGTCATTCTCAGTACAGATGAGTGAACCTGATGTTTGGTTTTTGGGCAGAACACCGATTTTACAAAAAAAACCCAAAAAAAACAAAAGAGTTTGGGTTCGGAGTTCGACTGCTTTACATATGTAAGCCACTTTAGCAAGCATCGCTGTGTTCGGGTACGCTCTGTGCTCTACCCAGTGCGAGCCACTTGCAGTGTTTGAAGGGCTCAGTAAAAGGTGAACCAGTGAAGAGAGGAAAAAAGCCGCACCCGCCGTAAAATAACATCCAGACTTTATTGAAAATGGGGAATAAATATCATGGGGGTCCGGGGCCAGGTGCTGGAACCCAAATGGACGACGGCCGTTTTGCGCAAATGAGCTTGTGTGGGTCCTTGCGAAACATCCGTCATCCTTTTGGGTTCCAGCGCCTGGCCCCGGACCTCCATGATTTTAATTCACCGTTTTCAATAAAGTCTGAATGTTATTTTACAGGGGGTGCGGCTTTTTTCCCTCTCTTCACTGGCTCACCTTTGGATCTGTCTGTTCACACCAGCGAGCACCACTGAAACCCCAGCAACAGTTAGGAGTTCGCATTTGTTCCCCAACATCTGAAGCACCGGACCAGGTAATCAAGTGGTGCGTGTCCGCATCTGTTCTTTTGTTGTTCACACTGGAGGTAACAGCAGCATGATCGGATGTAGTGTGCACCAAACAAAAAAGATGGAAAAACCCCACCCTTGGAAGTGTTATTTCTATGGCTGGCTATATGTGGGCCGAGACCTGAACTGCCAATCAGTGACTTACAATGGGGTTCGGGTCAAATCCGAACCCGTGAAGGTTCGATTCCGCTGCATCCACAGAACTGAACTTCCACGGGTTTGCTCATTTCTAATCCTCAACTCATGAATTTTACTATAATCTGCACCAGAAATACGTGTGAATTATAGAAGAAATCTACTCCAGTTTGCGGAACCTGACATCAGCCAATCGGTTATTAATCTGACACCATGCTTCCCCTGGCAATTGAATGATAATAAAATTATGTTCGTGGCGAAGCTGAAAAATTTGTTTTTTTGCAATAGCTATAAATCGAAACTTCACCTACTTGTGACTAAAACCATTACCCCGAGTCATGAGGGCAGTACACCATCCTGGCCAAGTCACAGAGTCAACCTTAAAAACAAGCCCATTCGCTTTTTACTGATCGCTCAATAGTCTAATATCATCCAAGCACATGTTTTTCATATCCTAGATATGCAATGTCACGTCCGCGGGCAAGAATAGTTAGCTCTAGACTAGTGTGCAGGAGACATTATGCTCAGTAAGCTTGCTGGTTTCTCAGGAACGGACTGGCCATGTAAGGCCACACGTCATATTTCTCATATGAGTATAATCCAGGTTTTCCACAGAGAGCACTCATACCTATAGTGAATATGGCTGTTCATATATCTGATTTTTTTCAAACTCGCAGAAAAATGTCCAATCTGGATCTGAGTGTTGGATCGAAATTTGCTACGTAAGTCTATGAAAAAAAAATTGGATAGCACATGCATATCTTCCAAGTGCAGTCTGACTTCCACTGACTAAAGGCCACTTTACAGACAGCGACATCGCTAGCGATGTCGCTGGTGAAAGCACCCGCCCCCATCGGTTGTGAGTCACGGGCAAATCGCTGCCTGTGGCGCACAACATCGCTAAGACCCGTCACACGTACTTACCTGCCTCGCAACGTCGCTGTGGCCGGCGAACCGCCTCCTTTCTAAAGTAGAGGTTCGTTTGGCGTCACAGTGGCATCACTAAGCGGCCACCCAATAGAAGCGGAGGGGCGGAGATGAGCAGCCGGAATATCCCGCCAACCTCTTTCCTTCCTCAGTGCCGGCGGCCGCAGGTACGATGTTGTTCCTCGTTCCTGCGGTGTTATACATAGCAATGTGTGCTGCCGCAGGAACGACGAACAACCTGCGTCCTGCAGCAGCAACGATATTTGAGATTAGAACAACGTGTCAACAATCAACGATATACTGAGTATTTTTGATCGTTAGCGGTCGTTCGTACGTTTCACATGCAACAACGTCACTAACGGGGCCGAATGTGCGTCACGAATTCCATGACCCCAACGACATCTCGTTAGCGATGTCATTGCGTGTAAAGCCCCCTTAAGTGTTACATACGATTAAAAATATTACACCAAACTCTGATGAAACTTGGACCATTTCTCTCATATTTGAAAAAACTGATGTGTGAATAAGACCTAAAAGGTACCACTGGACTTATCTTTGAAAGAGTTGTATGCACATATACAGTAGATAATGAGGGTTGGGTAATATGACTACACGATGTCTATTGCAATGAGAATAATTATCCCAGAGTTATTTCTCCCACTCTTGGCTTTTAGTAATTTCAATTGCCAAGAATTTCTAGTTCAGTGTATATACTATAAGGCCATGTGTACAACGAGTATTTGGTGAGTTTTTTACCTCAGTATTTGGAGTCAAAACCAGGAGTGTGTAAAAAATGCAGAGGTGGTGACGTGTTTCTACTATACTTTTCTTCTGATTGTTCCACTCCTGGATTTGGTTACAAATACTGAGGTAAAAAACTCACTAAGTACTCAAAATTTCTAAAAACCTATAGTGAAGACTTCATATTGAAAAAGAGCCACCCCAATAAAAAATCTGAACTCATCGTGCACTGCTATGCGCACACTCTTCATTAGTCCAAAGAGAAATATGCACCATCTGCACCAGAGTCACTGAGGACTCAGCACCACACAGCCACCATGTCTCAGTGTAAAAAAAGGCCTAAAAATATTCCCCAATGTCCTAGCACGTATGGCTTGAGTGCATCATATAAACATTTCCTTACCTCCATTAGAGAGACACAAGCTCCCAATGTTGATGTGTCCTTGTTGTCTGTGTTCATACCTAGAGAAAAGCACCATATGCAAGATGTAATCTCTATACACAAAGGAAGAAGGGTCTGTAGACACTAATTCCCCACTGCATGCCCTGTACTCCAATATTAATATACTGCACAATTTAAGAAAATCTAACATTTTTTTTGTACCACACGGAGAATGTGAAAATGCAATTTTTCACCATAGTTTTGGAGCCGAACAAGCTAATTATTGAACAAGTGCTGCACTAACAGCTTTGTTCATACACATGACCAGCACTTCCAAATAATCATCCCTTTTATGGTCTATATCACTGCTGGAACAGTTGAGCAGCACTTGGGTACTGTCCTACTGAGGAGTCTCATGTAGGGCTCCTAAGGATACACCTTTACAGCAAAACATACATGCAAACACGGATATGGTGCTGACCTATAAATCAATTCCTGGGCAACAGTGTCTCCATAGTCGTGAGAAAGTAGGTTCACTTTTTGATCTCCCAAGCCGAGGTGATTGACGAGAGCTTCTACAATACTGGCTTGCTCAAAATGGTATAGCGGTGGTATCTCTGCAAAATGAATGTCATTACTGAAACATGACTCCAAGCATTGTATCTCATACAGTGTTATATTGTAACTAGACATGAGTCAAACCTGAACAGTAAGATGTACTGAACACGGAGTGTACAAAATAAATCAGTGTTCGAGCTCCGAGGTCAGGTACTTTACGTATGCTGACCACTTCAGAGCATTGGTGCGATCGGATACACACTGTGCTCAGCCCAGTGCGAGCCAAATGCAGTATTTAAATGGCTCTCACTGGGAGGTAGAAATCAGCATTAGTAGGCCCGGGCCACTGCGATCCTCACATTACTCACGCTGGCAGCACAGTGGTAGCAGAGTGTCATGCGAGTGTCACTGTGACTGAGGTCCGATCGGACCACAGCTGCAAGGGGCGGGCCAGCACTTAGGAGGGGTGGGCCGGCGCTGAGGAGGGGAGCGAGGGATTTATCTCCCTCTCTGCTCCGTAGCCGGCTATTGCCATTCTCGCTTTGCAGTCGCAGTACACCAGTTTACTGCGAGTGCAGTGCAATTTTTCTCTCGCCCCATAGATTTGAAAGGGTGCGAGAGAATCTAGGATCGTATTACAGTAGCAGCATGCTGCAATTGCTTTCTCGGTCCGATTAGAGCTGAGAAAATAAATAAAAATCGCTCATGGGTGCTGGCACAGGCTAATACTTGACCGAGTGGAATGCAATGTTTTATTGCATTCCTGTCACTCATGTTTTTAATGCCGTGTGTCTTAGGCCTTAGATGTAGTGTCTACACAAAAAAAAAAACAACAACAACATGGAAAACCCCACCCTTCCTCGGAAATGCTCTGTTTATGGCTGGCTACATGTGGGTGGAGAGCCAAACTGCCCAATCACTGAACCCACCAAAACCGAACTCATCTCGAATTGTAACTAATGTTGTACTTGTAGAATTCAGAAAAATTCTATTGACAAAAAGTCTTTTTAAACAAGATGGGTAACATTTTTAGATTTGTGCCACAATTGTTCTGTAACAGAATTCATTAGTATCTGGCATTTACTTTATGTAAAGACAGAAATCCTAATTTACAATACATGTACGTTTTGATCAACTACTGCACTCTCTAATTGATGAAATATACTAGCTAAAAAAGGGGGTGTTCTTAACATTTATACTTCTGGTCACATGGGTATGACATCAGCACAGGTCCTTCTAGTCACAAAGTAAAACGATTCAATAACAGAATTAGCATAAATAACAGGGGGATGATGGATAGGCGGGGGGGGGGGGTATCACTATGAATACCCACCCCAGCTATCAGCTGATCGGCAGCTGCTGTCACTCAAAAAGCTGCTCATTTTACAAACTTTACTTGCTTGTGTTTCAAAACCTAGACATCCGAACTGACAACTAAAGGTATGTGTAGAATCAGCCTGATAGTGCCAGTATAGCAATGGCTTTAGGTTATATAGGAAAATCCTGGTGATTGGTGCGCTGTAATATAATGTAAGGATAGGAGAAGCAAAAGTTTAAAACAAATAAATAAAAGAACCAAACAATATTGTCAAATAGAGAGACCAAGCAAAAGTAAGCTAGGGACATACTATACATATATGAGAAAAAAAGACAATGCAAAATGTAAAAATAGAGAGATGAATAATGGTTTATTATTGAATACTGGAAGGAGAGGATAAGTCAATAACCCCTACTTCTCATCAGTGGTCAGATACGTTAGCAATACTACGCGCACACAACGTCACATACTTACTGGTTTGTCACTAAAACCAAAGCCTATAAAGTCCAGAGCAATTACTCTTTGGAATCTCTGCGTTAGCCCTTCCCAGACCTGGAAGGAAAATACAAAACTGTGATCAACATGACAACATAAAATGATTTATGAAGTTGTAAGGGTCCGGTTTAATGGCAAATATAGCAGAAACATAGGGGGGGGGGGACAACGTAAACTTGTGCATTGTGTTATTGAGCATGTGTTACAAATTCCAAGTGGTAGATCACTGAATAAACTGTTCAAATTCATAGACTGCAATCCTTGAAAGATGATTGTGCTCCATGTTTGTACCCCACTAGATAATCCTTTTGAGACATTTTATAATTCTTATTTATTTATAAACAACAGTATGACAAATGCAGCACATGTACATTACATGTAGTTGCTATCAAAGTTATTCTGTTTCTATTTCAAAGTAGACCCATTAGTATCATTTACAAGCTTTCTGCTATTTGCAATAAACAAAAAAAAAAAATTTTACAGGGAATCTGTCAGTAGGATTAACCTGCTCAAGCAGTCTATATGAGCATGTACGTCATAGAAAGTTGAATAAAAAGATACCTTGATATTTGTGATTCGATGTCTTATTCAAGAGAAATCCACATTTTTACTCATCTGTAAATGAGCTGTTAAGATATATGGGCTGGACACTGATCTATATGACATTCTGCCTCATAAGCTTATTTTATAAGGAAAAGTGTGTTGCCAGTGTGAGACATGTAATGACTGATAGTCTGCTGTCCTGATCTACTTCTCTCACACTGGTAACTCCCACAGAATCTGTCACCAGGTTTTTGCCACATAATCTGAGAGCAGCATAATGTTAGGCAGAGATCTGATTCCAGCAATAGGTCACTTACTGGGTTCCTTAGTGTAGTTTTGATAAAATCACTGTTTAATCAGCAGTAGATTATCAGTAGAGGACTTCTTGGCCTGCTGCCATGTAGCCCAGCATATTTATAAGCTCTGTATAACTGCTAGATCTGCAGCAGAGAAAACATTGATTTTATCAAAATGACAACAAACAGCTGAGTAAGTGACATCACTGGAATCAGAATCTCTGTCTCCACATTATGCTGCTCTCAGATGGGGGATAAAAAACTTGGTTACCTTTAAAATAAGCTCTGGAGGCAGAAAGTTGGGGAGATTTAGTGTCCGGCTCATAGATTTCATATTAGTTCATTTACAGATTAAGAACAATACAGATTTGTGTTGAATTTGAAGAAACCACTTGTTAGATTAAATAGCACAACACAAGTAATGTGAGCAGTCACCTTGAAAAATGCTATTTTTTGCCATGTATAGGGTTAATCTGCAGGTAAATAGTGCTACAGTGCTGTGTGGTCACCTTACTGAGAGTGCGGCTGCCGGGAGACAAGGAGCTTAAGGTGATCGGCGGCCATAAGCATACCGAGGCACCATTTTTGAAGTTACAAGATTCCTTAAATAAAAGGGTCTATACTGACACTAAAGCCCCCATAACGCATAGTGATGTCGTTAGCAAGAACGCTAGAAACGACACAGGTTTTGTGACGCAACAGCGATCTCACTACGTGCGACACAGCAGTGACCGGCCCCCCCACTGCGATATCGCCGATTGTACCTGAACGTCCTTGTTCATTTTTTGATCGTTGGTGTCCCACTGGGCAGCATGCATCGCTGTGTTTTTGCTTTGTCTTTTCAACGCCCATCAGAATAGCTGTTGTGTGACAGGGTCCCAACGACCGCCAAGGATCGCCGTATCGCTGCTGCGTCGTTAATTAGATCTGCCTGTTTGATAGCTCACTAGCGACCATGTAGCGACGTACCAGCGATCCTGACCAGGTCGTATCGTTGTCGGGATCGCTGGAACATCGCTACGTGTAAGGGGTGCCTAACTCGTGTCACAAAGCTTGTTAAAGGGTCAATATTGACTTTTAGTACTGCTACCCCCA
The DNA here is from genome assembly GCF_048569485.1 of Anomaloglossus baeobatrachus. Classification (NCBI taxonomy): domain Eukaryota; kingdom Metazoa; phylum Chordata; class Amphibia; order Anura; family Aromobatidae; genus Anomaloglossus; species Anomaloglossus baeobatrachus. The sequence continues at coordinate 415,155,814 of NC_134356.1, forward strand.
ATAG